>NC_079514.1:20837646-21151806 GCF_000801105.2 Raphanus sativus | reverse complement strand
CCATATGTCCGAACAGGGCTAATCTGGAAATCATCTGGATTAGAAAGTGGGATATCTTCCCCCTTACTCACACTTCCTATGGAGATTTTTTCACTTCCTGGTTATTCTCCACTGATTAGTGGTTCCAAATAAAGCTTCTTAGATCGTGGTTCATCCTGTTTGATAAGAATCATGAAGATAATGGCCATATGTCCGAACAGGCTAATCTGGAATCATCTGGATAGAAGGTGGGATATCTTCTTGCTCACCAACACTTATGAGATTTATTCAACTTCCTGGTTATTCTCCACTGATTAGTGGTCCAAATAAAGCTTCTTAGATCGTGGTTCATCCTGGTTGATAAGAATCATGAAGATATTGCCATATGTCCGAACAGGCTAATCTGGAATCATCTGGGATAGAAAGTGGGATATATTCTTACTCACAACTCCTATGAGATTTATTTAACTTCCTGGTTATTCTCCACTGAAATTGGTTCCAAATAAAGCTTCTTAGATCGTGGTTCATCCTGGTTTGATAAGAATCATGAAGATATTGCCATATGTCCGAACAGGCTAATCTGGAATCATCTGGATAGAAGGTGGGATCTTCTTACTCACAACTCTTATGAGATTTATTCAACTTCCTGGTTATTCTCCACTGATTAGTGGTTCCAAATAAAGCTTTCTTAGATCGTGGTTCATCCTGGTTTTGATAAGAATCATGAAGATATTGCCATATGTCCGAACAGGCTAATCTGGAATCATCTGGATAGAAAGTGGGATATCTTCTTACTCACAACTCCTATGAGATTTATTCAACTTCCTGGTTATTCTCCACTGAAAATTGGTTCCAAAGAAAGCTTCTTAGATCGTGGTTTATCCTGGTTTGATAAGAATCATGAAGATATTTCCATATGTCCGAACAGGCTAATCTGGAATCATCTGGATAGAAGGTGGGATATCTTCTTGCTCACAACACTTATGAGATTTATTCAAATTCCTGGTTATTCTCCACTGATTAGTGGTTCCAAATAAAGCTTCTTATATCGTGGTTCATCCTGGTTTGATAAGAATCATGAAGATATTGCCATATGTCCGAACAGGCTAATCTGGAATCATCTGGATAGAAAGTGGGATATCTTCTTACTCACAACTCCTATGAGATTTATTCAACTTCCTGGTTATTTCCAATGATTAGTGGTTCCAAATAAAGCTTCTTAGATCGTGGTTCATCCTGGTTTGATAAGTATCATGAAGATATTGCCATATGTCCGAACAGGCTAATCTGGAATCATCTGGATAGAAAGTGGGATATCTTCTTACTCACAACTCCTATGATATTTATTCAACTTCCAGGTTATTCTCCACTGATTAGTGGTTTCAAATAAAGCTTCTTAGATTGTGGTTCATCCTGGTTTGATAAGAATCATGAAGATAATGCAAATTTTCGAACAGGCTAATCTGGAATCATCTGGATAGAATGTGGGATATCTTCTTACTCACAAGTCCTATGATATTTATTCAACTTCCTGGTTATTCTCCACTGATAGTGGTTCCAAATAAAGCTTCTTAGATCGTGTTTCATCCTGGTTTGATAAGAATCATGAAGATAATGGCATATGTTCGAACAGGCTAATCTGGAATCATCTGGATAGAAAGTGGGATATCTTCTTACTCACAACTCCTATGAGATTTATTTAACTTTCTGGTTATTCTCCACTGATTATGGTTCCTAATCAAAGCTTCTTACATATTGGTTCATCCTGGTTTGATAAGAATCATGAAGATATTTGCCATATGTCCGAACAGGCTAATCTGGAATCATCTGGATAGAAAGTAGGATATCTTCTTACTCACAACTCCTATGAGATTTATTCAACTTCCTGGTTATTCTCCACTGATTAGTGGTTCCAAATAAAGCTTCTTAGAACGTGGTTCATCCTATTTGTTAAGAATCATGAAATAATGGCATATGTCCGAACAGGCTAATCTGGAATCATCTGGATAGAAGGTGGGATATCTTCTTGCTCAGAACACTTATGAGATTATTCAACTTCCTGGTTATTTCTCTACTATTAGTTGTTCCAAATAAAGCTTCTTAGATCGTGGTTCATCCTGGTTTGTATAATCAATCATGAAGATATTGTCATATGTCCGAACAGGCTAATCTGGAATCATCTGGATAGAAAGTGGGATATCTTCTTACTCACAACTCCTATGAGATTTATTCAACTTCCTGGTTATTCTCCACTGATTAGTGGTTCCAAATAAAGCTTCTTATATCGTGGTTCATCCTGGTTTGATAAGAATCATGAAGATATGGCATATGTCCGAACAGGCTAATCTGGAATCATCTGGATAGAAGGTGGGATATCTTCTTGCTCACAACACTTATGAGATTTATTCAACTTCCTGGTTATTCTCCACTGATTAGTTGTTCCAAATAAAGCTTCTTAGATCGTGGTTCATCCTGGTTTGATAAGAATCATGAAGATATTGCCATATGTCCGAACAGGCTATTCTGGAATCATCTGGATAGAAAGTGGGATATCTTCTTACTCACAACTCCTATGAGATTTATTCAACTTCCTGGTTATTCTCCACTGATTAGTGGTTCCAAATAAAGCTTCTTAGATCGTGTTTCATCCTGTTTGATAAGAATCATGAAGATAATGGCATATGTCCGAACAGGCTAATCTGGAATCATCTGGATAGAAGGTGGGATATCTTCTTGCTCACAACACTTAGGAGAATTATTCAACTTCCTGGTTATTCTCCACTGATTAGTGGTTCCAAATAAAGCTTCTTAGATCGTGGTTCATCCTGGTTTGATAAGAATCATGAAGATATTGCCATATGTCCGAACAGGCTAATCTAGAATCATCTGGATAGAAAGTGGGATATCTTCTTACTCACAACTCCTATGAGATTTATTCAACTTCCTGGTTATTCTCCACTGATTATTGGTTCCAAATAAAGCTTCTTAGATCGTGGTTTATCCTGGTTTGATAAGAATCATGAAGATATTGCCATATGTCCGAACAGGCTAATCTGGAATCATCTGGATAGAAGGTGGGATATCTTCTTGCTCACAACACTTATGAGATTTATTCAACTTCCTGGTTATTCTCCACTGATTAGTGGTTCCAAATAAAGCTTCTTAGATCGTGGTTCATCCTGGTTTGATAAGAATCATGAAGATATTGCCATATGTCCGAACAGGCTAATCTGGAATCATCTGGATAGAAAGTGGGATATCTTCTTACTCACAACTCCTATGAGATTTATTCAACTTCCTGGTTATTCTCCACTGATTAGTGGTTCCAAATAAAGCTTCTTAGATCGTGGTTCATCCTGGTTTGATAAGAATCATGAAGATATTGCCATATGTCCGAACAGGCTAATCTGGAATCATCTGGATAGAAGGTGGGATATCTTCTTACTCACAACACTTATGAGATTTATTCAACTTCCTGGTTATTCTCCACTGATTAGTGGTTCCAAATAAAGCTTCTTATTCGTGGTTCATCCTGGTTTGATAAGAATCATGAAGATATTGCCATATGTCCGAACAGGCTAATCTGGAATCATCTGGATAGAAAGTGGGATATCTTCTTACTCACAACTCCTATGAGATTTATTCAACTTCCTGGTTATTCTCCACTGATTAGTGGTTCCAAATAAAGCTTCTTAGATCGTGGTTCATCCTGGTTTGATAAGAATCATGAAGATATTGCCATATGTCCGAACAGGCTAATCTGGAATCATCTGGATAGAAAGTGGGATATCTTCTTACTCACAACTCCTATGAGATTTATTCAACTTCCTGGTTATTCTCCACTGATTAGTGGTTTCAAATAAAGCTTCTTAGATCGTGGTTCATCCTGGTTTGATAAGAATCATGAAGATAATGCAATATGTCCGAACAGGCTAATCTGGAATCATCTGGATAGAAAGTGGGATATCTTCTTACTCACAACTCCTATGAGATTTATTCAACTTCCTGGTTATTCTCCACTGATTAGTGGTTCCAAATAAAGCTTCTTAGATCGTGGTTCATCCTGGTTTGATAAGAATCATGAAGATAATGCATATGTCCGAACAGGCTAATCTGGAATCATCTGGATAGAAAGTGGGATATCTTCTTACTCACAACTCCTATGAGATTTATTCAACTTCCTGGTTATTCTCCACTGATTAGTGGTTCCCAATAAAGCTTCTTAGATATTGGTTCATCCTGGTTTGATAAGAATCATGAAGATATTGCCATATGTCCGAACAGGCTAATCTGGAATCATCTGGATAGAAAGTGGGATATCTTCTTACTCACAACTCCTATGAGATTTATTCAACTTCCTGGTTATTCTCCACTGATTAGTGGTTCCAAATAAAGCTTCTTAGATCGTGGTTCATCCTGTTTGATAAGAATCATGAAGATAATGGCATATGTCCGAACAGGCTAATCTGGAATCATCTGGATAGAAGGTGGGATATCTTCTTGCTCACAACACTTATGAGATTTATTCAACTTCCTGGTTATTCTCCACTGATTAGTGGTTCCAAATAAAGCTTCTTAGATCGTGGTTCATCCTGGTTTGATAAGAATCATGAAGATATTGCCATATGTCCGAACAGGCTAATCTGGAATCATCTGGATAGAAAGTGGGATATCTTCTTACTCACAACTCCTATGAGATTTATTCAACTTCCTGGTTATTCTCCACTGATTAGTGGTTCCAAATAAAGCTTCTTAGATCGTGGTTCATCCTGGTTTGATAAGAATCATGAAGATAATGGCATATGTCCGAACAGGCTAATCTGGAATCATCTGGATAGAAGGTGGGATATCTTCTTGCTCACAACACTTATGAGATTTATTCAACTTCCTGGTTATTCTCCACTGATTAGTGGTTCCAAATAAAGCTTCTTAGATCGTGGTTCATCCTGGTTTGATAAGAATCATGAAGATATTGCCATATGTCCGAACAGGCTAATCTGGAATCATCTGGATAGAAAGTGGGATATCTTCTTACTCACAACTCCTATGAGATTTATTCAACTTCCTGGTTATTCTCCACTGATTAGTGGTTCCAAATAAAGCTTCTTAGATCGTGGTTCATCCTGGTTTGATAAGAATCATGAAGATAATGGCATATGTCCGAACAGGCTAATCTGGAATCATCTGGATAGAAGGTGGGATATCTTCTTACTCACAACACTTATGAGATTTATTCAACTTCCTGGTTATTCTCCACTGATTAGTTGTTCCAAATAAAGCTTCTTAGATCGTGGTTCATCCTGGTTTGATAAGAATCATGAAGATATTGCCATATGTCCGAACAGGCTAATCTGGAATCATCTGGATAGAAAGTGGGATATCTTCTTACTCACAACTCCTATGAGATTTATTTCAACTTCCTGGTTATTCTCCACTGATTAGTGGTTCAAAATAAAGCTTCTTAGATCGTGGTTCATCCTGGTTTGATAAGAATCATGAAGATAATTGCATATGTCCGAACAGGCTAATCTGGAATCATCTGGATAGAAAGTGGGATATCTTCTTACTCACAACTCCTATGAGATTTATTCAACTTCCTGGTTATTCTCCACTGATTAGTGGTTCCCAATCAAGCTTCTTAGATATTGTTCATCCTGGTTTGATAAGAATCATGAAGATATTGGCATATGTCCGAACAGGCTAATCTGGAATCATCTGGATAGAAGTGGGATATCTTCTTGCTCACAACACTTATGAGATTTATTCAACTTCCTGGTTATTCTCCACTGATTAGTGGTTCCAAATAAAGCTTCTTAGATCGTGTTTCATCCTGGTTTGATAAGAATCATGAAGATATTGCCATATGTCCGAACAGGCTAATCTGGAATCATCTGGATAGAAAGTGGGATATCTTCTTACTCACAACTCCTATGAGATTTATTTAACTTCCTGGTTATTCTCCACTGATTAGTGGTTCCAAATAAAGCTTCTTAGATCGTGGTTCATCCTGGTTTGATAAGAATCATGAAGATAATGGCATATGTCCGAACAGGCTAATCTGGAATCATCTGGATAGAAAGTGGGATATCTTCTTACTCACAACTCCTATGAGATTTATTCAACTTCCTGGTTATTCTCCACTGATTAGTGGTTCCAAATAAAGCTTCTTAGATCGTGGTTCATCCTGGTTTGATAAGAATCATGAAGATATTGCCATATGTCCGAACAGGCTAATCTGGAATCATCTGGATAGAAAGTGGGATATCTTCTTACTCACAACTCCTATGAGATTTATTCAACTTCCTGGTTATTCTCCACTGATTAGTGGTTTCAAATAAAGCTTCTTAGATGTGGTTCATCCTGGTTTGATAAGAATCATGAAGATAATGCATATTTCCGAACAGGCTAATCTGGAATCATCTGGATAGAATGTGGGATATCTTCTTACTCACAACTCCTATGAGATTTATTCAACTTCCTGGTTATTCTCCACTGATTAGTGGTTCCAAATAAAGCTTCTTAGATCGTGGTTCATCCTGGTTTGATAAGAATCATGAAGATAATGGCATATGTTCGAACAGGCTAATCTGGAATCATCTGGATAGAAAGTGGGATATCTTCTTACTCACAACTCCTATGAGATTTATTCAACTTTCTGGTTATTCTCCACTGATTAGTGGTTCCAATCAAGCTTCTTACATATTGGTTCATCCTGGTTTGATAAGAACCATGAAGATATTGCCATATGTCCGAACAGGCTAATCTGGAATCATCTGGATAGAAAGTGGGATATCTTCTTACTCACAACTCCTATGAGATTTATTCAACTTCCTGGTTATTCTCCACTGATTAGTGGTTCCAAATAAAGCTTCTTAGAACGTGGTTCATCCTATTTGATAAGAATCATGAAGATAATGGCATATGTCCGAACAGGCTAATCTGGAATCATCTGGATAGAAGGTGGGATATCTTCTTGCTCACAACACTTATGAGATTTATTCAACTTCCTGGTTATTCTCCACTGATTAGTTGTTCCAAATAAAGCTTCTTAGATCGTGGTTCATCCTGGTTTGATAATAATCATGAAGATATTGCCATATGTCCGAACAGGCTAATCTGGAATCATCTGGATAGAAAGTGGGATATCTTCTTACTCACAACTCCTATGAGATTTATTTAACTTCCTAGTTATTCTCCACTGATTAGTGGTTCCAAATAAAGCTTCTTAGATCGTGGTTCATCCTGGTTTGATAAGAATCATGAAGATAATGGCATATGTCCGAACAGGCTAATCTGGAATCATCTGGATAGAAAGTGGGATATCTTCTTACTCACAACTCCTATGAGATTTATTCAACTTCCTGGTTATTCTCCACTGATTAGTGGTTCCAAATAAAGCTTCTTAGATCATGGTTCATCCTGGTTTGATAATAATCATGAAGATATTGTCATATGTCCGAACAGGCTAATCTGGAATCATCTGGATAGAAAGTGGGATATCTTCTTACTCACAACTCCTATGAGATTTATTCAACTTCCTGGTTATTCTCCACTGATTATTGTTTCCAAATAAAGCTTCTTATATTGTGGTTCATCCTGGTTTGATAAGAATCATGAAGATAATGGCATATGTCCGAACAGGCTAATCTGGAATAATCTGGATAGAAGGTGGGATATCTTCTTGCTCACAACACTTATGAGATTTATTCAACTTCCTGGTTATTCTCTACTGATTAGTTGTTCCAAATAAAGCTTCTTAGATCGTGGTTCATCCTGGTTTGATAAGAATCATGAAGCTATTGCCATATGTCCGAACAGGCTAATCTGGAATCATCTGGATAGAAAGTGGGATATCTTCTTACTCACAACTCCTATGAGATTTATTCAACTTCCTGGTTATTCTCCACTGAATAGTGGTTCCAAATAAAGCTTCTTAGATCGTGGTTTATCCTGGTTTGATAAGAATCATGAAAATAATGGCATCTGTCCGAACAAGCTAATCTGGAATCATCTGGATAGAAAGTGGGATATCTTTTTTCTCACAACTCCTATGAGATTTATTCAAATTCCTGGTTATTCTGCACTGATTAGTTGTTCCCAATCAAGCTTCTTACATATTGGTTTATCCTGGTTTTATAAGAATCATGAAGATATTGCCATATGTCTGAACAGGCTAATCTGGAATCATCTGGATAGTAGGTGGGATATCTTCTTGCTCACAACACTTATGAGATTTATTCAACTTCCTGGTTATTCTCCACTGAGTAGTCGTTTCAAATAAAGCTTATTAGATCGTGGTTCATCCTGGTTTGATAAGAATCATGACGCTATTTCCATATGTCCGAAAAGGCTAATCTGGAATCATCTGGATAGAAAGTGGGATATCTTCTTACTCACAACTCCTATGAGATTTATTTAACATCCTGATTATTCTCCACTGAATAGTGGTTCAAAATAAAGCTTCTTAGATCGTGGTTTATCCTGGTTTGATAAGAATTATGAAGATAATGGCATATGTCCGAACAGGCTAATCTGGAATCAAATGGATAGAAAGTGGGATATCTTCTTACTCACAACTCCTATGAGATTTATTCAACTTCCTGGTTATTCTGCACTGATTAGTGGTTCCCAATCAAGCTTCTTACATATTGTTTATCCTGGTTTGATAAGAATCATGAAGATATTGTCATATGTCCGAACAGGCTAATCTTGAATCATTTGGATAGTAGGTGGGATATCTTCTTGCTCACAACACTTATGAGATTTATTCAACTTCCTGGTTATTCTCCACTGATTATTGGTTCCAAATAAAGCTTCTTAGATCGTGTTTCATCCTGGTTTGATAAGAATCATTTAGCTATTGCCATAGGTCCGAACAGGCTAATCTGGAATCATCTGGATAGAAAGTGGGATATCTTCTTACTCACAACTCCCATGAGATTTATTTAACTTCCTAGTTATTCTCCACTGAATAGTGGTTCCAAATAAAGCTTCTTAGATCGTGGTTCATCCTGGTTTGATAAGAATCATGAAGATAATGGCATATGTCCGAACAGGCTAGTCTGGAATCATCTGGATAGAAAGTCGGATATCTTCTTACTCACAACTCCTATGAGATTTATTCAACTTCCTGGTTATTCTCCACTGATTAGTGGTTCCAAATAAAGCTTCTTAGATCGTGGTTCATCCTGGTTTGATAAGTATCATGAAGATATTTGCCATATGTCCGAACAGGCTAATCTGGAATCATCTGGATAGAAAGTGGGATATCTTCTTCCTCACAACTCCTATGAGATTTATTCAACTTCCTGGTTATTCTCCACTGATTAGTGGTTTCAAATAAAGCTTCTTACATCGTGCCTTTAGGGTGTACCGACGAATATACTACTTGTTCAAAACCACGCGACAGTATTGGACCAAAGACGAGCCGACATCGTATCCCGAATTTATCAAGGAACTTTGTACCATGGTGCAGCTCATGAAGTACTACGAAGAAAGTCATTTTATTTTCTGCCTTCAAACATGAAGCCAGAAAATAAGGGGAAAACTGTTGGGGAAAAATAATCCATGAGGAGATTTCCCCATCTTCCGGCTTCCAGTGTCCGACCCCTGCCCCAGGTTCAAGGTTCCGGGCCAGATAATTAATCCTGCCTCTGAGTAAAAAGGAAAACTTCAAGATAAAGGTAAACATCCATATTTATCATAATATGGTCGAATCTCCTTAAATCCAAGAGAAGAAAGAGGAAATATTCCAATACATGGAGCCGTTTTTAACAAAAATAGAAATATTCTATTATCTAAGGATAAAGTGAATATTTCCAAATCCTAAAGAGGAGGCACGACTTCTACTATAAATAAAGGGTTCATAAACCCTAAAGAAGAGGACAACACGTTTATCCACAGAGATCACAAGTTCTACAGCCGCCAAGTCAATATTTCACACCTAGAAGACCTTCCACTTGGATTCGCCTATGATAGGTTGATCCCAACAATATCTATGAGCTAGATGAGGCTCTATACTCATTGATGCACGTCCACAGTAGAGGCAGACATCCATCTACAGAAGATATAAACCCCATAGTCAATTCGACGGCTGCCAATGCATGAATTGACCTAAAAGACTATCTTCACCGACGTGCCTCTGGAGGACAAATCCACGCGATCATCACCAACAAGATGACGTCCATGTTCATTGGCTCAGGCTATAATCTCCAGCTCATCGGCAGGGACACTCCATCCTCCATGAAGCATATCGAAGCTCCATGCTCACTGCAGCATCCCGACGATCCCGTCATCTATTCCGACCATGCGTCCTCTACAATAGATGACTCCTATCAACTACAAGGCCACGTGCCTATCAGGCTACGTGCCTCCATCAGGCTCCGCGCCTCCACAAGGCCATGTGCCTATCAGGCTACGTGCCTCCATCAGGCTCCGCGCCTCTACAAGGCTCCGCGCCTCTATCAGGCTACGCGCCTCCAATATATGAACTAGGAATGGCTTGATCTCCTTCTGAGGGGTACGTAGGCAATCCCCATTGTAGGATGCAGCTATAAATCCCCACTTCTTCCACGGTTCCATGACTTAGAACCTGGAAGGAACCTTCAGAACTAGGAACCATCGACTATACATCATGAAGACCTTGCATCCTTCATGATGGACCATGCGGGCCTCACCACAGATAGGCAGCCATTGCCTAACGACCAATACCCCTTGCGGGAACGAAGGCCTTGACGATATATACTGGCCCATATCCTTATGGCAGTATCCTAAAAGCAGGATCTCTTGGTTCATCGACCACTGAAGCAGGAGAAAGCACTACGACTACTTATCTCCTTCCTCCTATCATTCCGTAGGCTGAGCATGAATCGCTTGTACCAGAAAATACCCTAACACACCTAACCCTGGTGATATTAGAAAGCTAACTCAAAAATATATCTTGTGTCAAAATATGAGCTAAAACTTATGGTGGCAAGGTCTTCGTCCAAAGATAAACTTCTGGCGTATTTATGCAGTTTTGCACCTCAAAAAGCTACATAATCACCGAAGTCCATGATATGCCATGGATTTTACCTGATTTTAGCCATGGAATATAGGAGTGTTAGGATAGATTTAATATTTTTTTGAGTCTAGATAGCATTTTTACAGGTTCAGGAGTGATTGGAGAGAAGATTGTGATTTTGGAGCATTTTGGAGCACTTTAGAGATTTTACCCGAGATGACCATATCAACCAACATTTGAGGTCGACACAGAGAGACACATATCAATTGATGCACACCCAGTGACTTCGATCGATAACAAGCACGCAGAGGCCCAATTTGATAACAGCCGACTTGAAACCCAAGACTCCATCTAATTACTGAAATACCCCTGACAAGTTTTAACCTAATATTTACAATATTTATACCTTGCCTAAGTGTTTGAAGCAGAAAGAGGCTTTCATATTTTAATAGCAAACAATTTACAGTTTTAGAGAGAGAGAGATAGTTATTATTGAGAGCTTTATTTATTCTATGCATTTTTATTTAATGTTTATGATGGTTTTCTTAGCTATGTCTGAGTAAACACCTTGTTAAGTTTAGGGTTCAAATAGGTTTTGAGGGATTAGCCCCAAATATGAATACTTGAGTTGTGATATTTATCTTTGAACATTTTTCTTAATGCTTGTTTATGATTAACTAACCTAAACTTGAGTAGTGGATTCATCCTCTGATCTATCTTCTCTGAGCTAGGACTTGCTAGAAACACACTGAAGGTAATTTAGCAACCCTAGTGAACTGCTATCAACCCGCGCATAAAGTTTACTAGAAGTGTATCGATGGATTCTCCTATCGAGACATCGATCGACGCGAAGAAAGGCATATCGATCGATACTCCTATAGAGACATCGATCAATGCTTTCCTACCTGTGATAACAAGAGTTTGAGGGACATGGATCTAGTAATAGATGATATACTCTATATTTTACCCGATTTAACTCATAGATTTCATATGTTTTCAAAGGTTTTACATGTATTTTTTTAGCTCTTTTAGAGATATTTCAGGTTTAAGTAGTCATTGGAATAAAGTGATGATTATGATGCATTTTGACACCTTTTTGCAGATATTTCATATTACTCGCGAGCTGACCACAGAAGAGAGTATCGACCGATGCATCAATATCAAGGTCGATCGATGGAGAATCACAAGAATCGATCGATTGGGCATTTTCACTATCGATCGATACCGAGCTGATCGAGATTAATAAAGATTAGAAGCTTTATGAGTTTTAACCAAAAAATATCATAATTGCATAATATGCCCTGGCCGCCTGTTAGGTCATGTTTTAGGGTTTTTGTACCATTTAAAGGAGTACTAAGAAGAGAAAAAACAAAAAGCAATCGAGGAGGCTACAAGCAAGTCAGCAAAGTCATCACCAAGGAGAGAAGTAATAGCAGAGAAGAAGACATCTATCCTGGAGAGAGATATCTGAGCTGCATAAACAGAGAAGATCTTGAACTCCTTTTGTTTTCTTACGAATATTTCTGAGTAGTCTTACTGTTAGATTTAGATTTACCAAAGGTTGATTTATGTATGGCTGATCATAATATGATTGTTAGGGTGTTTTAATAGTTCTTTCATTCTAGTTGCACTTAATGCTAAGTAAAGGAACTGATCACCCTTGACTTAGATCTTAGGTTTAATTTGCCCAAGCGACAGCATGGTGAATTGCCTGAAAATAAACTAGACTGATCTTATTGATTAGCTAAAAACGACAGTTGCCCTAATTAATCTGAGAACCTATCAACCTGCTTGGTAATGCTTACTTGAAGGATAATCGACCGATACGATGTTTAAGTCATCGATCGATTATTTAAAAGGCTGTCGATCGATTGTCATAAGTTACATCGATCGATGCTTTCTCATTATGGAACAAGCGACAGCTAACTGTCTTGAGATCCATTTATTAGTCAATCATTAGATTGTTCTTAAGAGTTGAGTTCGAGAACAACCATATTTAAAACCCCTTTAAATCCTTAAAAGCAGCATGCTTGTCATACCTAAGGTTTACCTTGATCTAGCTACCTTCCTGAATTGATAAAAACCCCCTAATCTGAAATCGAGCAATTGTCATGTTCGTCGTTCGATTTACACTTCTGGATATCGATCGATTTTCCTGTTTACATTCAAGTTACTATTCTAAAAATCTTTCAATCTAACTTTATTTCGAAAACTATAAAATCTATTGTGTAATCCAAGAGTCTCTGTGAATTCGATCCCTAAGTACTACAATTTACCTCTTTTAATGAGAGGTATCAAATTTGGCGCCTTTGCCAGGGACTCTTTTCCCATTACCATTAGATTAGGTTTACAATATAGTCTAGATTTTACTTTTTAAATTCGCTAAAGTTCTTCTTTAACCCCCTGTTGACACATGTACCTAGAAGAAAGACACACACGTTTCGCCCACCCATCGATCGACGCGGAAATGACCTCATCGAACGATACATTGACGGACGAAACAACCGACACTACTGAGCTGGAATCGATCGACATTGATCTACAAAAATCGACCGATATGGATCGACGTGAAGCGATCGACGCACAACCGATTACATCGATCGATACCAACCAGCCGGAAGCAGGTAAGTTCTCTTAACTCACCTCTACTGATAAAGAAATAGCAACCCTAGGAGAACCAATGATTCAATCATGCAATGCAATTAGCCAAATTATGAAAGAACAGGGGACTGCAATCCCCGTTAAAATTCATACAGTATTTAAAAATGATGAAGAATTGTCTTTGCAAGAATTTTTAAACGCTAGTAGGACCTATTCCAATAGGTCAGCTATTAAGATACCAGAAAATGAAACAATGAAGCCGAATTTTAACATGAAGCCTCTTGTTCTGGTACAACAACACCCTTTCCATGGGACTCTATCAGAGAACCCACTAGACCACATCGAAAAATTAAAAGAAATGGTTAATAATGATGATTATCACTGCTTACTTTTCTCCTATTCTCTAACTGGAGAAGCCAAAAATTGGCTAAACCAATTACCATCAGGATCATTAACCTGTTGGGAAGAGATCAGAAGCGCGTTTATAAACTACTTTTTCGATGATACCCGTTACTGGGATGTGAGGATAAAAATCTCCACATTTAGCCATGACACTCGAGGATCCTTTAAAAATGCTTGGGGAATATTTAAAAATATCCAGAAAGAATGCCCCCATCATGGATACTCGGAACCCCAACTGATTAACGCCTTCTACAGAGGTGTTAGCTTACACTACCAAGCTATTTTCGACACAGCAAGTGAAGGGAGCTTTAGATCACGAAGCCCCAAAGAGCAAAAAGATTAATCGAGAATGTAGCAACTTGTAGATCTTACGAAAGAATGGACATGGAAAGAAGAGACATAATGGAGCGTACAGACAAATCTGAACTTGAAAATTTCAAGGAAGCTCTAAACTCCGTCCAATCCTTCTTAGCTGAACAAAGTCAAAGAGGAATTTTCCAAATAAGTGATGAAGTCTTATCCGAACTTCAAGAGCAAGTAGACCTCGTGGATACAACGCATCTAGGCGATCAATCCATGAACTATAATGGAGGTAGTTTTACCCAGAAGTATGATGCGATGACTAGACCACGAAAAGGAAACACCAACTTTAGGTTAAATCAAGCTCTTACTGGGAATCAAAAGCTGAGCACCGATTCGGATGAAAGAATGGAAATGATCTGGAGTGAACTAATGAAAAAGCTAGAAACACTGGACGAAAATGTTAAAATGCTAGATAACAGAGTCGTAGAGAATGCATTCGCTATAAAAAGCGAAATAGGACGTTTACACGGGAGCACTGATGCAAACCCGAGATGTCAGGTAAGTGCCGTTCTTCTTCGAAGTGGGAAACGCCAGCCTCACTCCAATGACAGAAGAAAGCACCACCGTCAATAATCCCGTTGACGTCGAGAAAACTAAATAAAACAGATCTGACCTAATAATCCTCGATGATCCTGAGCCAATTAATATACCTTAGTGATGAGGATGAGGAAGGAACGAATGTCGATCGACGAGAAGATCTAAGTGTCGATCGATGCAAGGATGATAACGTCGATCGACATACTGATGTAAATATCGATCGACAACCTACACCTCCCACGCCGCAAGCAGCACCAGCCGCACCAGTGGTTGAGAGAGTGTACCAACCCTTACCCCCCACCCCCCTTTACCCTCATAAATCCTCAAGCCAAACAAAAATTGGAAAAATAAATTTACAAAAAGGCAATAGACAGGATCAGCGTTCAGATGCCGCTAAGTGATGCAATTAAAATTTCTAAGCCCATGAAGCAATTCGTTAAAGACATGGTAACAAAAAATTACCCGCCTACAGAGCACAGCATCATGATGGTATCAGACGAAGTAAGCGCCAAGATCCAAGGCGATCTACCTATAAAAAGACCTGACCCTGGCAGTTTTGTTTTCGATTGCAACATAGAGAACCGTCAGTTTGGTCGGTCGGTCTGCGATCTAGGATCGAGTGTCAACTTAATGGCTTACTCTGTTGCCACATCTTTAGGTTTTAGCCAATTTAAGCCTACTCGGATTACTTTAGTTCTTGCTGACAGATCTGTCCGAGTGCCAGAAGGCATACTAGAAGACGTACCAGTAATGATAAATAACTGTCAACTACCAACTGACTTTGTTGTCCTCAAATACAAGCAGGAACCCAAGGACCCCCTTATTTTAGGAATACCTTTTTAGCAACAGCTGAAGCGATTATCGATGTCAAGGAAGGACGAATTCGTCTAAGAATTGGAAATATTGCGATGAACTTTAACATGGAAAAATTAATAAAACGTCCATTGATCAATAACCAAGCGTTTTATGTAGATGATATCCCAGTTATAGCTGAAGATCCTCACGCAGACCAACAATCTGAAGAAGACTTGGAAAATACATTTTCGGCTGCTGAAGACAAAATTTTTAGCATAGATAACCGAACCGAGGAATGTACAGAATTGATAAATGCAAGTGGTGATACTACGGCTGATGAAGAGGATGTAGATGATAAAATCAATATCGATCAATATTTCCAACGCACTATCGATCGACAGCCACCCTCTTCGGACGATTGGAGCTCTGAAAAAGCGCCAAAGGTCGAGTTAAAGCAATTGCCAGTCGGACTAAAATATGCGTACCTATATGATAAGTCATATCCGGTTATAGTAAATGCTAATCTGAGTAATGCAGAACTTGCGCTCTTGCTTAACAAGTTGTGCAAGCACAGAAAAGCCATCGGATATTCTGTAGAGGATATTCTTGGCATCTCTCCAGATCTCTGCATGCATCGTATTCATTTTCAAGATGAATTGAAATCATCGATAGAACACCAAAGGAGGCTTAACCCAAATCTCAGAGATGTAGTTAAGAAAGAAATTATCAAACTACTTGATGCCGGAGTCATTTATCCGATTTCGGATAGCAATTGGGTCAGCCCGGTGCATGTTGTACCTAAGAAAGGAGGGATTACAGTGGTAAAGAATGATAAAGATGAACTCATCCCTACAAGAACCATCACTGGACATCGGATGTGTATCGATTATAGGAAGTTAAACTCTGCCACGCGGAAAGATCATCAATCAAATGCTAGAAAGATTGGAAAATCATTAGTACTACTGTTTCCTCGACGGTTATTCTGGATTTTTCCAAATACCCATTCATCCGGACGATCAAGAAAAGACAACATTCATATGTCCTTACGGAACATTTGCCTATCGTAGAATGCCTTTTGGACATTGCAACGCACCCGCTAAATTCCAGTGGTGCATGATGTCTATATTTACTGATATGATTGAGGGTTTCATGGAAGTCTTTATGGATGATTTTTCGGTCCACGGATCCGACTTTAAAAATTGTCTCGACAATCTTTGCAAATTAATAACAAGATGCGAGGAGAAAAACCTTGTTCTAAACTAGGAAAATGCCTTTTTATGGTCACCAATGGAATAGTCCTAGGACACAGAGTGTCTGCTGCCGATATAGAAGTAGACCGTGCAAAGATAGAAGTTATGACTGGTCTACCGGCACCCACTAACGTGAAAGACGTAAGAAGTTTTCTCGGGCATGCTGGATTTTATAGGAGGTTTATTCAAGATTTCAGCAAGATTGCTAGGCCTTTAACAGCCCTCATGTGCAAAGAAGTTAATTTTAATTTCACTCTCGAATGTCACAAGGATTTCAAAGAAATTAAAGCATCTTTGATTAGCGCACCAATCGTGCAAGCACCTGATTGGAATCTTCCATTTGAAATCATGTGTGATGCTAGTGATTTTGTTGTGGGAGCAGTTCTGGGCCAAAGAAAAGACAAGAGGTAACATGTTATTTATTATGCCAGTCGAACTCTCGACGAAGCACAAAGGAATTACGAAACAACAGAAAAGGAACTACTAGCGGTAGTTTTTGCATTCGAAAATTTTTGCCAATATCTTGTCGGCTCTAAAGTCATTGTCCACACTGACCACGCTGCAATTAAATACCTTATGCAAAAGAAAGATGCAAAGCCGAGACTTATTCGATGGATTTTGTTACTCCAAGAGTTTGATATTGAAATTAAAGATAAGAAATGAATAGAAAATGGAGTTGCAGATCACCTATCTAGGATAAGGGTCGACGATGATGTTCCAATAGATGATTACCTACCCGCAGAAAGTGTCTACCAAACTGATGATATATTCATAGGTTGTTTTGAACTGAAAGACAGTCCATCGATCGATTCTAGCGACCCAATCTTGATTGACGCGACGAACAAAAGATCGATCGATGCTAGAGAAGCTAAATCGATCGATATAGAATATAGGCGACCAATTAAAACTTCTCGGAGCACAGTGGCCTTTGATTTACCAATTTGTGTTGCCTATAACCCTCTCCAATTTATCCCGAATCTAACCAGAGATAGAAGTTCAAGTATGGGGGTGCACGCAGTAGACATAAGCCTAAAGAACCGACTTTGGTATGCTGATATAGTCAACTATCTAGCTGCTGATGTGGAACCAGAAGATCTCCAAGGTTATTCAAAGAAGAAGTTCTTTAGAGAGTTTAGAAGATACCATTGGGATGAACCTTATTTATACAAGCACTGTCCCGATAGAATATACAGACGTTGCATCGCCGAAACTGAAATCAACAACATGTTGTTTCATTGCCATGGATCTGATTATGCTGGACATTGTGCGACCTTCAAAACGGTAGCAAAAGTTCTCCAGGCAGGATTCTGGTGGCCAACAATGTTTCGTGACGCACATGCCTACATCGCTAAATGCGACAGATGTCAACGTAGAGAAAAAATCAGTAAAAGACACGAGATGCAACAAAAAATTATTCTGGAAGTTGAAGTCACATTGCTGGGAATCGATTTTATGGGACCATTTCCCTCCTCTTACGGAAATAAATACATCTTAGTTGCTGTAGACTGCGTGTTCAAATGGGTTGAAGCAGTGGCTTCCCCAACAAATGATGCGGCAGTAGTTGTGAAATTTTTCAAAAGCATCATTTTCCCTCGTTTTGGAGTACCTCGAGTAGTGATTAGTGACGGTGGAACTTATTTCATCCATAAAATTTTTGATCAGCTACTCAAAAAGAATGGAGTCCATCACAGAGTTGCCACACCCTACCACCCGCAAACGAGCGGACAGGTGGAAGTATCCAATAGACAAATCAAAGAAATATTGGAAAAGACCGTAAGAATATCCCGAAAGGATTGGTCTAGAAAATTAGATAATGCACTCTGGACTTATAGGACTATCTTTAGAACTCCATTAGGGACTACACCATTTCATTTACTGTATGGAAAAGCCAGTCATTTACCAGTTGAACTTGAACAAAAAGCAGCATGAGCCGTTAAAATTTGTTAAATTTTGACATTAAGCCAGCTGCCGAGAGACAACTTATACAGATAAATGAATTAGATGAAATCCGACACTTGGCATATGAGATTTCAAAAATTTATAAGGAAAGGACGAAAGCCTATCATGACAAGAAAATTAATTCTAGGCATTTCAAACCTAATGACCAAGTACTGCTTTATAATTCCCAACTTAATCTGTTTCCTGGAAAGCTCCGATCTCGTTGGTCAGGACCTTTCACAGTTAAGGATGCAAGATCCTATGGAGCAATAACTCTATCAAATGAAAAAGAAAATGAATTCACCGTGAATGGACACAGAGTGAAACACTATTGGGCCAAAGCAGTAATCCCAGATGCTGATAATCTGTGATTGGATATTCCAATCTAGAACTGATTCTCAATTAGTCAAGCTCATGACTTAAAATAAGCGCCAAGTGAGAGGCAAACCACTAATAGATCTAGGATTTTTAGTTTTCATAATTAATTAAATCATAAAAATAAATAAAATAAAAAAAATAATTAAAAAAATAATAATAATAAAAAGTTGCTAAGGGATGAAGCTGAAAATCGATCGACAATGCCGAATGCATATCGATCATTACGGATAAATCAAGGTTGAAGCTCATTAACCTCGATATCCGTCTTTTCTCTTCCACAATCGCATAAACACGCCGAAAAACAGAAAACCATTTTTCTCTATAGAAACAAACCGATTTTGCTCATTCCTTGCGTCAATCCTCTTGTTTTTCACTTCTCTATCCTGTTTTCTCATCAAATCAACCGATCTACAAGGTTTGAACTCGAAATTCTATGATTTGGGATTTTTCATGGTTGAGTTTTGATTTGAATATAAATCGAACGATTAGACATGAATTTGGTCGATTTAGGTTGTTAGCACGATGAATAGGTTCTAGAATAGATCGATTTTTTCTCTGTGTGTTGAAATTGCGATTTGGGTTGAGATTTTTGTTTGCAGGTTTCGCGATGTCGTATCGATCGGCAAAGGAGATGTCGTATCGATCGACAAGATTGTATACAGAAATCGGTCGATGTCAATTAGACATATCGATCGATACTTAGTAGTCTGTATCGATCGATCTCCTATACGAGTATCGACAGATACAAGAGCTTTAACGATTACATTTACTAACGGTATGCGTTTGTTTTGCTTGCAGATGAGTGGAAGGAACAGAGACCGCGAGAGGAGGACGAAGCAGAGACTCGACAGACCTCGCAGCTCTAGAGCACCGCCCACACCTCTATCTTCAGACCCTCCGACTTCATCATCATCGGAGTCACCACCGCGCCTACCCGATGAGCGATGTCCTTGGCCTCGAAAACCGACAAGCCCATCACGACGGTGGAGAGATTCCCGGACCCATACAAGTCCGTACGGATTCCCACGTGCACCAATCGTCGGAGAACGAGAGACTGGGACGACTATGACAGTTTGTTCTACAACGCATGGATACCTGTCAAGATCCTCCCTACACCCATTGTGGACGAAGCCACTACGAGGCGACTTGGTCTTCAGTCTGACTTGGGAGAGATGATTACACAGCTTGGTCTCGGCACCATGATCACCCAGACCTACGACCTCTACCCTCCTCTGGTCAGGCAGTTCATCGCCACATCTGATCTCACTTACTCTGCCGAACCTGGTCGCGTCGCAGGAGACGCCATTCTCCACTTCTTTGCACGAGGCATCAGGTACCAGCTCACCATCTCCGAGCTCTGCGAGATTTACGGCATCAACGCCGCAGCCACCGGCATCAGAGTTCCCTCTTTCCGCGGATCAGTGAGTTCTGGGAGATCATCGGCACAGGCCGTTGGAGCATATCTGCCACCCAGACAGACATCCGTCATCCGACCCTACGCTACTTCATCAGGGCCCTTGCCAACACACTGTTGTGCAAGATGGAGCCCAATAAGGTGAGGATTGACGAGCTCACATTGTTGTACTTCGTGTTGGACAGGTTAGTGGAGATGCCACATCTGGACCCCGATCACGACATGGCAATACCCAACCTTGGGTATATCTTCGCTGAGCAGCTGGTGGGCCTGAAGACAAAGCCCTTTAAGGGCATAGGGGAGAAGAAGGAGACTGTTGGGAGCTTACTTACACCGATCTTCCAGTATCTGGGCATCCGTTCTGAGGCAGATGACGCTCGCACCGCACGGGCCTACATGGATGTGCGACAGCTTACTTCTACCAAGTGGCTGAAAGAGGACCGGTGCTGGAGTTTCAGGGCTGGTAACCGCATCCGTCTGATAGAGCTCCTAGCCACTCACGTCACGGATTTCGCTGCGAGCAATGATAGGCTTCGGTTCGAGCCCGATGAGGCATTTCTCCGCGACCCGCAAGAGATGCCGCGCAGAGTTCCAGGAGAGTGGAGAGCTCCAGCTACCCAGGTCCTAGCCGATCCACCATTGCCTGACTTCCCCAACATTCCGGAGCTGCCTATCCGTGACCTTGGGGATTTTCAGAGGGTCCTCGTGGATGCTCTTCAGGCTATCTGGTCCAGAGTGTCTCGATGCAGGTGCATGAACAGGAGGAGCGTCAGGGCTAGTGACGCAGCAGCAGCAGGACCATCTCACCAGTACCAGCATAACTAGTCTGCAGATGACGACGAGGCAGGAGAGGACTCCGACTAGTCCTCACATTTCTATCCCTTATCTCTATGCAATTTTATTTTTTTTCAGATTTTTAGGATTTGTGTTTGATACTATTTGCTTCTCTGTTTCAGACTTATTACTTGCTTTCTGAGTTTGGATTGTCTAAACATCACTTACATAACTAACAGATCAGATGGATTAGACAGTTTCAGACACTATCTTGATTTTTGTCTAATCAGCTATCGATCGATACCAAGGTACCGGTATCGATCGATGCGCAGACAGAAAGGTACGACTATCCTAACTCTAATCATTAACCATTCCAATTATTTTTGCTCTTCATTTTTAACCACTCTAAGACGGATTACACTGGGACAGTGTAATTTAAGTCTGGGGGAGGTCGTTACTAACTTTATCTTCTATTAATGAGCTATAAATTCTACATATCTAAAGTATTTTCAAAAAAATTCAAAAACTACTATTATATATTATAAATGTTTTTAAAGGGGATTATGAACTAAAACAATTTGATTACTACTCTAACCATTCTCTAGCACCATCTAGATTTACTAACTTGCAGGATGTAGTAGATAAAAACACCGCAGTGTATCATGAAATACTAACACTTGCACCCGCTGAGAATGTCTGGAGAAACCAAAGCTGACTTCCAACCTTAATATACAAAAACTGATTGTCTTGGGGCTTGGTATACATAAGATCGGAATCCTCTTGCAAATCTAGAAGGTAAAAAGTCTGTGTTCTTCTGGTTCCCTTCCTTCTCTCTCTTCGGCATCTCAAGATCTAAGCATATAAAAGATTGAAATGACTTCTTGAGAGGCAGAGGGATAGGTATATTACCTGCGACCTCATTATTCTAAATCTCAAGGATGATCACACATTGTGGAAACGAGGGATAAGTTAATTACCTGTGATCCCATTATTCTCTACACTTTGTCAAAATGTATAAGTTACAAATGAAACTATGTCAAATGAGATGAAATAGATGGCCTCAATCAGCATCGAAATTCATTGAAGTTGAAACTAATTAGAGATTCAGAGAAGAGAGATGAGGGGAGAAAGGGATCAGAAAAGATTACATGTGGTTCAGAAATTTGCTTGAGTCGAATCCATGTGTCTTGTGATCGATACTCCCAATATGTGTTTATGCAGAAATGAGGTCAGTAGAGGGGTATGCCAGGCACAATCAGTGGAATTGTAGATTGTATGGTATGATGACTAAGCTAGTGTGTAGTATATCAAATCATCCTTAAAGTTAGTAATGACTCACTTCCATTATCTTTTATGCAAGAATTTGAGTACTGATTTTAAATTATGTGAGTCCCCATTATTTTCAAAATCTTTTTCAGATTTGTTCTATATTTTGCTTGAGGACAAGCAAAAGGATAAGTCTGAGGGAGTTGATATACTCTATATTTTACCCTATTTAACCCATAGATTTCATATGTTTTCAAAGGCTTTATATGTATTTTGTAGCTCTTTTAGAGATATTTCGGTTTAGGTACTCATTGGAATAAAGTGATGATTATGATGCATTTTGACACTTTTTGGAGATATTTCATATTACTCGCGAGCTGGCCACTGAAGAGAGTATCGACCGATGCATCAACATCAAGGTCGATCGATGGAGAATCACAAGAATCGATCGATTGGGCATTTTCCATATCGATCTTAATGAAGATTAGAAGATTTACGAGTTTTACCCAAAAAGATATCATAATTGCATAATATGACCTGGCCTCCTGTTAGGTCATGTTTTAGAGTTTTTGAACCATTTAAATAGAGGAGTACTAAGAAGAGAAAAAACAAAAAGCAATCAAGGAGGCTACAAGCAAGTCACCAAAGTCATCACCAAGGAGAGAAGTAATAGCAGAGAAGAAGACATATATCCTGGAGAGAGAGATTTGAGCTGCATAAACAGAGAAGATCTTGAACTCCTTTTGTTTTCTTAGTCTATTTTTTATTAAAAGTTTTATTCAGACCATCATAATTATGCTTCTTATGAATGTCTGAGTAGTCTTACTGTTAGATTTAGGTTTAGCAAAGGTTGATTTATGTATTGCTGATCATAATAGGATTGTTAGGGTGTTTTAATAGTTCTTTCATTCTAGTTGCACTTAATGCTAAGTAAAGGAACTGATCACCCTTGACTTAGATCTTAGGTTTAATTTGCGCACGCGACAACATGGTGAATTGCCTGAAAATAAACTAGACTGATCTTATTAATTAGCTAAAAACGACAGTTGCCCTAATTAATCTGATAACCTATCAACCTGCTCGGTAATGCTTACTGGAAGGATAATCGACCGATACGATGTTCGAGTAATCGATCGATTATCTAAAAGGCTGTCGATCGATTGTCATAAGATACATCGATCGATGCTTCCTCATTATGGAACAAGCGACAGCTGACTTGAGATCCAGTTATTAGACAATCATTAGATTGTTCTTAAGAGTTGAGTTCGAGAACAACCATATTTAAAACCCCTTAAAATCCTTAAAAGCAGTATGCTTGTTATACCTAAGATTTACCTTGATCTAGCTACCTTCCCGAATTGATAACAAACCCCTAATCTGAAGTAGAGCAATTGTCCAGTTCGTGGATCGATATACACTTCTGGATATCCAGCAATTTTCATGTTTACATTCAAGTTACTATTCTAAAAACCTTTCAATCTAGCTTTATTTCGAAAACTATAAAATCTATTGTGTAATCCAAGAGTCTCTGTGGATTCGATCCCTAAGTACTACAATTGATCTCTTTTGATGAGAGTAATATTTCTATAGGGTAATTTGAGCAAGGATCAATAGATAATCCAAGAAACGGTTCATCGGTTATTGTTATTGTTATTGTTGAGTTCTTTAATATCGTTCAAGCATCTCATATAAGCATTCATACCATTATAATCATAATAACCTGAATAGAACCCTAAGTCTAACACCTTCATCATAACTGCTAAACCCCAAATCAATCAATCGAGCAATTGTCTTGTTCACTGTTTTAGTTTACTTACAATTTTCAATTCTTCAACCTAGCTTAGTTCTAATAAGATCTAGTGTGTGCCCCAGATCCATGTGGATTTAATCCCTAAGTACTACAAATTGACCTCTTTTGATGCGAGTAAAGTTATTCTAGGGTAATTTGAGCACGTATCAGTTCCCAGATCGTACTTGAACCTGAAAACACTCTAAAACATACTCCAAACCCATATAATAGACTCTAAAACAACTATACCATGGTTGACAACTAGAAAATTGATGGTCTTTCAGCCGTGAGTGGTCAGGTAATCTTACTGAAGTCTTTTACGAACGTTGTATAGAAACCAGTGTGTCACAAGAAACTTCTAACGTCTTTCACATTAGTAGGTGCAAGTAATACTGTCATGACCTTAATTTTGGCTCTTATCTACTTCTATTCCACTTCTGAAACCATATGTCCTAAGATAGAACCATAAGTTACTATGAAATGGTATTTTTCCCAATTTAGGACAAGATTCTTTTCCTCACATCTCGCTAGTATTTTACAAAGATTATCTAGGCATGATTGGAAATTTGATCCATAAACCAAAAAAATCGTCCATAAATACTTCCATAAGACCTTCAATCATATATGTGAAGATGGACATTATACATCTCTGGAAAGTGGATGGAGCGTCACATAGTCCAAAAGGCATTCCTAGGCATGTGAATGTTCAGTAAAAGCATGTAAAAGTTGTATTCTTTTGATCCTTAAGATGGATAGGGATCTGAAAAAATCCATAGTATCCATCAAGGAAACAGTAGTATGGGTGATTTGCTAATATCTCCAACATTTGATTGATAAAAGGTAAGGGCAAATGATCTTTCCTAGTCGCAGCGTTGAGCTTTCTGTAATCAATACACATCCGGTGTCGAGTTACAGCCCCATAGGGATAAGTTCATCCTTGTCATTCTTTACAACCGTAATTCTTCCTTTCTTCGGAAAAACATGTACTGGACTAACCCAATCGCTGTCAGAAATCAGATAGATGACTCCCGCTTCGAGAAGCTTAAATATTTCTTTCTTCACTATTTTTTCTCAAGTTCGGGTTCAGTCTTCGCTGATTTTCTATAAATGATTTTGATTCGTCCTCTAGGTGGATTTTATGCATGCACAAATTGGAAGCAATACCGGGAATATCGTCAAGCGAATATCCAAATGCATTGCGATGTTTGCTTAGCTTACTTAACAATAAATTCAGTTCTCCGTCGGTTAGTTTCGCATTGACAAAAACTGGATAGGATTTTTCATAGAGGAAGGCATAATTTAGGCCGGCAAGAAGTGTTTTAAGATCAAGTTTAGGGGTTTTATCTTGAATCATGCTGTTCGCCTCTTAAAGGTATTGATCTTCACTCTTAGGGTATCAAGTGATACTTGGTACCTCGTCTTCTTCCACTTTTGAGTCAATCTTCATAACTTCCTGATGAGAATCCATTTGGCGAATGTACTCGGCAGTCCAGTCATCCAGTAATATCTCAACGTCGATGGAAGCGGTGAGAACTCGCTCTAAAGGGTCTGCAGAACATATATCCTTAAATGATTCATTCGCTAGTTCAGTCAGATGATCTATGAATAATGTTTGGCCATCAATCATGGATCTCTTGACTAGCTTTTGCATGTCGAAAGTCATTGATAAATCACTGACTCTCAGGCTGATGTTCCCTTTTCTTACATCTATGATTGCTCCGGATGTAGCGAGGAAAAGTCTTCCCAAGATATGGGGATTCTTTGGCTCTCGACCATATTTCAATACTACAAAGTCTGTGGGTATCAGGGAATTGTTAATCATCAATGGCTTCTAAAACACCTTCAGGAGTTCGCACTGATCTATCAGCTAGTACCAAGGTGATTCTGGTAGGTTGGAATTCTTAGTATCCTAAATCTATTGCTACTGAATGGGCATTATGTTCACACTAGTTCCTAAGTCACAAAAAGATCTATGAAATCTAGTTTGTGTAGATGTTGCAATCGAGAATAAAACTACCATGGTCTGGAAGTTTATTAGGGGTCCCTTCCTTAATTAACAAACTAAATTGCTCGGGTACCATAATCACACTTTGATATGTGGTTCTGAAACCTTTGGTCATCATCCGCTTGACGTACTTTTAATCGTAGGAGTTATACATACTGCGTCAACAAGAGGCATCTCAACAATTAGTTTGTCCAAAGCTTTTATGCACATGGCATCATCTAACTCTTGTTTAGCTTTATTTTGGCCCTTGTGAAAAGGAACT
The DNA here is from genome assembly GCF_000801105.2 of Raphanus sativus. Lineage (NCBI taxonomy): Eukaryota > Viridiplantae > Streptophyta > Magnoliopsida > Brassicales > Brassicaceae > Raphanus > Raphanus sativus. Next base: position 21,125,051 of record NC_079514.1, on the reverse strand, counting down.
CGTTGTTGGTATACCAGGTGGAGCAGCGTGTCGATCATGACCCTTAGAGTGTCGATCGTTACTCGGATTGGCAATTGACTCCTTCTCAACGTGGTTATCTTTCTGCGGTTTCTCGGGTATTCGTCCAAGATCAGGTTCCTCCAATTCTGGGAAAGGCGTTGATCAATGTTTTGTGGTATCGATCGGTGCCTCCCTTGAATCGTCTTCTTCATCAGCTTTAATCTCAACGAATTCGTCTACAGTGATCCCTTTCTTTGGATAAGGGTTGAGTTTGTTTACCACTTCTCAATTTTATTGCATTGACATGAAGCCTTGGGTTAATATAAGTTCTCCTAGGGAGAAGTTATTCTTCCCTTCTCATCAGCCTAGCGTTTTCTGCTACTTGCACTTCTATGTGTTTAACTTGGTCGCTCAGGGTTTCAAATTTTTGTTCTAGTGCAGAGTATATGAGTCCGAGCTTATGATCTCTATCAGAATTGAATTTCTAATTTCTAGTTAATACTTGGTTCAAGTTGGCTTTCGTTTTACCCTCGCATGTATTTTGGATTGCATTGTAAGTACTTGATATATGGTGTTTTATACATCATTGTATATATGTTTTCTAATTGGTTTTCAAGTCTTTATCGAGTCTTTCTAGTCCTTTTCGAGTCATTACAGGTCTGATGACTGTTCCCGAGCGGAACAAGCAGACGGAGTGATCCCGAGGTTGTTCCCTGATATACCATGGATTTTACCCGTTTTTAACCATGGTATACTAGTATTTTATTATATATTTAATCTGTTTTCTAGCATGTTAGGTATGTTTTTAGGTTCAGGAGCATTTCGTGAGTACAAGAGATGATACACCCGAGTTGACCATTCAAGACCAAGTCGGAAGTCAACATTGCGATTATAGTCGATCGATACTCATCCAGAGTTGTTGATCGATGTAGCTTAGAAGATCCACGTACTAGAAGATTATAATCGATTGATACACATCTTGTGTTGTCGATCGATATCGAGGACGAAATGGTTTAGCCGACTACTTCACCAAGACTTCATCAAATTACGAGATTGCCCCTGACGGGTTTTTAACCTAATGGAAATGCTTAAATATTCCTGCTAAGTGTTTTTTGACGGCAACTTCGAGAGAAGCAAGCTTTGAACAACTCAGAGAAAAGCAGAGAGTGTGGAAGAGAGACTAGAGTTTTATTTGTTTGGAGAGATTGGAGAGATTTCTCATCTCCTTTTGTATTTCTACTTATTTCTATCTATGCAATTCTTTCATCTATCCATTGTCATGAATTGCTTAGCTATGTCTGAGTAGTCTACTTCTTAGATCTAGGGTTTAAATAGGTTTGTGGGATTAGCCCCAAACTATAATTGCTAAGTTGTGGTACTCATCAAATGGATTGCACCCTATGCTTGTTCTAGAGTAGCTAACTAGAATATAGATCACTAGGATCTTTGATTATCTTGAATTATCCATTTGAGCTAGCTTGTCTCCCATTGAGAAGAGCGACAGCCCTCCTTGAGACCTAATGTTCATTATCGGCTCGCGCCTAGGCATATCTAGAAGCCGTTGATCGATATCCCGACAGGTGAATCGATCGCCGAGCGAAAGGTGTATCGATCGATATCTCAAAAGGATATCGATCGACTCTTTTTCTGTGTCAACATACGACAGTTGAGGCCAGAGATCTAGATTATTTAACCAGTGATACATCACTTGAGTTAAGCGGCTGAGATCTATATATCATGCAAGCAATTTGTTAAAGCATTTATAGAAATTATAATCTCCATTCCTGAATAAAAGCCATATGTCTAGCACTATTTATCACATTTAAACAACCCATCATATTGTTAGTTAGAGCAACTAGCTTGCTCATTTTAGGAATTGTTACTTTTATTTCTATGATATAAACCAACTTCACCTAGGATTGATTAGTAGATTTTATTTAATTGGTTCCCTACCTCCTCGTGATTCGATCCCTAAGTACTACAGCTGTACTTCTTATTTGAGAGAGTAAGCTCTACTGGGTAATTTGAGCACTATCAAATTTGGCGCCGTTGCCGGGGAGCTTTGATCGCCATTAGATTTGATCGCCATTAGATTTAATCTTATTAATCTTAGGTTTTTCTTTTACCCCCTTTCTGAGTTAAAATTTTTCTCGTCTTTTTAGGTACATGCCCAGCAGTACCAGAAGCAACATGGGAAATCAACTATTATTCTCAGAGGATCCTGCACACTTGGAACGCTCAATCCGCAAAGACCTACGCTCCGCATCGATCGACAGAACTGCAGTACCGTCGACTGATACTCACGTTCAACCGTCGACCAACACTCAGACAGCACCGTCAACCGATACCGTTCGCCGATCTACATCGTTCGATACTACTCACCGTACATCGATCGACTCTACTCCGCGAAGCATGGTCGCGATTGTTATCCTCACGCAGGGCGAGAATGGAAACCTGTATGACCAAGATGGTCATCTGCGTAATGCAACAGGTCAGAAGCTAGATGCCCAAGGAAACATAATCCATGAGCCTGAAGCTGAGGCTACAGGAGAAGCTCAAACACGATCGTTGGCAGTACTTATATACCTACAATCGTCCAGACGAGTACTACACCAACAGATCAGCTATTCGACTTCCAGAGATTCAGAAGCCGAACTTCGAGCTCAAGCCTCAGTACTACTCTCTCGTGTCTCAGATACCTTATTTTGGGCAATCACACGAGCATCCTATGGACCATCTGGAGAGGTTCGAGGATCTTATCGCTGCTATTCGTATGGATGGAGTCCCTGAGGACTACCTACTCTGCAAGCTCTTCAAATACTCACTGATTGGAGAAGCTTCGCACTGGCTCAAGCAGCTACCTACAGGATCACTGACATCCTGGGCCGACATAAAAAACGCCTTCCTGCGTAATTTCTTTGATGAGGCACGCGCTGAAGACTTAAGGAGCAAAATCGCCACTTTCGCGCAGAAGCCTAGTGAGACTTTTAAAGACGCGTGGATCAGATTTAAGTTCTTCCAGCGAGACTGTCCACACCATGGATTCAATGAAGTGCAGCTGCTAAGCACTTTCTACAGAGGTATCGCCTTGAGGTATCAGATGGCTCTTGATACTGCTAGCGAGGGGAACTTCAACACTAGGAATCCAATAGAGGCTGTGAGACTTATTGAGAACCTAGCCAACAGCAGCAGCACCAAGAACACTGACTCTGACAAGAAGAAATCGGTTGCACCCATCGGGGAAGACCAGATGAATGAAGTCAGAGCCAAGATAGATGCTTTACATGCATTTCTTGGGCAGCCAGTCTGCTCAGCTGAAGAAGGAGAGGCTAGAGAAGATGATACAGAGGAAGATGTGAACTACATTGGAGGTACTGGATTTCAGAGATATGGAAACCAGAGTGGAAACAGAAACTTTTTTGGCAGTGGTCAGAAGAGTAATTACAACCAGAGTTCACAGTATCAGAAACCCTTCACCAACACAAGGAACTACGGCAACTCAGCTTACCAAAACCCACCACCACCCACCCAGGAGAGTAAGTTTGATGCCATGATTGATAAGAGTTCTAGAAGGTCAGCAGAAGCTTACAGTAGACTTCAATGGGAAGATTGACTATGTCTTCAACAATCTGACCACAAGGATAGACACCATTTGCACTCAAGTTAAGAAACTTGAGACACAGATTGTCCAGACTGAAGACTCTATCAGGAAAATTGGAACTTCTAAGGAAGTAGGGGAAGGAAATAGGAAACACCATATGAATGCCATTATAGATGATGATTTCTGGCAAGTGGTGAATCAGGAGAAGCTACAAGAAGGAGACTTTGAAGTGGAAATGTAACATACCGAGTTGTGATATGTGAAAAGGCTTAAGAGAATTAATTTGGCTACCTATGTCACCAAAGTTGACTTACCTTTTCCGTCACACATCCGTTTAGAACTCCAGAGTTAAGGGTGCTTGGACTGGAGTAGTGAAAGGATGGGTGACCTATCGGGAAATGATTCGCGATACCGTGTAAGTGAGGCCGAAGCACGGAGAAAGGTCAGGTGGTAATTGCATGGTCAGTAAACAATGATTTCGAGCCTTGGAAAATTAAAGACCGACCGTCGGATGGGATGGGGCCCACGGGCCGAGAGAGCGGGCGTGGGTGGCCCATTAGCCATGGGCGGTCGGGGCGTTACAAGTGGTATCAGAGCTGGTTAGCCGTCTCAGTTCTGACCTGAGAAGCGTCTTGAGACCTGTTGTGGGGCGCAACGAGGACGTTGCGTGCTTTGAGAGGGGGTGAATTGTAACATCCCGAGTTGTGATATGTGAAAAAGGCTTAAGAGAATTGATTTGGCTACCTATGTCACCAAAGTTGACTTACCTTTTCCGTCATACATCCGTTTAGAACTCCAGAGTTAAGCGTGCTTGGACTGGAGTAGTGAAAGGATGGGTGACCTATCGGGAAGTGATTCGCGATACCGTGTAAGTGAGGCCAAAGCACGGAGAAAGGTCGCGTAGTGATTGCAGGGTCAGTAAACAATGATTTCGAGCCTTGGAAAATTAACGACCTACCGTCGGATGGGATGGTGCCCACGGGCCGAGAGAGCGGGCGTTGGTGGCCCATTAGCCGTGGGCGGTCGGGGCGTTACAGGAAAGTTCACTAAGTTTCGGTGGATCACAATGGTGTCGATCGACACCAAGTAGTCCACATCGATCGACATCAACGATGCCATTTCCGGATACAACTGCGGATTGCAACGCGGTTAGGATATTGACACATACTGAATTCACGGCTTCTCATCCATACCCACCCACCCACAACTACGAAGATATCGACCGACGAGACGAGCCACTCATCGATCGACACAAAGATGAGAAACGTATCAATCGACCCTTTCTCCACCTATCGATCGACACGCACCTCTCACATACCGAGTGCAACTACCATCGATAGACAACAACCGAATCAATGCACTCAGACCCACACCGAAACCACAAGCTAACCCTAAAGAGATTACTGGTAACCCTTCAGACACTACACCTACATCAGAGGGAACTGAAGGAAGAAGGTTAAGGAGTAGGAAGGAGAAGATTCCTAAGAACCTTAAGAGGGAAGCTAATGAAAAAGAGATTGATGGTTTCACTAAGAGAGTTATCAGAATCCCACCAGAGAAACCTTTTGAAGAGGTTTACTTCACAAGCAGATTGTGGATGTTTTTCAGAGAAACAAGGGAGACTGAAAATGACATTAGAAGAATGGTTGACAATGTTAGAGAAGATATGAGGAAAAGGATTACTTTACAGAAGAAGAGTGATCCTGGGAAGTTTGCAATACCCTGTGTAGTACAAGGGATTGAATTTCCTCATGCACTATGTGACACTGGTTCATCAGTCAGCATCTTACCAAAGGTCATGGCAGACCATCTGGGCCTGCAAGTAGAGCCTTCACCAGAGATCTTTACATTTGTGGATTACACTCAGAAAAACTCTGGAGGCTTCATCAGAGACCTGGAAGTACATATTGGTAATGCTATCGTCCCTGTGGATTTTCATGTCCTAGACATCAAGCTAAATTGGAACTCTTCCCTCTTACTTGGAAGAGCATTTATGGCTACAGTAGGAGCCATATGTGACATGAACACCAACAGGATGTGCTTGACTCTGATAGATCCAGATATCCACTACGACCCTGTCAAGCTTGGCAAACCACCAGCCAAATCAGTGGTAAAAGAAGATGATACTGGTATCATTGCAGTTTGTCATTGTGAAGTCGAGTACGAGACAGTGTACTCGGGATCGATCGACAGCACCTTAACTTCATCGATCGACACCCTAGCGTCAGAGGAGATCGACAACAAACATAGATCATCGATCGACAGAGACCCACCAGATGATGAACTCGATCTACCAGATCATTGCTACCCGAATTTCGCCATCCCACCCAGCCGAAAGGAAGATGATTACTCAATAAAGAGTTGAGAAGATAGCGGATTTCACGAGAGTTTTGCAGTAGACATAGCCACCTCTTCCCACAGTGGAGACCAAAGTGAAGACCATGATGCAGACTACTAGGAAGAGAGAGCTTGGGAAAATTACTTGGAGAATGACAGATTTGCAAATCGATTCCCACAATCGATCGACATCAAGCGCCCACCATCGATCGATTATCTACTTCATCCAGCAAAACGACATCGTCCATCGATCGACATAGCCAGTATCACATCGATCGATATTAACCTGGACGACTTAAAGGACAAAATCGGAATTTCACCGATTAGGACAACACATGGGTATAAAAGGTTGACAACTACAGACACGAAAATACAAACCTTTTCACCTTCTACCCAGCAGCTTCCAGCATTCAGCAAATTATCAATGGAGGACTGCAACAACATGAACAATCGATCCAACCATGCAGCTAGACGTGCACCATCGATCGCCACCACGACATCACCATCGATCGACGCCATCAACAGAGCTCAATCTCGATTTCATGAACCTTATGATATCAGGAACCTTTCATTAACACCTGATGAATTTGGAATTTTCAGGGACACAGATGGCTATGCAAGAGCAATGTATGGAAGAGTTCTGCACATAACCAGAGAAGACATAGCAGACATCCTCCAAGTTGCTAATGGACCAGAAAACCTGTTCACACAGCAACGTGGCCATCCAGACATCCTAGCTCACGTCCAGGACAACCACCACGTCACCACAAGGGAGGATACAGTTCCTCATACCTTCGGTCAACCCAGGAGTTCACCATCGATCAACATCGTTTCATCACCATCGATCGACGACGGATATCCCGGACCGATCAACATACCAAGAGTCAGATCGCCCGACAGACGATTGGAGTTTGGACGACGTGCCTTCAATACTGATGGATCCAGGAGATTCAAATGGGAAGCAAAGGATGAGTATGGTGTCTACAGAGATGAGTTTGGCTATGCTAGAGGAGTTGATGGCGAAATCATCCATGTTACCAAGGAGCAAATAAGGAGAATTCTGGAGAGAGCATCACTTTTTCCCAGAGGTTGCTTACGCTTTCCAGTACACACACGCCCTTACCATGCATACAGACCACCACCAGTACCTTACAGTAGAGAGGAGATAGATGATATGGTGACTGATGTATGGAGAGCTCAGGCACACCTTGAGCAAAACATGCACACATTGGTGGAAGACACTTTCCAGCCCTTGGATATCAGCTACAAGGATTTCCAGAATGATATGGCTGAGATAAGAGTGGAGCTTGGAAACATATTAACCATTCTTGAGAAAGAAGCTATGCCACCAATATCGACCGACAGAGTACATGTACCATCGATCGACATCGGCAAGACTACATCCAAGGACCGACCAGAATGTTCATCACCTAAGAGAGATGAATGGGAGATTGCTTATATCAATACACGGATTGGAGACGTCTACAGCCCTCTGAACAACAATGTCGAATGGTTAAGCAAGAGGATCGATCTTCTACAGAAAGAGTTAGCATCAATTTGCAAGAAAGGTCAAGCTAAGAATGCTACTTTTCCATCGATCGACACTATGTCTTCACCGTCGATCGACACAAGGTTCGCAGCACTGGAAGATAGGATGAAAGCATACGAGACGAAGCATGACAATTTCAGTTCACCTATCATGCGACACCAGGACAAACTGTCACAGCAGCTGAACGAGCTACAACAAGACATGAGCATAGTTCAAGATCATCTTGGTCTTCGTGACATAAACGCAACATCGATCGACAGGCCTAGACCAATATTGATCGACATCGAGCCACCACCAGCGAAGAGAGCATGCACTACAGCAGAAGTTGATGAGATCAAACATGAGCTATACGAGGCTATGAATTCTATGGAGGAACGACTCAACGAAAGAAGTGATGACATTGACGACACTCTCAACGAAAGAGTGACCAACATTTGCAAAGCTACTGGTCTATTGAAGAATGAGATATGCAGTGTGCAGAGAAATCTTGAGTACCATGGCCAACGCTCAGAATCGATCGACACAGTTGATACTGAGTCGACCGACAGAACTCCCAGCGAAACGACCGACGCACAAGTTGTAGCATCGATCGATACAGAATCCTTGGCAGATCAAGATCAACATATTCAAGACCAGCACGAAAAAGAACAACATGAAGAACTACCTGAGCATTCAAGATTTGATTTCTATCAGCATCAGTTAGACATGGAAAATTTGGACAGAAGGTTGCAAGTCATCAAAGCAGATTTAGCAAAGATATATCCTCGATGGACAAGATCAGATGATGCCACAAGAATCTTCACTGCTACTGATTCCAAAGATGAGGGAAATGTTTGCCCACCAGCAAACAACAACCCCCACTGCACCCCATGAGTCACACACCTACCACAGTCAAGCTAAATGACTATAACAAAGCGCTGAGTGGGAGGCAACCCACTATTAGATCCGAGTAGAATGATGATTCCGTTGACCGACATTTACCATTCATATCGCTCGACACCACACCACCATTACTAACGATCGACGTACACCACTACGAATCGATCGACACCTTGTCGATCATGTTTAATCATTCTAACTTGTTATATTTATTAATTATGATTTATTTTATTTACCTCACCACCGGCTGTGTTACACTGGTACACTGGGACAGTGTAATTTAAGTCTGGGGGGGAGTTTACTAATATGTGTTTTTATTATGGTTTTTATTCAAATTGTTTTTCAAAATTATTTTTCGCACAAGTATTAAATAGGAACATTGATATAGATTTATATTTGATTGTCTGACCACTCTTTACCACCATTCTAGATTACTGATTGCAGATAGTACTAAAGATGCTAAAGTGGATCAACATGTTGATATACCATGGATTTTACCCATTTTTACCCATGATATATAAGTGTTTTATATACTATTTATTATGTATTGGAGTCTATTTAGAGTATTTACAGGTTCAGGGATGATTTGGAGAAATATGGTGATTTTGGTGCCTTTTGTAGTCTTTCGCAATGCAGAACTGCATAGAAGCTTCAGATGTTTAGCTCTCGATGGAGACCTTCCCACCTTTGGATTTAGCCCATATTTTGACACGAAATAGGGATTTGAGTTAGCCTTCCAATGCCACCGGTTTTGAGATCAATCCAACGGTTAGATCGGAAGTTATGCCCGTTTTACCGAAGAGTGGTCAGTCTGCCTCGCGAGAGAAGGCTATCGAGAAGAGGATTGTATGTCGATCGACACAGCATACTGTATGTCGATCGACACAGCATACTGCATGTCGATCGACAGAGACATCAGAATGTGGGCTGAGTATATTTAATGACCAACTGAAGCCCAGGAGTCACCACAAAGTTACCAAAATACCCTTGACGACCAGAAATCCTATTTATGTTATTTTTAAGCCATTGTTGACGGCTACGCTTTTTACGCTATCTTATTTTCATTGTTCTTAGTTTAGGAGAGAAGAGAGGAACTCCTTCAGAGTCCTCTTGGAACTCCTTTGGTTTTTATATCTATTCTATTGCAATTTCATCTACTCATCTATGATTTCTGTGACAACTATCATGTCTGAGTAGATCCACCTGTTAGGTTTAGGGTTCAGATAGGTTATAAGGGATTAGCCCCAAAAATAGAATTGCTAAGTTGCGGTACTAATCATTGAGACTGTTCTTAATGCTTGTTCTTGAGTAATTAACCTGAACTTGATCATAGAATCATTAGGCACAAACGAGAGCTTGGTCTCTTATCTGACTTGTCTTCTCTGATCTAGGATTGCTAGATAACAGCGAGAGCTGGTTTAGAAACCTTAGTGAACATATATTCAACCCGCGCATTAAGCCTACTAGAAGCGCGTCGATCGATATACCGACAGGTGAATTGATCGACGAAGCGAAAGGTGTATCGATCGATACTCCTATAGAGTCATTGATCGACACTTTCTAATTGATCATCCCGACAGGTGAGATCATTGGATCTAGTAATAGATAACCTATACAACGAGAATTGATATGTTATTCTTATAGTTGAGTTCTATAATATCATAATTTAGTATCTATATCATTATAATTCCAACCTTAATAGAAACCCTAGATCTAGCTACCATCCTTCCATAAAACAACTCTTAGTTACCTTCTGAACAACTGCCTTGTTCACTTTGCTTTCATTTATTTATTACATTCATATTTACTGCTTTATAACTGTTCGCCTAGTTAAATCTTAATATTCATAGTTTAGTGTGTGCCCTAGCTCTCTGTGGATTCGATCCCTAAGTACTACAATCGAACCTCTTATTTGAGAGAGTAAGATCACTTGTTAGGGTAATTTGAGTGATATCAAATTTGGCGCCGTTGCCGGGGAGCAAGGATTCGCCATTAGACTTGATTAATAGGTTTATTCTAGGTTTTATTTACTGTTTTAAGTTACTTACGAAATTTTTTTTTTCTTATTTTTCAGATACATGCCAATTAGTACCAGAAGTAGCAAGGGAGAATTGCTTTTCTTCTCAGACCCAGCACGTTTGGAACGCTTGATCCGCATAGAGAAACTCCCAGCATCGATCGATACCACTTATACATCATCGATCGACACTTGTGAAAGAGAATCGATCGACACATCATCTGCAACATCGGTTGTATCTGCGAGCAACCATGAGCGAGATACTTGTGCTACAAAGGGATGAGAATGGGGACCTGCATGACCAGGATGGTCATCTGCGTAATGCAGCAGGTCAGAGACTTGATGCTCAGGGGACTGTAATCCATAACTCCGATATTGATGCTATAGGAGCTGCTATACCTGTAGATGAGAATGCTCGACAAAGGACACTGGCTGACTACAACCGTCCAGAGGAATACTATTTCAACAGATCAGCCATTCGTCTACCAGATATCCAGACACAGAATTTCGAGCTGAATCCAAAGTACTACACCCTCGTGGCACAGATACCTTACTCTGGATTATCTCACGAGCATCCTATGGACCATCTGGAAAGGTTCGAGGATCTTATTGCTCTTATCTGTATGGATGAAGTCTCTGAGGACTACTTGCTTTGCAAGCTCTTCAAATACTCACTTGTTGGAGAAGCTTTGCATTGGCTTAAGCAACTACCACCAGGATCTCTTACATCCTGGACCGACATCCAAAATGCATTCATGTGTAAATTCTTTGATGAATCACGGACTGAAGAAAAAAGAGATAAATTTGGACATTCTCTCAGGGACCTACAGAAGGCTTCAGAAGCTCTTGGGAGAGGTTCAGGAGCTACCAAAGGGACTGTCCACATCATGGTTTTACGGAGGTTCAGCTGTTGATGAAGTTCTGCAATGGTATTGATGTGCAATATCATGTAATGCTGGACACTGCAAGCGAGGGGAACTTTAGAACAAAGACCCCAGAGGAAGCTCAGAGACTGATTGAGAGCTTGGCGTCCAGCACCAGTGTCAAAAATCTAGATATGCACAGGATAAAATCAGCTGTAAAGGATGACAACAAGATAATTGAGGCTGAGATTGGTTCTGTACATGAAGTCTCATTTGTGGAGCATGCTATATACCAGGATGAGGACCAGTACAATTTAGAAAAGATGAAATTTATGCTAGAGGAACGCTTGAAAGAACAGCAGGATATCACTGAGGAGCTTAATCTGCATTTGAATTCTCTCTACAAAGAGGTGAATGGAAAGATAGACATCATCGATACCCGTTTCAAGATGTTGTGCACCCAAGTTTCTCAGATTGAAAAAACTCTGAAAAATGAAATTTTTCTTCAAAGGAACGACACTGTTCACTCCGGTACTGTTCACTTCGGTACTGTTCATGCGGGTACTGTTCATCCGAGTACTTTTCATCGAGGTACTGTTCATCCCGCATCGATCGACACTGTTCATCCGATATCGATCGACACTGTTCATCCCGTATTGGTCGACACTGTTCATCGCGGCACTGTTCACCGAAATACTGTTCATCGCGACACTGTTCATCGCGGTACTGTTCATCGCGACACTGTTCATCAAAACACTGTTCATCATGACACTGTTCACCCAGAAACTGTTCATCGGGATACTGTTCATCGGGACACTGTTCATCGTGACACTATTCATCCCGACTGGGAAGAGCAGCAGGTCGATTCCAGATGGGATAACTACTTTGGGGAAGTAATCAAACATGAGAAGTTGGAAGAAGAAGTCTTTTTAGTCGAAAGTTGCATGTCCATTGGTAGCTCATACTTGTGTCGATCTACACCATCAGCTGAACATCGATCGACACCACTTTTAGGGTCATGCAGTGCTGTTCAAATACAGAGCCACTCAGATTTCGCTGCTCAACACCCACATCCTCCCATCCTGTACCATGCTAAAACATATGACGTCGAGCAACACAAACAAAACGTTATCGATCGACCTCCACGGGAAAGCATCGATCGACAGCGGTTCACTACAAATCTAGTGTGTTTACCAGACCCTTATGCCCACGGTTCGAATGCAACTCGCAACCCATCTCAGACGCCAGTTTGCTTAAAGACAATGGAGAAGACCAGACAGCAACCTGCAGATGCACCAGACCAAAAGCAATTGACGCTAGTTGAAACTTCTTTCGTTGAAAGTGTCGATCGACGACATCCACCTGGTATCGATCGACACCAAATGGACGGACATGAACCTGTCATGGAACGGCAGGCAACAAAAGAAGTGATTCATATTGGGATGAGGTCGAAAACTAAGAAACTGTATGTTCCCAAACACCTGAGGAGAGAAGCTAACAAAGCTGAAGTTGATGGATGTCACAAGAGGGTGAAGAGAGTTCCTAAGGGTATGACTTTTGAGGAAGCTTATTATAAGTACAGACTTGGTAATTTCTTCAGAGAGAGCAGAGAGACAGAAAAGGACATGGAGATATTATTCAACAAGGTCGGCCGTAAGCCTAAGAGGACTCTAAAGAAGGAACAAGATCCTGGAAAGTTTCTGATTCCATGCTCTATAAATAACCACGATTTGCCAAACGCCCTCTGCGATATTAGATCTGCAGTGAGCATCATGGCTATAGACACTGCTGAAGTATTAGGATTAAAAATGGAGCCTTCAAAAGATAGTTTTGCTTTCGTTGATAACTCCAAAGCAAACTCAGCAGGCATGATCAAGAATGTTAAAGTGGAGATAGGAGAATGCACTATTCCTGTGGATTTTCATGTCGTGGAGCTCAAATCAGGCAGGACATCTCCCCTTCTTCTTGGAAGAGCCTTCATGGCTACAGTGGGAGCAGTTTGTGATCTTAAGAAGAATAGGATGTGCCTAACTAATGTTGATGAAAATGTCTTCTATGATCCTGTGGAGAAGAAGAAAAGTGAAGATTTGATTTCATACATAGAGATGTTTGAAGATCCAGCACCTCAAACATATGCAGATCGCGAGCTTGCAAAATCAGGATCAACATCGATCGACATTCAACTTTCAAGATCGGTCGACAAGGAGCCTAACAAATCGACCGACACAGAACCTTTAGAATCGGTCGAGAGCATCCAAATTTCAGAACAGAACAAGACTGAAAAGTCTAAGTCTGGGGGAAGACCTAGAAAGAGGAAGAAGAAAATGAAAAGGAATATAGATGCATATTCTCTATCACTGGTCCCTTCTCAGTGTCAGGAGGAAAGTCTTGAGTGTAGAGTGCGCCGCAGAGGAGGTCCAGCTTCTTTTGCTAAGGTTAGAGTGCTATCTGATCCAAAACTGAGAGACAAAGGGGAAGCGTCTGTAAGAGCTTTCATCAACTGCATCAACCAAATGAGGAAGAGAGACACAAAATCTTGTTTTGGAGCAAGTTCACATTCTCATCCAGATTAAATCAGACCTCCAAAAGTCAAGCTAATGACTAAAAATAAGCGCTGAGTGGGAGGCAACCCACTGTTAGGTTAAAAAAAAAAAAAAAAGTAAACAAAAAAAAAAAAGAAAGAGATGAAAACTACGCCCGACACTGTAGCAACAGTGCCGAGCAACACTGTACCAACAGTGCCGAGCGAACAGTGCCGAGCGACACTGTAGCAACAGTGCCGAGCGACACTGTAGCAACAGTGCTGAGCGACACTGTAGCGAGGACATCGATCGACACTGTAGCAGAGTTACTGTAGCAGAATCACTGTAGCAACGCTACTGTAGCATAGTCACTGTTAATCCGAAAAAAAAAAAAATTGGTTTTATATTTATCTATTACTGTTTGTTTTAATGTTTTATATATCAGGTAATCAAAAGGAAGGATCCAAGGAAGAAACTTGATCTACCAACATCGACCTATGACTGCGCAGCATCGGTCGACAGAGCATTAATAGCATTGATCGATCGCCACTTAATTGTGTTGATCGATAGAGCATCAAGAGTATCGATCGCCACTTAACTGTGTTGGTCAATATTCACATCAAAGTTAGGTATACTGTTTTTCGTTGTTAATTATTGTCCTTATGATTTATTCTTTCACCAATCTTAGACTGTATAACACTGGTAACAATGTTGTTTAAGTTTAAGGGAGGTCGTACTAATATTATAATTTAGATTAGCTATTTAGAATAGGGACCCGAGTAAACGATTGCCATAATATCGTCCGACGAGAAGAAGTCGATATCGATCGACATAACCAAATCTGCCACGACCGATGACAACACATTTACATCGATCAACATCTATTCCGGTCAGGTATTTCGTTCTAACTTATTAAATTGAGTACTTATGGTTTATTTCTCACCAATTTCCGACTTGATAACACTATTATAGTGTTATTTAAGTCTGGGGGAGGTTCTACTGATATTGTGTTTTAGTTAGTAAAAAAAAAAAGGATCCATGTAAACGATTGCTTAGCACATCGCCCGATGAGACCAGCTCGATATCGATCGCCAGCACTTCATATCACACGATCGATTGTCTCTTCATTGTGTCAAACGATCTCCTTAGCCATCGACTGGTGAGACCATATCGATATCGTTCGACAGCGCTTCATCTTCAACGATCAATTGATACTTCATTGTGTCGATCGTCACCGCCATTGGCGAGCTGGTATATCGTTCTTACTTGCTAATTTTGTGCTATTGCTTTATAATTTTCAACCTACCACCGACTTTTTTACACTGGGGACAGTGTAATTTAAGTCTGGGGGATTACTAATGGTTATTTACTTTATGTGTCTTATTTAAAATGTTTTCAAAAAGTTTTTATTGAGTCAAGAAGGGGATATATCTTAATCGATTTATTACTTGTCATCTAACCACTCTTTAGACCAGTCTTAGACTTACTAACTGCAGAAGTACTAGAGATACTAAAGTGGATCAACCTGTCAACTATGTTTGCACTTGCTGAGATTGTTTGAAGGAACCAAAGCTGACCTCCAACCTAATTTTACATGATTTGCTTGTCTTTGGGCTTGGTATACATAGGATCGGATTCCTCTTACAAGTCTGGAAGGTAAAAAGTCTGTGTGTTTCTGGTTCCCTTCATTCTCTCTCTTCGGCATCTCAGAAATCTAAGTTTTATGTTATAAAAGATTGAAATGATTTCTTGAGAGGCAGAGGGGTAGGAGTGTCTCCTGCGACCCCATTATTCTAAATCTCAAGGATGATCACACATTGTGGAAACGAGGGATAGATAAATTACCTGTGACCCCATTATTCGCTACACTTTGTCAAAATGTATGAGTTACAAATGCAATGTCAATGAGATAGACCAGATGACCTGTGTTGGCATCGAAACCTGTTGAAATTGAAACTAATAAGAGATTCAGAGAAGAGAGATGAGGGGAGAAAGGGATCAGAGAAGACTACCTGTGTGTTCAGAAACTTGTTTGAGTTGAATCCATGTGTCCTTTGATCGATACTCCCAAGGTAAAGCCTACACTTTTATTTTTATGCAAGAAATGAGGTTAGTAGAGGGGATTGTCAGACATGATTTGTTAGGTTGTGGAACTAGTGGAATTTGGTTGCGATACTAGGATATGGTATGATGTGCTTCTAAGGTTAGGATGTTTAATTATTTGGTTTGCACAACTAGAGAGATGATGAACTGAGTTTTTAAAATCCTTCGAGTCCCTGCTGTTTTCAAACCTCTTTCAGAGAAACTGTCTGTTGGTTTTGCTTGAGGACAAGCAAAAGGATAAGTCTGGGGGAGTTGATATACCATGGATTTTACCCATTTTTACCCATGATATATAAGTGTTTTATATACTATTTATTATGTATTGGAGTCTATTTAGAGTATTTACAGGTTCAGGGACGATTTGGAGAAATATGGTGATTTTGGTGCCTTTTGGAGTCTTTCGCAATGCAGAACTGCATAGACGCTTCAGATGTTTAGCTCTCTATAGAGACCTTCCCACCGTTGGATTTCGCCCATCTTTTGACACGATATATAGATTTGTGTTAGCTTTCCACTGCCACCGGTTTGAGATCAATCCAACGGTTAGATCGGACGTTATGCCCGTTTTACCGAAGAGTGGTCAGTCTGCCTCGCGAGAGAAGACTGTCGAGAAGAGGATTGTATGTCGATCGATACAGCACACTGCATGTCGATCTACAGAGACATCAGAATGTGGGCTGAGTATATTTAATGACCAACTGAAGCCCAGGAGTCACCACAAAGTTACCAAAATACCCTTGACGACCAGAAATCCTATTTATGTTATTTTTAAGCCATTGTTGACGGCTACACTTTCTACGCTATCTTATTTTAATTGTTCTTAGTTTAGGAGAGAAGATAGGAACTCCTTCAGATTCCTCTTGGAACTCCTTTGGTTTTTATATCTATTCTATTGCAATTTCATCTACTCATCTATGATTTCTGTGACAACTATCATGTGAGTAGATCCACCTGTTAGGTTTAGGGTTCCGATAGGTTATAAGGGATTAGCCCCAAATATAGAATTGCTAAGTTGTGGTACTAATCATTGAGACTATTCTTAATGCTTGTTCTTGAGTAATTAACTTGAACTTGATCATAGAATCATTAGGCACAAGCGAGAGCTTGGTCTCTTATCTGACTTGTCTTCTCTGATCTAGGATTGCTAGATAACAGCGAGAGCTGGTTTAGAAACCCTAGCGAACATATATTCAACCCGCGCATTAAGCCTACTAGAAGCGCGTCGATCGATATCCCGACAGGTGAATCGATCGACGAAGCGAAAGGTGTATCGATCGATACTCCTATAGAGTCATCGATCGACACTTTCTAATTGATCATCCCGACATGTGAGATCATTGGATCTAGTAATAGATAACCTATACAACGAGAGTTGATATGTTATTCTTATAGTTGAGTTCTATATTATCATAATTTAGTATCTATATCATTATAATTCCAACCTGAATAGAAACCCTAGATCTAGCTACCATCCTTCCATAAAACAACTCTTAGTTACCTTCTAAACAACTGCCTTGTTCACTTTGCTTTCATTTATTTATTACATTCATATTTACTGCTTTATAACTGTTCGCCTAGTTAAATCTTAATATTCATAGTTTAGTGTGTGCCCTAGCTCTCTGTGGATTCGATCCCTAAATACTACAATCGAACCTCTTATTTGAGAGAGTAAGATCACTTGTTAGGGTAATTTGAGTGATATCACATGTCATCTATATTCACTAGCTAAGATTGTTTGAAGGAACCAAAGCTGACCTCCAACACTAATATTGACTTATTTGCTTGTCTTGGGGCTTGGAAATCACTGGATCGGAATCCTCTTAAAAGTCTGAAAGGTAAAAAGTCTGTGTGTTTCTGGTTCCCTTCCTTCTCTCTCTTCAGCGTCTCAAGATCTAAATTTATGTTATAAAAGACTGAAATGATTTTTTGAGAGGCAGAGGGGTAGGAGTGTCTCCTGCGACCCCAGTATTCTAAATCTCAAGGATGATCACACATTGTGGAAACGAGGGATAGGTAAATTACCAAAGACCTCATTATTCGCTACACTTTGTCAAAATGTATGAGTTACAATGCAAATGTCAATGAGATGGACTAGATGACCTTTGTGGCATCGAAACCTGTTGAAATTGAAACTAATAAGAGATTCAGAGAAGAGAGATGAGGGGAGAAAGGGATCAGAGAAGACTACCTGTGTGTTCAGATACTTGTTTGAGTTGAATCCATGTGTCCTTTGATCGATACTCATAAGGTAAAGCCTGCACTTTTATTTTATGTTAAGAAATGAGGTTAGTAGAGGGGAATGTCAGATGAGATTTGCTAAGTTGTTGACTAGATGAGTTTGGTTGCTAAGTTAGGATAAGGCATAATGAACTTTTGTGATTATAATGTTTAGATATGAATTGCAAACCCATAGAGTGATGACTTCAATATTTTGAATCTTTGAGTTCCTGCTGTTTTCAAAGCTTTTCCAAAGACTACTGTTTTTGCTTGAGGACAAGCAAAGGAGTAATGATATACCATGGATTTTACCCGTTTTTAACCATGGTATACTAGTATTTTATTATATATTTAATCTGTTTTCTAGCCTGTTAGGTATGTTTTCAGGTTCAGGAGCATTTTGTGAGAAAGTGATGTTTTTGGAGCATTTTGAAGTGCAAAAGATGATACACCCGAGTTGACCATTCAAGACTAAGTCGGAAGTCAACATTGCGATTATAATCGATCGATACTCATCTTGAGTCGTCGATCGATGTAGCTGAGAAGATCCGCGTACTAGAAGATTATAATCGATCGACACACATTTAGTGTTGTCGATCGATATCGAGGACGAAATGGTTTAGCCGACTACTTCACCAAGACTTCACCAAATTACGAGATTGCCCCTGACGAGTTTTTTAACCTAATGGAAATGCTTAAATACTCCTGCAAAGTGTTTTTGACGGCAACCTTCGAAAGAAGCAAGATTTTAACAACCCTCAAAGCAGAGAGTGTGAGAGAGAGACTAGAGTTTTATTTGTGTTTGAGAGATTGAAGAGATTTCTCATCTCCCTTTGTATTTCTACTTTATTCTATCTATGCAATTCTTTCATCTATCTATTGTTATGAATTGCTTAGCTATATCTGAGTAGTCTACTTGTTAGATCTAGGGTTTAAATAGGTTTGTGAGATTAGCCCCAAACTATAATTGCTAAGTTGTGATACTCATCAAATGGATTGTACCCTATGCTTGTTTTAGATTAGCTAACTAGAACAGATATCACTAGGATCTTAGATTATCTTGAATTATCCATTTGAGCGATGCCTGTCTGCCGTTGAGAAGAACGACAGTTCCTCCTTGAGACCTTGTGGTCATATTCGGCTCGCGCCTAGGCAGATCTAGAAGCCGTCGATCGATATCCCGACAGGTGAATCGATCGGTGCCGCGAAAGGTGTATCGCTCGATATCTCAAAAGGATATCGACCGACTCTTTTTCTGTGTCATCATGCGAAAGCTGTGGCCAGAGATCTAGATATTTTAACCAGTGATTCATCAGATATGTTAAGCGGCTGAGATCTATAGTATCATGCAAGCAACTTGTTAAAGCATTTATAGAGATTATAATCTCCATTCTTGAGTAGAAACCCTATGTCTAGCACTCTTTATCGCATTTAAACAACCCATCATATTGTTAGTTAGAGCAACTACCTTGCTCATTTTAGGAATTGTTATTTTCATTTCTATCATATAAACCAACCTTGCCTAGGATTGATTAGTAGATTTTATTTAATTGGTTCCCTAGCTCCTCGTGATTTGATCCCTAAGTACTACAGCTGTACCTCTTATTTGAGAGAGTAAGCTCTACTGGGTAATTTGAGCACTATCAAGTAAGTCTGGGGGAGTTGATATACCATGGATTTTACATGTTTTTAACCATGGTATACTAGTATTTTATTATATATTTAATCTGTTTTCTAGCCTGTTAGGTATGTTTTCAGGTTAAGGAGCATTTCATGAGAAAGTGATGTTTTTGGAGCATTTTGGAGTACAAGAGATGATACACCCGAGTTGACCATTCAAGACAAGGTCGGAAGTCAACATTGCGATTATAGTCGATCGATACTCATCCAGAGTTGTCAATCGATGTAGCTGAGAAGATCCGCGTACTAGAAGATTATAATCGATCGATACACATCTTGTGTTGTCGATCGATATAGAGGACGAAATGGTTTAGCCGACTACTTCACCAAGACTTCATCAAATTACGAGATTGCCCCTGACGAGTTTTTATCCTAATGGAAATGCTTAAATATTCCTGGTAAGTGTTTTTTGACGGCAACTTCGAGAGAAGCAAGCTTTGAACAACTCAGAGAAAAGCAGACAGTGTGAAAGAGAGACTAGATTTTTATTTGTTTGGAGAGATTGGAGAGATTTCTCATCTCCTTTTGTATTTCTACTTATTTCTATCTATGCAATTCTTTCATCTATCCATTGTCATGAATTGCTTAACTATGTCTGAGTAGTCTACTTGTTAGATCTAGGGTTTAAATAGGTTTGTGGGATTAGCCCCAAACCCTAATTGCTAAGTTGTGGTACTCATCAAATGAATTGCACCCTATGCTTGTTCTAGATTAGCTAACTAGAATATAGATCACTAGGATCTTTGATTATCTTGAATTATCCATTTGAGCTAGCTTGTCTCCCGTTGAGAAGAGCGACAGCCCTCCTTGAGACCTAGTGTTCATTATCGGCTCGCGCCTAGGCATATCTAGAAGCCGTCGATCGATATCCCGACAGGTGAATCGATCGCCGAGCGAAAGGTGTATCGATCGATATCTCAAAAGGATATCGATCGACTCTTTTTCTGTGTCAACATACAACAGTTGAGGCCAGAGATCTAGATTATTTAACCAGTGATACATCACTTGAGTTAAGCGGCTGAGATCTATAGTATCATGCAAGCAACTTGTTAAAGAATTTATCGAAATTATAATCTCCATTCCTGAATAAAACCTCTATGTCTAGCACTCTTTATCACATTTAAACAACCCATCATATTGTTAGTTAGAGCAACTACCTTGCTCATTTAGGAATTGTTACTTTTATTTCTATCATATAAACCAACTTCACCTAGGATTGATTAGTAGATTTTATTTAATTGGTTCCCTAGCTCCTCGTGATTCGATCCCTAAGTACTACAGCTGTACCTCTTATTTGAGAGAGTAAGCTCTACTGGGTAATTTGAGCACTATCATTCCCGACGAATAAGGAAAATACAACATCTCGGGATTTGTCCTAATTACCTTGTTTTTCTCTCCCAGCAGCCTGTGGCTTGGATATATCTTATTTTTCTATTACTCTTTATCATTCTACGCTATTCTAGACACAAGAAACCATTGGAGACTTTGAGATTATTGGATTTGCTTATTGTAAAGGGAGAAGGCTCCATCTCTCTCTCCATAGAGAAGATTATCCTGAACCCTCTGTTTGTTTCTGTTATTTTTATGAAGTATTATTCAGTATCCATGTCTTTGATCTCTTGTGTCATGGCTGAGCAGTCGGCTAGCTTGTCTAGGGTTCTAGGGTGCTGATTTCGTGAGCTAAACATAGATAAGTGAATCACTCGATTGTCTTCATTCATAACCATTCTTTCTGCTTGCATTAAACTGGCCGCTTAATGTTAGATCATAGGTTTAATCTGATCATCAAAAGTGCTTAGGTTTCTAGACATATTATGAATGAGCATTGCATCCCTAGCAAAAGTAGATATTAGGGTGTTTTGTGAACCTATCGGACCTGGTCTATATTGCTTGCGATCGCTTCTCACCTCAACAACAGTTAGACGGTGAGATCGATCAGCATAGGGAGCAGTACCACGACAGTGGGCTGTTCTACTTGAGTGATCCGAGTTCTAGACTTACACTTAACTATGCTTGAATAATTGTTTGGCTCACAAGTATTAGCACCCGATGAAATAACCCTAGGCTGGCTTCTTTTTAAATTGAATTTACATTTGCATTATTTTACTTGTTCCTCACGTTACCAAATCAATCAAAACCCCATATTTGTTTTAGCTAAGTATTGATCAATTAGAAATAAAGTGTAAGAGTTGGTCTCTGTGGATTTGATCCTAAAGTGCTACATCGACATACCATTCGATTGTGGTAGTGTGCACATTAGGTTAATTGGTGTGCGTATACACGTAATATCAAATTTGGCGCCGTTGCCGGGGTCCATCTTTTTACCTTTATTTTTCGGTTATTTATTTAGTCTAAGACCTCTAACTTGCTCTTTTCTCTTTGTTGCAGGAGATCGCAAGGTTTGGAAAGACAAAACAGACAACAACCAAGGCCGACCAAAACCACCATGGGTGATCACGGCCAACAGGATGATCTCGCTGCAGCAATGCAACTGATGCAACAGCATATGCTACAAATGCAGCAGACCATCCAAGCTCAGCAAGCAGCTGCACAACAAGCTGCTCAACAGGCTGCTCTTGTGAGCAGGAACAGGCGGCGCAGACTGTTCTGATTGGGGAGAGAAACCTTCCGCGGAACATTCCTACTACGCGCTCTGCCATTGTTCCACCACTCTGCACCAGGCAGGACTTCGAGATCAAGCCTGCTCTGATTGATCTGGTGCAGAGAAAGGTGTTCTCTGGTCTCTCTGCAGAAATTCCAATGGAGCATATTGAGAATTTCGAAAAAGTCTGCAGTTTCACTCGTGCGAATGGTGTGCCACCAGACTACATCAAGTGCATGATATTCCCATTCTCTCTTGCTGGAAAAGCTGCACGGTGGTTGAACTCTCTCGTACCGGCTCTCTCACTTCATAGGAACAGGTCCGATCTGCGTTCCTCAACCATTTCTACTCTAAGGCGAGAACAGCTACATTGAGGAACAAGATCACCTCATTCAGACAGCTCCATGATGAGCCTTTTTGTGATGCATGGGAGCCGCTTCAATGACTACCGCAGAGAGTGCCCTCACCATGGTTTTGATGATGATTACCTCTTGGGCATTTTCTATGATGGAGTAGACTGGAAATACCAAAGTGCTCTAAATTGTGCGAGCAAAGAAGATTTCATGACTCAGACCACTCATGGAGCATTTGAGTTGATTGAGAACATGGCTGCTAGTTCTGCTAATGAGAACAATGATAGCGATCGCTCCAAGGTAGTGAACAGTGTTGGAACCCAAAAAATTGATGAGCTAACAGCTAAGGTCGATCAGCTACTGCAGAACAACCAGGCACAAGGATCTGGGTATCAGAACACCATCCCGCAGAGCAATCAGCAAGCTGTTCCAGCCGCGAGTTCTCGAATTGCAGGGAATAGTCTGCCAGATGATCTGAAAAATCTGAACATTATGATGCAGCAGATGCTCCAGAGCCAGCAGTTTCAGGTCAAGACACTGAATCAGGTTACCACAGACATCAACACCAGGATGGACAGCATGTTCACTGAGCTGAATTCAAAATATGATACTGTGAGCAACCACATAAAGATGATTGATGTTCAGCTTGCTCAAACTGCTGAAACTGTTAAAAGGCAGCAAGAGATCATTCGTGGAAAGAGTGTGATGAATCCTAGGGTTGAGCACTGTAATGCAACCGAGCAGAGACGTGAGAAATCTGAGGAAAAACAAGCGGAACAACTGTTCGCTGAGACTGTTCTGGGCACAGAACAGAGAACAGAGCAGTCTGCTAGCTCTAGAGTGACTACTCCCGCGACTGCTCCCGCTCCCGACAGATCTACTGATATTCCACCAGTGCGAGTCTATGTTCCTAAGGTTCCCTATCCGATTCCACCTAGACACCTGAAGGTGTTGCCTAAGGTTGATGACCCTGGAAAGTTTGCTTTTCCATGTTCCATAGCTGGAGTAGAATTTGAGGAAGCTCTTTGTGACTATGGATCTTGTGTGAATCTTGTCTCAAAGGCGATTGTAGACAAGTTGGGCATTGCTGATGTTGAGCCTTCTCAGGTGACTCTGACTTTTGCAAACTCTTCTAGAGCAGTTCCTTATGGCACCATTCGCAACCTTCCTGTCCAAGTTGGGAACTGTGTTCTCCATACTGAATTTCAGGTTGTTGAGATGAACAAGGATCATGAGATGCCTTTGATCTTAGGAAGGACATTTATGGCTACAGTGGGAGCAATCGTTGATATGCCTAATAAGAGAGTCTCCTTCTCCCACATCAACAAGAATGTCTTCTATCAGGCTGTTCCCACCAGATTTCAGAAACTACATGCCTCTTGCATCTCAGTGTTCAGTGGAGAAAAGCTGAAGGTTGTTCCAAGGAAAGAGCTTGGTAAAAACAGTGAGTTCAAGGAAGTCCTGAATGGAGATCCTCACACTGATACCAAGAAACTCAGTGGGAATGCAAGGGTGAAAGAGAAAGTCCAGAAAAAAATGGTCAAAGAAGATCCTACTATGACTTTGACACCTCACTGGTGTGATGAGAAATCCATTGAGTATGAGGTAAAGTGCAAGGGTACCTCTAAACCTTTCTCTAAAGTCAAGAGTTATTCTCATTGATGAGCTGAAAGAGAAAGGAGAAGCTGCTGTGAAAGGGTTGTTGAGCAGAGTTTTGAAGCTGAACATGTCTGATTGTGGAGCTTGTTTTGGAACAAGCCCTCATGCTCAACCCGACTGATCCATGTCACCAAGTCAAGCTAGTGACTTTAACCAAGCGCTTGGTGGGAGGCAACCCACTGGTAAGTGTAAATATAACTTGGTTTTGTTTTTGTTTGCTTATTTTCGTTTTAGTTTATTGAGTTTCAGGTCAAAAAGCAGAAAAAATCGAGATACTTCGAAAAATTCTGGGTTGAAGAAACGGAGCTCCCTGTTCTGCAGGAGCCAAGAACAACCGCCCAGGTGAAAATCTGGCGACAAAACACCCAAAATTTTTCGGAGCACCCGCTCCAGATAAGTATCTCGACCAAAAAAAATTGTAAATTCTTGTTTTCACCTTCTCTCTGATTTATTTTCACACCGAGACGTTGTGAAGTAAGTCTGGGGAGGGTCTTCGTCGATTACTAACTCGTTTCTTTTTTTTGTTTTTCTCTTGAGTCAGTTTGAGTCAGTTTTTAGGATCGATTCAGTCAAATTTTGTGGGAATTAGGACCTTATTCCGTGTTGATCACTAACCACCTCGTGCTTTAGTTATCTTATTCAGTGACCTTAGCAGTGGCGAAAGACACACATGTGGACCTGGAACACCCTGACATATCTCACTTGATTCTCCAGAAGTTCTCAGCCGATCATGTTACACTGGGTAGACTTAACTCCACCTAACTTGAACCTAATCTTGACTGAAATTCTTCTTGTTATGGGCACTAGATCAGGGAAATGAGAACTACACTTAGGAATTCTTATCCTTTATATCCATTTTGTTGTTCCTGAGTGGCTAGCTCATCTTTAGCTAGTTCCCACCCTGCGCCTTAGCCTTTATTCCACCTTCATGCATTTGTTTTTCAGTGTTATATGTGCAGATATGTGCAAAAAGGTCGGAGAGGAAAGGATCGACGCAGCCTCTTACTCGTTACTGCTGCGTAGATTCAGTCAGAAGGAGAACAAGCAGATTAAGGGAGCAACCGCTCCATAACCAATGAGCTGCGCAAGAACATGGGTGGAGAACCAGAATGATTTGAATCAAAACCATCAGTGGCATCCTTAATATCACATGTTACCTCCTTCTTCGTCACCTCACCATCTCTTTTTGTAAAAAAAAAAAAAAAAAAACTATTTTTCATTTTATTTAGCATATGGTGATGGAGAAGGAGAAGAATTCAGGATACATGAGCCACTGGGAAGGTCGAGCAGAAGAGTGGGTATCAATATGAAGTGATGAGGAGCAGACAGACGACCGGAGCAGTCTGATGATTGTTCCCGAACGAAAAGAACAGTCGTCCTCTCACGACTATTTTTGCGCGATATCCTGCATCCACTACGAAAAATTTGGTAGCCCCTAAACACTCTTTAGCTCCACCATAAAATTAGCCTGTTCCACACCTAGCCCGTCTACCCTGAATAGTGCCTGTGATGAGAAGTTCACACTGCTCTTAAATGAATGTAGGGAGTTGTGTCTCGATAGTGTTGCTTTTTCAGGTTTGAGATGTAGAGTATGGAGACGATTTTTGAACAGCGGTCAGTGGGGTTCTGGTAAGGGTGTGTTGTCCTAGTTTACTGCTTGTATGGTTCAGAGATTCGTGGTTAAGGTATGGTTGCTGAGAATAGGAGAGTTCCCACACTTTCAAACCTTTCTCCCTGTTCTTGATACTTGGTCTTGTTCGAGAACAAACAAGGATCTAAGTCTGGGGGAATTGATATATGCTGTTTTATACATCATTGTATATATGTTTTCTAATTGGTTTTCAAGTCTTTATCGAGTATTTCTAGTCCTTTTCGAGTCATTACAGGTCTGGAGTTGCACTGGATGGGAGATGGACCTGTTGGAACAAAAGAGGTAGAAATCAGTGCAGTTTGGTGATTTTCACGTAGAACAGTCTGATGACTGTTCCCGATCAAGTGGAACAAGCAGACGGAGTGATCCCGAGGTTGTTCCCGACGAATAAGGAAAATACAACATCTCGGGATTTGCCCTAATTACCTTGTTTTTCTCTCTCAGCCGCCTGTGGCTTGGATATATCTTATTTTTCTATTACTCTTTATCATTCTACGCTATTCTAGACACAAGAAACCATTGGAGACTTTGAGATTATTGGATTTTCTTATTGTAAAGGGAGAAGGCTCCATCTCTCTCTCCATAGAGAAGATTATCCTGAACCCTCTCTTTGTTTCTGTTATTTTATGAAGTATTATTCAGTATCCATGTCTTTGATCTCTTGTGTCATGGCTGAGTAGTCGGCTAGCATGTCTAGGGTTCTAGGGTGCTGATTTCGTGAGCTAAACATAGATAAGTGAATCACTCGATTGTCTTCATTCATAACCATTCTTACTGATTGCATTAAACTGGCCGCTTAATGTTAGATCATAGGTTTAATATGATCATCAAAAGTGCTTAGGTTGCTAGACATATTATGAATGAGCATTGCATCCCTAATTAGCGAAAGTAGATATTAGAGTGTTTTGTGAACCTATCGGACCTGATCTCTATTGCTTGCGATCGCTTCTCACCTCAACGACAGTTAGATGGTGAGATCGATCAGCATAGGGAGCAGTACCACGACAGTGGGCTGTTCTACTTGAGTGATCCGAGTTCTAGACTTACGCTTAACTATGCTTGAATAATTGTTTGGTTCACAAGTATTAGCCCCCGATGAAGTAACCCTAGGCTGGCTTCTTTTTAAATTGAATTTACATTTGCATTATTTTACTTGTTCCTCACGTTACCAAATCAATCAAAACCCCATATTTGTATTAGCTAAGTATTGATCCAATAGAAATAAAGTGTAAGAGTTGGTCTCTGTGGATTCGATCCTAAAGTTCTACATCGACATACCATTCGATTGTGGTAGTGTGCACATTAGGTTAATTGGTGTGCGTATACACGTAATATCAGTACTCGTAAAATTACTACTGTCATAGACAGGTCCTCGGTGTTGGAATTTATGGTTATGGTTACGAATACTCTTTCTTCCTTGATGCCTGCCCACCTTATTTCCTAGAAGTTTAGTCGAGCTGATGTTTTCAGCTTGCTTCTCTTCAGCAATCGATGAATTCTCATTCTCCTCGTATGGCTGGAAGTCTCCTTGTCTATTCAACAGGGCTTCAACAGATTCAAGACTTGCTTTGATAACAGCAAAGTTCTGTTTGTCCATAAGATCAATAGTTTTCTTTCTTTCAACATCACTTCTCTTGAGAGCGTTGTTTTCAATGGCGTTTTCAATTAGCATTCTCTCTTCGTTAGAACTCCTAGTACTGAAATTTCAATTACTGGCAGTGTCTAAGGTTGAGTCCTCTAAGGAAAGTGTTAATCAACTGGGATTCAGAATAGCCATGATGTGGGTAATCCAACTGATACCCTCTGAACCATTTCCAAGCATTCTTAAAAGGTTCATGGTCTCCTTGAGAAAATGTAGAAATTTTGTTCCTCCCTTCCCAGTACTTCTCCTTATCAAAGAAGTTGTTGATGAAGGCATTCTAACTTCATTCCAGCATGTTAAAGATCTCGGCGGTAGTTGACGCAACCATCTCCTTGCATCTCTAACGAGAGAAAATTAAAAGAGCTACAGCATGAATTGCTGTCATTTATTATATCCTCTAAGATTTCTATATGATCCATAGGGGTTTTCCTACTGAGAACCTTAAACTGATTTTGATTTACATGGATAAGGTAACTAGGATTTAACCCAGAGGTTTTCCTCTGAGTTTCTGTAATCAGATCATCGATTTGTTGGTGTAGTGCCTATCAGGCCTCATGAATCCCTGCAGTGGCTTCTGAAATTCCTCTCTGTTGTTAAAAGTAGCAACCTCTTCAGGGATTGCAGCCCCCCTGCAGTGGCTTCATAAATCATTTGGTTTGCCATCAGTGGCTTCATAAATCATTTGGTTTGCCATCTGCCGAGCAGTATCGATCGACACAAACATGGTGTCGATCAACGCTACTTGTTCGAAATCTGGGTTCTTTCTCAAACAATACATGCGTCAGCAGGAAAAGAGAAAAAAGAAAGCAAAATCTAATGACAATGGAAAAGAGTCCCCGGCAACGGCGCCAAATTTGATACGGTTCAAATTAACCTTAAACCACTCTTTTAAATAAAACTAGAGATTGATCCACGCGCCTGCGCGAGTATTGATTCTTACATTTTTATACATCAATATTTATTTTTAATAATTAGTGTTATATATTTTAGATGTGTCCTAATATATCTAATTAGATTCAAAAGACCTGGACCGAATCAGGTAATATGGTTTTTTGGTAAAAAACATTCTAACCCGTTTTAGATACATTAGTTATTTAGATATTTTTAGGTTCCTATACATTGAACCGAACTCACCCAGACCCAGAAAGAACCAACTCAAAACCTACACATAAATTTATAATTTAAACGATGCCTAATTTCAAAACAAAAAAAAAACAATACCCGAAAGAAACAACTTGTACATAAATGGATAGCCAATGTTCATGCCTAACTAATTTTATAAACTAATAAAAATGACACTTTTTATGTGGTTGGCTAAATTAAGTGAAACAGAAAGAATTTTGTATTTAGTAAAATAATTATATGTAGTGAAAAATTAAGTGACAATATATGTAACATATTTTTATTATTTAGGTTTAAGTTATTATTTTGTTGGCAATTGTCCAACATAGCACTTTTGAAGTTTTTATCTCCAAAATAGCATCAGAAGGAGAAAGTCACATAAATGACATTCATTAATGGGCAAAATGTCCCTAATACTCTTGTTTTAAAATTAATTAAACAAACAGAACAAAAAGAAAAAAAAATCAGAAACGCATCTCTCTCTCACGCGACGCGACGGCGGCTACAGCTCTCCGATTTCGATCGCCGTCAGCTTCAATCTCGTCGAATCTTCCGCCTCGAACATCAGGTATCAACTCCCGAACATCACTCTCTATTTTAAATCCGTATGGATTAGGATTACTGAAAAAGCAAAATTGAGTTGCAGGAGGTGAATGGCTCTAAGCTTGTGTCATTGGACAGCACTGCGACTTCTCAGAAGCCTGCTGCTGTATTGGAAGCTTTGCAGAATTACTACGAGTTCTATAATTCAAACGTTCATAGAGGAATCCACTATTTAAGGTGGTTCTTAGTTTTTCACTATTAACGAAAGTATCAGGATTTGAATCATCTGATTGATTGATAAAAGGTTGTTTTGAATGATTGTAGTGCCAAGGCTACAGATAAATTTGAGTTGGCTAGGAAGAAAGTAGCTCGTTTCATCAATGCTTATGATAGTAAAGAGATTGTTTTCACGAGGGATGCAACTGAAGCCATCAATCTTGTTGCTTATTCGTGGGGTCTTTCTAACCTCAAACCAGGAGACGAGGTGCGTGCCCATCTGCTGGAAGCCAATATAGTTAACTAGTTATTACTACTATACAGTGTTGCTGCATTTTTTTTTGTATGCATAAAGTCCTTTGTTTAGTCTCTCTCAAAGTTTCTTCTACTTATAGCAAATGAGATTTTGAATGGTGCTAGCTTTTCAGGTTATACTTACTGTGGCAGAACATCATAGTTGCATTGTTCCTTGGCAAATTGTATCTCAAAAGACTGGAGCGGTTCTAAAGTTTGTGACTTGGAATGAAGATGAAGTCCCGGACATAGACATGTTGAGAGAGATGAAGTCCCATACAGATTTCTATATCGATGATTCGCAATATAGAAGGCACATGCTGAAAATGATTATGCAAGGGAGGACAAGAGATCCTGAACACATGATAACTAGAAGTCCAAGGAAAGATCTAGAAGGGATTATAATGACAGGGAAGGAGAAGGTTCAAGTTGGAAATCAGACTCATCATTGAGGAAGGATAGTGATTATTCAAGCAGGGATGGTCGCCGTCGCTAAAGGGATAAGATAATGGGTATGCTAGAGTCTATAGGAATGAGATGTGTTGTTCTTTTACAAGAGAGTTGGTTGTATAAACTGCTTTGTCCTTTAACCGTCATTCTATGTTTGTTACTTGACTGTTTTTAATGAATGAATGAAGTTGTTTATGGTTCACTTACATTTCGCTCTCTTTACATACCTTTGTTGTTAGTGGCTTTAGTGACCTTTGTTTACAGACTCAAGTCTTCCACATGGACGAATGATCTAGCTTTCTACATAGTGTGTTTAGATCTAGATTTTTTTTAGTTTTAAGAAGGTGTTTCAAAATTTCAGGATAGCTTTCCAGAAAATCCGATACTAGAAAATTTGAAATTTTTTTGGCTTGGTTACACAGGACAGCAAAGCAATGGGAGATTCAAGACCTGTCATGCTAAGACTATGTTTTTAACTTTGATATTGTCTTGGGCAAGTAAGAAGTTTATAATGAATGATGACGACGTTTGTTTCATTTATGTTGTTATTAAAGAAATTCTTGGAAGTCTTGAAGCATATTGATACCTTTGGTAGGCTCATGAATTTTCTTATGACATTTCTAGTCGCTTGCTTGTTCTTGTGAAACTGTGTGGATTTGTTAATTTCAGGAAGGATTTGTGTAATTTTAGGAAAGCTTTCCAGAACATTTCATATTAACATATTTACAAAACGTTTTACTTCAAGCATTTAATTCATTGTTTACAAACACAGTGAACACATATAAAATAGAGAACATGGAAATATGATAGTTTGAAGCCTTTTCAGTAATTCTATTAAGAAAATGTTAAATGTGGTATGATTATAAAAGACACATGTTATCTAGGATGGGTTTCCGGAAAATAAAATGAGTGTGTTTTATTACATAAATCTATTTTCAAAGAGAATCAAAAAGAGTGTAAGGAATGTTAAACAATTTTTGTTCTGAATGGCTATTCTGAATTGGAACTTAATCTTCCACAACACCCAAAACAAAACAACATAATCAAAATCTATAAGAAATTCATTGGCTATAGAAATCACAAAATAGAGTTCATTGTCTACAAGACAGAGAACATGTAAATATGATAGCTTGAAGTATTTTCAGTAATTCTATCAAAAAAATGTTAAATGTGGTAGGGTTATAAAACACACATGTTATCTAGGATAACTTGTGGAACTTTTAGGATGGGTTACCAGAAAAAATGAGTGTGATTTATTACATAAATCTGTTTTCAAAGAGAATCAGAAAGCGTGTAAGGAATGTTAGAAAATTCTTGTTCTGGATGGCTATCCTGAATTGGACCTTAATCTTCAGAACAACCAAAACAAAACAACATAATCAGAAATTCATTGGCTATAGAAATCTCCAAATAGAGAACAAATATAAAAGAGAGAGCATGAAATATGATAGATAGCTTGAAGCCTTATCAGTAATTCTATAAAGAAAATGTTAAATGTGGTATGATTATAAAAGAAACATTTTATCTAGGATAGCTTTTGGCATTTTCAGGATGGGTTTCCAGAAAACAAATTAAGTGTGTTTTATTACATAAATCTGTTTTCGAAGAGAATCAAAAAGCGTGTAAGGAATGTTAGACAATTTTTGTTATGGATGGCTATCCTGAATTGGAATTTAATCTTCAAAAAAAAAAAAATATATATATATATAATCAAAATCTATAAGAAGATTTATTGGCTATAGAAATCACCAAATAGAGTTCATTGTCTACAAAATAGACAACACATATCAAATAGAGAACATTAAAATAGGATAGCTTGAAGCATTTTCAATAATTCTATCAAGAAAGTGTTAAATGTGGTATCATTATAAAACACATATGTTATATAGGATAGCTTTTGGCAATTTCAGGATGGGTTTCCAAAAAAAAATGAGTGTGTTTTCTTGCTTAATTATGTTTTCGAAGAGAATCAAAAGCCTGTAAGGAATGTTAGACAATCATTATTCACGATGGCTATCCTAATTTGGAACTTAATCTTCCAAAAATAAAACATAATCAAAATCTATAAGAAAATTTATTGGCTATAGAAATCACCAAATAGAGTTAAAATATTTAGGAAGCTCTTCCTGAAAATCTAAATTTTAATTAAAAAGGAAAATAGATAACAAATTAATATTTAGTAAGTACTTCTTCACAATTTAATATTTAATTAAAAATTTAAATGTTATAATATCAAGTAAAAATATATATATTTGTTGGACTTACTATTTAAAATTATATATGCAATCTTTATCTATCTAATTAATAATGTCTGGATTCCGAATGGAATCAAACACGAGAGGATATACGGTTAAGTAGAGTAAGAATAGTGGTTTAGTCAAACATAAATGAATATATTGACAAATGTGCTTATATCTCATATTTAGGATAGCACGTAACATATTTAGGATGAGTTTCGAGAACATATTTTTAGTGTATTTAAGCATAGTCCAAATTATATGTCATGAGTTTAGCCAATATACACCATATTGATAAGAATCAAATGAATTTATGTAATTTTACAAAATAATATTAATCAAAGTTTTTAGAATATATCGTATTTAGGATAGTATGTAACATATTTAGGAAGAGTTTCCAAAACATATTTTGAGTGCATTGAGAAAAGCCTCATTATATATGTCATGTATTTGGCCAAAAATTAAGGATTTGTACACCATATTGATAAGAATCAAATGAATTTATCTAATTTTTTAAAATAATATTAATCAAAATTTTTAGAATATATCTTATTTAGTATAGCATATAACATATTTAGGATAGGTCTCGAGAACATATTTTGAGTGTATTTGAGAAAAGCCTCATTATATATGTTATGTGTTTAGCCAAAATTAAGGATTTGTACACCATACTGGTAAGAATCAGTTGTCTAATTTTGAAAAATAAAAATCAACTTTTTTTAGGATATATTATATGTAGGATAGCATATAACATATTTAGGATGTGTTTCCTGAACATATTTTAAGAGGATTTGAGAAAAGTCTCAATTATATATGTCTTGTGTTCAACCAAAATACACCATATTAATAAGAATCAAATGAATTTATCTAATTTTGAAAAATATAATTAATCAAGCAATTACTTACAACAACAAAACCTAATATGACACAATCAAATCGAGAAAATGTGTATTTAAATACCAAACTATCTCAAATTCTCTAAAACAAATACAAACTTTTCAATTACCCAAATAAATCACAAACTTATGTTGACTAAGCTATATTAGATACACTTTTGGTCAACTTAATTTTTCCTTAAATCTCCATCTATATGCCGTGTATTGATATGCCGTTGTTTGAGAATAGAACAAAAAGCTAAAAATTCCAAATTAACAATTTTAATCCATTTTGGAACCATGTCTTCTTTCTCTTCTCTTTCGTTCTGCAAACAATCTCGTATCTAAACTAACTATCTCTTCTTTAGTGCGAACCAAACCAGCGCAGTCATAATCAGCGATGTCCTCTATGCAAATATCAAAGGGAGCTACGATCTGATAAGCCCACTTATGCATTTTGGTTGCAGCGACTCTTTCCCCTGTACTAACTTAAAACTAGGGGATGTTGGCTTCTTTCCTTACATAGGCCAGGTTTTCAAAAACCCATTTTGCTGGAACGCCTACGGAAGCATGCCGACAATTACTTTCACACCTGTTAATTGCCTGTTGGAGGCGCTTCTGCTGACACTAGAAGATGTGTTCGTTGTGTTCGTTCACCAACTCAGAATCAGACTCAGTTCACTCTTTGTCAGTAAAGAATATAGAAGAAAGTCTGCAACTTTTTTTAATACACACTACGGTAGATTGTGACTAGTTTTGAAGTCAATCAAGTTTGTAACATAAGAAAATAAAAGATACTTTGCAAATCTAATGTAGTTTACACAGAAGTGAGTCCCTCCAGGAGAGAAGCTGTGAATCTCATCTGCGTCTCCTCATCCACAGCAACAAAAATAGGAACGTGAACAAAGAGTGAACTGGCCTTGTTCTGTTCTGCAAACTTTTTTTTGTTAATTTCAGTGTGACATTTTTCTTGTAATGACAAACAGGCATGCATTAACAGTAGCTTTCTGGTTTTTTTGTTCTTTTTTAACGATTATGTTCCGAGAATAAGAAATGAACGATGCAAAAGATAATAAGAAACTCAAAACTTGTTACGCAAGCCAACTTTACAACTGATACAAAAAGAAACCATCACAAAAGGCAGTAACAAAAGGACACATGAATAGTTTTCATAACACATAAGGAATCCAACTTATACAAGATAAGTAACGATCTCATGAAAAAAAAATGAATATCTCAGCAACAGATGATATTTTGAAACAGATATAAAAAAAAGAACAAAAGAAACAACAGATGCATCATACGACCATCAATCTTGTGATCCAATTTGTGATCCTCCCTAATAGAACACATACAAATTTGAGATCTTGGAGAATCAATATGATATAAAATCAGACAGACAATAAAAGTGTACCTGATCATTCTTTGGCCGACCCCTTGGACATTTAGGTTCAGGTTGAACGCTTGGTTTCGAACATTTCGGCTTGGTATGTCCTTCTTCTCTACAATTAGAGCATGTCATGACACGCCTCTCACGGCTTAGCTTGGTTTTACTAGAGGAAGAGGATGATTTATTTGCGCTTTTCCATCTGGCATAAGTGCTTGGTCTTCCTCTATTACCTAACCTATTTGGTGGAGGCAAGACTGGTAACCTGTTCAGCATAGGCCATAACTTCATCCCTTCCACATGTTTAATACTACATTCATAAGTTTTTCTCCATCTTATAGTAGTGTAATAATCAGAAACATAGTCATCTACTTTCTGTTTCTTTGCGGTGATCACACAAGCAGCATGGTTACAAGGAATTCCATTCAACTGCCACATCCCGCAACCACATGTTTTCAGACCCATATCGATGCTATATGAGCAGTCATGATAGTTAATTTCGTAGACATCACCCGTAGCCATGTATCTAATACAATCTTGAGACTTAGCTATAGCAGTTTCTATCGCAATATGTGCTCTCTTTGTGTATCTAGTCTTCAATCTGTTAGCTATGATAGACCTTTTTGCTGTACGTACCATACATTGTCGCCTAATATCTTCTAACATTTCAAGTAGTGGTTTTCTCCGAGCCTCGCGAATGGTCTTGTTAAAAGATCCATTCAGGTTGTTCAAATTATCATTGCAACAAGAACCAACCTTAAAGTAAGCTCGAGACCATGTATGCGGATTGGTGACTTGTAGAGTTTGATGCGCTAGCTGATTGTAGCTCTTCAATGCATTCATATGCTCTGTAAAGTCTCCTAAGGTGTAGCTACGGGCTATTTTCCAGAACAATCTCTCTAGTTGCGGGTTGTGGCTGTCTCTCTTCCAGTTTCCTAAAATGTGTCTCGCACACATGCGATGTTCTGCATTGGGAAGTTCGAGGTGAACAGCTTTCACCAAACCCTTCAAACAAAAAAAAAACATGTAAGATACAAGATTAGCAAAACAAACAAAGTACACCAAGATCTTTACTTTTTGCTTATCGGATATGAATGTAAAGTTGCTCCCATCACCGAGTTGTAAATCCACTTTTAGGTGGTTCACAAACCATGCCCAATTAATGTCATTTTCAATATCTACGACTGCTCATGCAATCGGCACAATTTTGTTATCTCCATCTCTTCCAACAGCAGCAATCAATTGGCCTTTCACATCCCATTTCAGAAATGCACCATCTAGTCCTATGATCGGTCTACAAGTTGACTTCCTAGCTGCATGTTGTACTTCAAAACAAATGTAGATACGATCAAACCTTTGCTTGCTTCTTGGTGTTTGTCCAGGAATGGTCACTATCTCAGTAATGGTTCCCGGATTAGTCTTTCGAAGCTCTGCTTCATAATCCCAGATTCGAGAAAAGTGTTTTTCATGGCTTGCTCTTCTTTCTCTTGTGACCTTAGTCTTAGCTTTTTGACATTGGTCTTCAGTAACAATCAAGTTGTATGTTCTCTTGATCTCTTCACCAATTTCCTTAGCTGTAAGCTTAGGATTCACCCTCAACCTTTCCGTAAACAGCTGTGCAATTGATAAAGGCTTCAACATCTTCGAGTAACCAGAACGTATACAAGCGTGTTCGTTAACATAAACCTTTATCTGCAGATTATGTTTCCTCTTCTCATACGAACAATACACTCTCCAAGGACAATCATACTCAGTGTCAGAACAAACAGCGCCAAGCTTCATTTGTGTTGATATGTATAGCTTGATATCATATCTTGTTTTCAGAGAATATCGAAGAAGAGCTTGCTTGAACTCTGATGCAGACGAAAACGTCTTCCCTAACGCTAAGACCTCATCGGCTGATGGTGCATCCTCACAAGCTTCCCTTCGCGCATCTTCTTCCTCATCATCAGATGATACAGGATCAGGTATATTATCCTCATTCCAGCAATCGTCATCTCCACTCTCATCGTTTCCGTCTCCATCATTACTTGCAACATCTCCAAAGTGGGATGAGAAAACTTCACAAGCTTCTTCTTCAGTTTGAACGCCACATCCTTCTTCTTCTGAAACCTCATTCCCATCTTCTTCGATCTCATCACCAGGATCATCAACAATAGCCTCACAATCATCACCGGGTACAGGTTCAGACTCATCTCCGTCATAGCCTTTAAATACAGCCGACCCTATTTCATCACCTTCAACAACTGGTTGAGGTTCAGGTTCTCTGCCTTTGCCTCGACGTAATGGAAGTTTTTTCCTTATCACCATATCAGTAAAAACGATTTGCAGTTTTAAAACGAAGAAGAAGAGAAAGAAGAGATGATAACGATTTGGAGAATAGATGATCTGGAGTTTTAGTATGAATGAAAAGAGAAAGGAGAAGAGTTAGGGTTCTACAATGAGCAGAGAAAGAAGGGAAGCGTACGTGTGAATTAGAAATATGTTTTTGATTCTTTAGGTTTTTGGTCTATTCTCAAACGACTTCATATCAACAAACGGAATATTGGATGGAGATTTAACGACAAATTAAGTTGACCAAAAGTGTACCTAATATAGCTCAGTCAATATAATTTGGTGATTTATTTGGGTAATTGAAAAGTTTGTATTTTTTTAGAGAATTTGAGATAGTTTGGTATTTAAATACACATTTTCTCCGATCAAATCTAAAACTATGCTCTTTCTTAGCATTTTCTAATTCCTCATAAAAGCAATAGGCTTATCAAAAACTACGAGCTATCCCTTATCAAAAGCAGTAGGCTTATCAAAAACTACGACATATTATTTTGATTTCTTCTTTAATTTCTACTTTTATATCTCTACTTACATATTCATTTTTTGTTTGTTTGCATCTATTGAATGTGTTTAGAAAATGTTGCTTATAACATTGTTAGTCTTTTGTTACTTGTGCTTCTGAAAATTTGTAGTGTTTAGAAAAAATTTAGAAAGAATTTATGTAGTTTCACGAAAGCCTTCCAGAAAATCGGATGGTAACAAAATTGTAAAACTTTTTGCTTGGTGTCTTGTTCTCCTTAAACATGTTGATATCTTTGGTAGGCTCGTGAATTTTCTTATGATATTCTTAGTCTCTTGTTGCTTGTGCTTGTGAAAATGTGTAGAGTTTTAAAAATTTCAAGAAATATTTGTGTAGTTTCAAGAAAACCTTCCAAATAATAATTATTAAGACAATCTTAAGACAGTTTTTGTTCAAGATAGCTATCCTAAATTTGAAAAAAGTCTTCCAAAATCGGCAAAGCAAAAAGTTAATATTTAATATTTAATTAAAAATTATACCTGGAAGAATTATCAAGATCTCATAAGTAATACTAGAAATGTAAGATGAAATACGAGTATTAAAAGCAGATATGTGTACATCATATCATTCAGTGATCACCAAAGACAAGTACCGTCTGAGCATAAGCTGATGTCCACAGTGGAAGCCAACTCTCTCGCATGACCCGCTTTATTTGTTTTGACAACCTCCATATTAATCCCGGCCAGCTGTGAGAGTTAACAAAATCACACACAAGATACAAAAAGCATAATTATTTCCTGAAAGTTGCATAATATGTCATGATGTAGAGTGTAGACTACAACTGCAACATACAAATAAACACAAGGATGGATAAGGTTACCTTAAAAATTGGCTCCACTACATCATTAAAACTTTGATAGATCGTCCATGCCCTGACCTAGGGTTCAATATGA
Organism: Raphanus sativus; assembly: GCF_000801105.2. NCBI lineage: Eukaryota > Viridiplantae > Streptophyta > Magnoliopsida > Brassicales > Brassicaceae > Raphanus > Raphanus sativus. The sequence goes on along the minus strand of NC_079514.1, from coordinate 21,086,505 downwards.
CAAGCATCTTAGGTGCACTCTTACACCTGAAGACCAACTCAGGAGGAGTATCAATAGGGACCGAAAAAAAATTCAGACGAACCCTGTTTCTTCGAGACTAAAGGATGCGGCAAACAGTTGATAAAACACTCCTGATCTGCAAAACTAGCCACCCACTGAACAGCTTCCTCTACAGTAGGTGCGATGAAACGGAAATCTTTACGGCTTCTCTTTGGTTTTGTGAAGCAACCCTTCCCAATAGGATAAGCATGCACCGTGAAATGCTTGAGACCGACATTGTAAGTCAACTGTCAAAAAAATAACTATAGCATAGGTAAGTTTATTGACTCTGTTAGTGTATTACAAGATTCAAGAAAAAAAAAACTATACCGAGACAACATCATCAAGCTGTAGCACGTTAGAGCCCCAAACCAAAGCTCTCCTAGTAAGCCTTGCGTCAACTGCTTTCTTGTTAAACACGTCAGTGGCATCTTTCCCTCTCTTATCCAACAAAAGCTTCCCAGAGTAAACAAGACTACCTAACAAATCAGACTTCTCATCACCTCCTCCACCAATATCAATCCGATGCTCATCAGCCTTCGGTTTCACCTCCTCTGGATGATGATCACTACTAATCTCGCCGCCACTCGAAGACGCCTTCACCTTCTTGCCACGCTTCTGGGGGAACACGACGGGGGAAGACTGCTGAGATCCTCTTGTGGCTATCTGAGAGCAGGGACCTAAGCGTCTGAGCGACTGTTGTCCCTGAGTGATGCAGCAGCATCCTAATTGCTTTATCGACAAGTTTCCTTTTCAGTTGTTTCCTTTTTTCTTTTAGGGTTTATGTTTTCCTTTTAATATTAGGACTAGGATAAGACCCGCGCCTTGCGCGGGATGAAATTGTTATTTTTATTATGTTTTGGAGAATGAAACAACTGTTCGGTTTCATTTGGATTAGGGGTGTTCAATCCGGATATCGGGTAGGTTTCGGTTGGTTTGGTTTTTTCGGTATTTCGGTTAATAAAATATAATTGCTATTCTAAATTCATATTTACTTCGGTTCGATTTGGTTTACATCGGTTTTCAGTTTATTCGGTTTTATACCAAAAAACATAATTATTTACTTTGAGATCATATTATATATTTAAATAAAAGAATAAAAATAAAAAATGCTTCTATCATCTAATAAAATAATCAAATCTAGAATTAATATCCAAACTCTAAATTTTGGAAAAAAAATTAAAAAAAAACAAAACAGAAGCATGAAATAAAAACTTTTCTATTCTTCCATATTTAATGTGATTGTTTAATATCTTTTAATAATATAAAACAATAAAAGAACTAAGATACAAATATTGTTATCAAATATTCATTACTCATAATAACGAATTTTCATATATATCTTAATCATATTAGGTAATTTCATAACTTTTATTTAAGGAAAGTGCGAGATTGTTTTTTGTACATTATTTATCAATTCGATAGTTAGTTTAATAAAAAGTGTAATATAAGTTAAGATGAACAATATACTTTTCTATGAATATTATATTTTATATAGTTATTTATTAAATGAAACTTCATAATCATACGGTCCTATGATCATTCATATTGTTTTATAACAAAATATTTAAATAATTGATAACAAATTTTTCAATGTGAATAATTTAATAAGTTTATAATTTATAAATGTTCTTGAAAATTTATTGAAAGTTTTGAAATTAAAATATTGATGTAATCTTATATGGTATATAGTTTAATCTATATATATATATATATATATATATATATATTTGTTTTATTGTTAAATGATACTTTTTACTCATATGGTTTTAAAATCATGTGTATCTTTTTATAATAAAAGTGTTAAACCATTGATTATTAATTTTTAACATAATAATTTTAATAGTTTTAGTCATTTATTGTCATTTTGTTAAAATTCAAAATATAGCATATTCGAAAAAATCTAGAATTTAATTTTATAGGTAATTCAATTGTTTAATTTATTTTAATAATATAAAATTAAACAAAAAATTATGGAGGAGATATAAATTTTTATCAAATTTTTATTATTAGAAACATTAATTGTCATATATATATATTAGTCATTTATGATAATTCCGTAGGTTTTATTTGAGGAAAGAAAAAAAAATAGTAATTATATCTAGCAGAACAATCATAAATGCTTCTATCGTAAATATCATATCGTATGATCATATCATATAGTTTAACCAACAAATGTATCTAGCAACATATAAAAATCGAATGTGGACCTACTTATTTTTCAATTGAATGTAATTGACTACCTAATTGAGTGACACCTAAGTATTGGAGTCTTTTTTAATTATTACAAAATTGAAGTTACAATTTTTCAAATGTTTCTCTTTTAATATATAGAGGATTATCATAAAATTAAAATGCCAAATATATGATATTTACTATCATTAACTTTTCTTGCCAATCACTCAAAATTATTCTCGGGTTCTTTATTCGGTTTACTTGTGTATAATTAAAGTACCTTGCCAACCACTTAAATTGCTGACCAAGCATTCACGTTGGTTTTATTCGGTTTGTTTAGTTTTTGTTGAATCACGGTTTGTTTAGTCTTGATTGAATCACGTTTTGGTTAAGTCGTAACAACGCCAGCCACAATATAATTTTTGTACGTGCATTTTTTTATATGAAAAAATACTGCGTTCGAAATTTAGTTGGCCAACTACGTAGATGCATGAACTTTCACACGAACCTCCATTAACTGTTACGAAAGACACCGACCACTAATGATCACAAAAAATATTGATGGTGAAGTATTTTCGTACATAGTCTTAACTCCCCTGAAGGTATACTGAACATGAACTAAGACAGGCGTACCTGCATTAACTCATAATAAGTTTGAGCAACACTATTGGTTACAGCATACATCGACCATTTTGTCTTTTTTTTAACATTGTCTTAACTCCCCTGAAGCTACACTGAACAAACTCCACCCCTTCTTGTCCTTGAATGCAGCATTTCTTTGATCAATCCGCATGTACTTTCCGCAAGTATATTCTTCTTCTCGATCATTGCTTCCTCACTGTAACAGAAAGCTTGTTAACGGAGTAATGAACATAATGAACATAATGAACATAACTCGTAAGAAGTTTGAGCAACAATATGAGTTACATCAAACATCGACCATTTTGCATTTTTTAACATTTTCTTAACTTCCCTGAAGCTACACTGAACAAACTCCATCCCTTCATTTCCTTGAATGCAACATTGCTTTGATCAATCTGCAGGTACTTTCCGCATGTCTATTCTTCTTCTCGATCATTGCTTCCTCTCTGTAACAGAGCGCTTCCTAACAGAGTAATGAACATAATCGATTTTCTCTGTTTCATATATAGATTTTCAACATCAGAGCTTATCAACTTCGTTTTCAATAACCGATCATATTCATGCGTGTTTTAGGCTTCTCAGCAAAAAAATTGCAACTAATAAACGTCTTGCTCACACTCTATTGTATTCTCTGCTTCGTGTAAAGATTACCAACGTCAGAACTCATCAACCTTATGCTCAATAACCTATCCTCTTCATATGTGCTTTTGAATTCCTCGCAACGATTAAACGTCTTGCTCAAACTCTATTTACATTTTTTATTTTTCTTGCCAGCAGAGAATCTAAGTTTTTTTCATGTGGCCAGGAGACACTTGAGATCTCTTTGGTGTTCAAACATCTTAACACTGTAAACTAAACAGCATATGTGTGTGTAGAATCCCCGTATGTCGTCGAACAGAGTCAACTCGTCTCAAACAATCATGTATTCACTTTTTTTTTTCGTTTCCTTCTACGTTTAAATAAGGAAAGTTCGGAGAATCAAAAAACTCCCAAACGTTTCTCGTGACGACACGTGGCAGAGTCAATGTGAATACATTAAATGCAAAATGCTTCTCTTTTAATAATAAGGGGATAGAGATTTTAATGACGGTTTAAGAGTTCTATATAAAGAACTCTCTATTGGCTTTTGTATGGCATTCAGAGAATTTATAAAACTAGCTTTGGCTTTTAACCTTATAAGATTTGATTAAATTCATCTTCTAGGAAGCCTTGAACAAGATTTGATTGAATTCATCTTCTTCAAGTAGCAGGTCTCTGGAGATGTCAAATAGAAATTCCTAGATTGAGCTGATATCTATTCTTACCCGCCATCAGGTTGGTATCCGAGCAAAACACCCCACCGCCATTCCCCCAGAAATTTTTTCTTTCACCCGTCATCATGCCCCGACAGAAAAAAGAAACACAAGCTGAGATTCAGCAAAGAAACATGGAGGAGATGCAAGCTCAAATTGCACAACTCTCACAAGCGATGCAACGCTTGCTCGCCCAACGCAACGCCCCATAAGCTGTTGTTCGTGATGATGATGACGATGAACAATCAGATCATGACAACAATACAAACCCGTTCGCCGTTCCTGGAAGAAATCAGCTGCGAGCTCCTCTGGTGCAACACGAAGAACGCTGGGATCGGAGTTTCAAATTTGAAATTCCAGAATTTCATGGAAACCAGGTAGCAGAAGAACTCCTTGACTGGATCGCTACGGTTGAAGAAATCTTAGAGTTCAAGAAAGTTCCTCTTGAGCACTGTGTTACCGTCCTCGCCATGAGGTTTCGAAACAGAGCAACTGCTTGTTGGACTCAGCTTAAAACGTCTAGACAACGTATGGGCAAAGCAAAGATTGAGTCATGGGACAAGTTAAAAAAACATATGCGCAAGATGTTTCTTCCTTACAACTACGATCAGTTAATGTTTCAATGTTTGCAACATCTTCGCCAAGGAAGACGGACAGTGGAAGAATATTCAACTGAATTTTTCTTACTCCTCAACAGAATCGATCTTCACGATTCAGACAAACAACTTGTCGCATGTTTTATAGGAGGATTACGACAGCAGATTCAATTCACGTTGAACATGTTTAGCCCTCTTACACTGTCAGAAGCTCATCAGCAGGCTCTTACCATCGAGGGACAAAACATGACAACTGCTTCCCCTTGGTACTCCACTCGCCAACAACGTGTCCCACCGGCATCGTCTGCGTCCACATCAAATACATCACCATCCACTACTAATACGGAAACGGCTCTTGTACCCGTTGAGGTATCACGACCAGCACGAACAGGTACCTTGCGTTGTTTCTCTTGCGGTGAACCCAGTCACAGAATGGCAGCTTGTCCCACACGCAACAAACGAGGCCTTCTCCTGGACACTTCTGGTCGTGACGTTGAGGTTGTGTATGATGATACAACTGACGATGAAACCGAAGAACTAGTAGCCGACACATGTGTCTCTCTCATGCTACGAAGATCTTGTCTGGCGCCGCGTTCAGATGAGGAGTTTCCCCAGCGTAACAATCTCTTCCATTCCCGCTGTACTATAGAAGGCAAAGTTTGTAAACTCATTATTGACTCAGGCAGTTCTGAGAATGTGATCGCTGAAGATGCCGTTAAGAAACTATCTCTCCAAGACGAGCACCATCATGCTCTTTACAGGCTCGCTTGGCTACAACAAACCACCGACTTACTTGACACACGTCGAGCGTTAGACTCCTTTTCTATCGGTGATGCATACCATGACAAGGTTTACTGTGACGTTGCTCCAATAGACGCATGTCATATACTCCTAGGGCTCCCTTGGGAGATTGATAGAAGAGTAATCCATGATGGCTACCTCAACACTTACACCTTCAAATACAATAATCGCAGCTTTACTCTCAAGCCTTCTCCACCACCAAAACCACCTGCAATGCGCGAAGCAGACCTTGTCTTTGTCTTAACCGCAACACCAGCCTCATCACCCAACGACAATGAAACCAGACCAGAGTTTCAGGAAATTCTTCAAGAATTTGCAGATGTCTTTCCTGTGAGGGACTAAACTCACCACCTTATTTTTAGGTCAGGTTAAGATTTAAAGGAAGATAACGTGGGCTGAATCCCGTAAGAACTTGTAGAATGAATGAATGATTTTATTAATGTTTTCGGTAAGAACTGTTTACAAAAGATGTATATGAGATTACAAATATAATGACAATGTTTTAGAGCTTGCGCGTATGATCAGTTGAATTGTGAATAAGGGCTGAATGAATGTCCTCCTCTTCTTTGATCTTCTTTCTCTTTAAATAGCCTCAGGCCCCGATGGATCGTCACCAACTGGTTCCCGAGATTCCCTCCGTGATTTGAGGGATTTGTAACAGCTCCCCCTTGACCGGGTCCTGCGCCTACTTATACGTCCACGAGCTGCCTCCTTTCCGTGACCTCTCTAGTGAACATCTTTAGCTCACAGCCTTTGGCTCTGACTTAGCTGTTTTCGAGGTTTTAATTCGTGATGGGCCTATCGCGGCCCGTTATCATTTTCTGTTATTTACCATTAGCTAGCGGGCCATATTCGGGCCCAACAGTTGCCCCCAGCTTTCGAGAGACGATTTGTTATCTCGGGAGCTAAACCTAGCTGTCCAGCCTAGATCTTCTTGTTGAGATAATGATTATCAGTTATCTCAATCGTAGATATTCTTTGCTTAATCGGACGGCTGTAGTTATATTTAATGAGATCGACGGTTCAGATTAAAGGGAATTTGAAATGTAATTTCCGATTTTCGAGACGTGATGGGATATAAAGCTGCAGGTATTAACTGCTTCTCTCTCCACTTTCTCCACGCCTCTCGACGGTTTCCCAGGTAACTTCTCTCTTTTTATTTTACTGCATTGTCTTTTTTTTATATCTCTGTTTCTTGATCGAGTTGGTACTTCGTCTATAACCTCTTAGAGTTCCCGTTCTTGCTCGACGATTTCTTTCGATTCTTCCCTTTTCGCTTTCCTTTCTCTTTACCCTTTACTATCATGAGTCAAAAGGAAGGTTACGGTGAGATTCAAATCTCTGCTTCCAGTGCTCGTATTATGAAGGTTAAGCAAGAAGCCGGTGAGAAGATGAAGAAGGATGCCAAGAAGAAGAAGGCTAAAGATTCAATTGGAGGGAGAGTCTCCAAGCGAATGAAGAAGAAAGATGGCAAGAGCGCCTCCTCCGGACCTCACTCTCCTTCGCTATTGAAGAGTCAGGATGTTGTTAACCTCGTCGTCCAAGCTCACGGCAAGAAGGATTTAGCCAGAGCTTGTGCTGATGATGAAACCCCCGAAACTGTCCCAGAGGGTTGGTTCTGTGTCCATGAGAAATACATCTCCAAGTGTCACCTTAGGTTCCCTCTTCCAACCCTCTTGCTAGATCTTCTAGATAACTATCAATTACCCTTTCCCAGCTTTGCCCCTCGGTTATCCGAGTGGTGAATGGATTTATCACCAGGGCTAAGGAAGAAGGAGTTATCGTAGGGCTAACCGAGCTGATGAGTCTTTTCTTGATAAAGGAGAGCTCCACCAAGGAGGGAGGAAGCGGGACCTATTATCTCCCCTGTCGTCCAGGGCTAGGTATTTTTAAGTTCACGGCCAGTGATGATGACTGGCGGAAGAAGTATTTCTATGTCAAGATTGACCCTTCGACGGTTCCTGTAGGCCGAGCCCTCAGGACCTCTTGGTCTGACATATCTGGTTAGGATTTTAGGGATGTATTTGCTTGTTTACTTTTGCTTATCGTGATTTGCTAAACCCTTTGATTTTTCTTGCAGAGATTAAGGACCCTGTTAAGTTATCCAGTAAACTCACCAGAGCTCTCTGTAGGAAGTTGCAACACAGCCCTAATACCTGGGGAGCTTACACTACCACGAGAGTTGGATCAGCTAGGTTCCCTGATCGATTTAAGGCTTCTTTTCCTGATTCAGTCATGGTTGCAGGTTTCGAAGGTAACTTTCTTTTATTGATTTCAAATCTTTAATGCTTGAATTTGTCTTTTGCGATTAAGGATTCTCCTTTTGATTCAGTTTCTGAAGGTGAATCGATATTCTCAGTCTCATCGGGAGCCAGTACCTCAGAAAAGACTCAGTCACAAAAGATGCCTCTCCAGCCCTCGTTCCGTTCCAGGGGTAGATCAACCAAAGTCGCTAGCTCCTCTCGAGGAAGCGACAAGAATCAAGGAGGATCCTTCCTCAGCTCTGTGAAGGAAGTCCTTGATGAAGGAAGCTCTGCTCTTGTTAAAGATGCCAGTCGCTCCGAGCCCAGAGTTCAGGAAGTTGTCCCTCACTCCGAGGTCCCGGAGATGGAAGCTGATCCTCAAATGATGAAGGATACTCATGAGTTTGAGCCTCCGAGGAGCAAGAGGTCCAGGACCGACCAGGTTGAGAGACCTTCCAGGTCTTCCTCTTCTTCTAGAGGAGGAACCGTCGGCTGGAACTTCGCTCACTCGAAGCCTGGATCAGTCTTGGATGACTCGTGGGGTTTGGCTACGCTGATGAGGCACATGAAGAGAACTGGGTGCGCCCTCCCCTCGATCGCCAATCTCACGAACAAAGAGGAGTACGTTGAGATTGCCCATTGCATGCGTCAGGTATGGTTTTTATTTTAGTCTTTTAGCTTGATCTTCTTCAGAAGATGTTTATGAAGTTATCGTTTTCGTTTTTGTAGCTGGCTGGAGCTATCAACAGGGCTCAGTTCAAGTTTGAGGATACTGTGCACAATGCCCCCAATGCTGGTGAGCTAGCTCAGGTTACTGAGCTAGTTAGAGCTACTAAGATGGAGCTTGACCAGGCTCGGGTTCAGGTCTCTGAACTTCAAGCTGAGGTCGAGAGACTTGGCTCCAAGGCCGACATTCAACAAGGGAAGATTGAGAGTCAAGCGATGGATATCCAGGTGAAGGGTAGGAAGATCGCTGAGTTGGATTCTGCTCGGAAGATAGCTGAGTATCAGGTCAAGGAGCTGATTACTTCGTCTCAAGATAACCAGAAGAACAAGGAAGCTGAGGTCAAGTTGGCCGTTAGGAGAGGAAAGAGGGAGGTAGCTGATGCCTACAACAAGATCCTGGCTTCCGTGAAGGAGAAATTTGCCAAGAAGAAGGATGAGGCCGAGCTCCAGATTTATGCTCAAGAGCTTCAGGCTAACACCGACCTCTTGAAGGATATGCTGGAGAATGAAATCCAGAATGCTGAAGACGAGTATAACCGTTTGATGGCTTTGAAGCCGGAGGCGACTGCTGCATATAAGAAGGCGCATGTATGAGACTTCTCAATCAGCAAGCTTCCCATTCCTCAATTCTCAGAGAGTTCAGGTACATTCGAGATTAATATGTTTAATCTATCCTTTTCCGGAGACTATGGTTCTAACTTAGGTTTGGTGGACCCTGATTCAGCTCCAGTCGAGACGTCCCAGATGGGCGATAATAAGGAGGCAGATGAGGGAGATCCAGCCAAAGACATTGAACCAGCTGTGGGAGATAAGGATGTCGGGAGGAGTTCCCGTGATGATGTCTAAGAGTTGAGGCTCTTTTCAAGAATATTGTTTTTTATGACTTTTGCCCAATGGGCTTTAATTTCGTTTATGTATCAGATCTATAGCCTGAAGAGGCTTTTAAACATTGACTTGTTTTAGGGTCTTCGGAACCCTTGGTAGCCTGGGGAGGCTTTTAAACCCTTTTTATCTAAAACTTGGTTTTTATTTTCGTTCCAACTCTTTTGACTTGACTTAGTCGTTTCTTGGATGAATTCGAACTTCGTTAAGGGTTTCGATAGGAAATGTACCGCGGTTACTAAATAAGAGGTTTAGTGAATCCTCAGAATTAGATCTCGGATTTTTATGATAAGTCTAGAAGACTTGGATTGTATCTGGTTCCTTAAGAGGAGTTCCTGAAATATCGAGATTAGCTCAAGGTTTTTAGGAACCTGAGTTTGGTTTGGGGTTTTCTTTTGAGAGTGGTTCATGGGAACCTGAATTCGTTCGTGAGATTTTAATACCCATTGAAACTTGCTTAGGATTTTAAAACCTTTTGAGATTTGATAAAGATTTTAAAACTTTAGGTTCAGGTCCGTGGAGACCTGACTGTGTTTGAAGGATTTTAAGACCTTGTTGGTTTCTAAGGATTTTAAGACCTTAGGTTCATCAATTTGATTTTGCTTGAAGGATTTTAAGACCTTCAAAATTATTAAGGATTTTAAGACCTTAGCTCCAGGTTCTTGGAGACCTGAATTGATCCGAAGGGTTTTAAGACCTTAGGTCCGTGTTTGTTGGGACTTAAATTGTTAAAGAGTGGCGGTATCGAGGATAATTGCTTTATTAATAATAGAATACATGGTATCATAATAATCATACAATCGCCTGTTTGGGCTATGTGATTTTAATCAGACATATGCCCCATTTGGTCATGGTGAACAGAGTGTTGAAATGAGGTTGGGGCTGCACTCATGACGGAGTTGCCTACGTACCCAGTCAAGGGATCAAGCCTAACGTAGTTCAAGGAAATTAGGTACCTAATGATAGTATCTTTTGAGGTTCGTGGCGTTCCACGATCTGATTTCAGGTACCCTGGTTCGCACCTTCTGGAGCTTGTAGACTCCAGGTCGTACCACATGGATAATCCGGTAAGGACCCTCCCAATTGGTTCCTAACTTCCCAGCATCTGGCTCCTTGGTTCCTTCGAAAACTTTCCTAAGTACTAGGTCACCTACAGCGAACTGTCGGGGCCTGACTTAGGAGTTGTAATGTCGTGCCATTGCTTGCTGATAGTTTTGAATGCGAAGCAGAGCTCGGTCTCGTCTTTCCTCGATTAGATAGAGGCTGTCCGTCAGGAGCTGGTCATTAGCTGCAGGATCGGACGTACAGAGTTCCCGGCAGAGGCTACCAGCAGTGGTTTCGGCTGGGACGACAGCTTCCATCCCGTAGGCTAAGGAGAAAGGGGTTTCCTCTGTAGCCTTTCGTGGGGTGGTTCGACATGCCCATAGTACTTCGGGTAACTTTTCTGACCAGAGTTCCTTCTGGGTTCCGAGGCGTTTCTTGAGGTTTGCTAATACTGATTTATTAGCAGCCTCCGCCTGACCGTTTCCTTGAGGGCGTCGAGGTGTTGAGAAGGTCAGGCGGATATTCCATTTGTCACAAAATACTTTGAAGTCGTGGGATATGAATTGCCCTCCATTGTTAGTCACGATTTCGTATGGGACGCCGTGCCTACACACGATGTCTTTCCACACAAATCGTTCGACTTCGAATCTGGTTACCTGTTGAAAAGCTTCAGCCTCGATCAACTTCGTGAAGTAGTCTGTTAGGACTAAGAGGAAGCATAGCTTCTTCTTTCCACTTCCTGACGCTACTAGTGGTCCTACGATGTCCATGGACCACCTCATAAATGGGTAAGGAGCGGATATGTTGGATAGTTTTTCCGCAGATTGGTGTATAATCGGTGCATGTCTCTGGCATTTGTCGCATGAGGAAGAGTAGACCTCACAGTCTGCGATAATGGTAGGCCATAAATAGCCCTGTCTTTTGATTCGGATAGCTAGAGCTCTGCCACCGGCGTGGTTTCCACAGGAGCCGTCGTGCATTTCCTTCATGAGTTTCATAGCAACGAGGCCATGGACGCATTTTAGGTAAGGTCCGGAGACACTTCATTTGTGGAGGGCAGAATTGATTATGCAGTATCTCGCGCTTAATGCTTTGAGTTTTCGAGCCTCCCATTTATTGGGTGGAGTTTTTCCCTCTAGGATGTACTGCATGATTGGTATTCTCCAGTCCTCTCTCCCTACAACTTTGTTATGAAGAGACGAGAGAGGTTCCTGTTCGGGACCTGGTGTCGTGGTGCCCCCGGAGATATTCGTAGGATTAGGCTCTAGGAAGTCTGAATTCTGAGGAATATCTCCAATTTCCTCGTTGTTTTCCGGGGTCTGGATGGTGCCCCCAGATGAGTTTTTGAGAGCTGAGCGACTTCTAGTTTTGACTCTGCAGACGAGTGGGTCCGAGGTCTGGATGGTGCCCCCAGAGGTATTCGTAGGATTTGGCTCCTGGGAGTCTGAATTTCGGGGAATACCTTCATTTTTGTCGTTGTTCTCCGTGTTTTGGATCGTGTTCCCGGAGGTATGCTTTTTGAAGCTACGAATTTTGGCTTTTGGGAACCAGAATGTTGTGAGAACTTGGGTAGCTATCGTTTCAGGGTAGTTACCTTCGGTTTGCTCTTTTGGCTTGCTGTCTATCTCAGCTTTAGTAGCTATGTCGATACTTGCCTTTTCGATTCCTTCTACGGGTATAATCCGTTTTACGAGAGGATCTGATGTGGAGGCTAAAGCAGCCAACGCATCTGCTGATGAGTTCTCTCCTTGTGGGATCCTTGTTAGCTCAAATTTGTCGAATTGCCTAGTGAGGTTTTGAACGACTTCGAGATATACCCCCATTCTTTCGTCCCTCGTTTCGTATTCTTCGTGGAACTGGCTAGCTACTAGTTGTGAATCACTATAAGCGTTTAGCTCTCGAATTCCGAGGCTTAGGGCGAGTTTCAACCCTGCGTTTAGTGCTTCATATTCAGCCTCATTGTTTGAGGCACTGAATCCGAGTCTATAGGACTGCTCGATGGTATCTCCAGCTGAAGATGTCAGCCTTAGTCCGACACCGGAACCTTGTTTTGACGAGGCTCCGTCAACATACATGCTCCACTTCGGAGCTTCCATTTCCGAGTCTAATTGCTCAGATGCTAGCTCAATGACAAAATCGGCAAGGACATGTGCCTTTGTTGCTGCTCGAGGTCTGTACTCGATGTCATATTCGCTGAGTTCTATGGCCCACTTAGCCAATCGTCCTGATTGGCTGGGACTGTGCATAATCATTCGCAATGGTTGTGAAGTCATTACGACGATCGAGTGCGATTGGAGTAGGGTCGTAGTTTCCTGGCAGCTGTTACGACAGCCAGTGCTAACTTTTCCATAGTAGGGTACCTTGTTTCGGCGTCTATCAGACTCTTGCTAGTGTAATAGACAGGTCTCTGTTCGTTTTGTTATTCTCGTACCAGCACGCCGCTAACTGCAGCGGTTGACACGGCGAGGTACAGATACAGTGGCTCTCCTATTACTGGTTTGGACAGGATCGGAGGTTCGGAGAGGTAAGCTTTCAACTGCTTGAAGGCTTCCTCGCATTTCTCGTCCCATAAGAACTTCTTATTATTTTTTAGAAGTTTATAGAATGGGAGGCACTTATCGGTGGACCTGGATATGAATCGATTTAATGCTGCGATTCGTCCAGTCAATCTATGTACCTCTCGGGTTGTCTTAGGTGACGGCATTTCCAGGAAGGTCGCTATCTGCTGTGGGTTGGCTTCAATGCCTCTTTCGGTTACGAGGTAACCGAGGAACTCGCCTGAGGGTACCCCGAAGGTACATTTAGCGGGATTGAACTTCATATCGTATTTGTTAAGGATATCAAAGCATTCCCTTAAGTGGGAGATATGGCCTTCTCCAGCTGAGGACTTGACTAGCATATCGTCAATATAGACCTCCATAGTTTTTCCGAGTTGTCCAGCGTACATCTTATTCACTAGCCTCTGGTAAGTAGCTCCTGCGTTCTTCAACCCGAATGGCATAAACTTGTAGCAATAGGTTCCCCATTCCGTTATGAATGCCGTTTTTTCTTGATCTTCAGGATCCATGATGATTTCATTGTACCCTGAAAAAGCATCCATGAAGGCCAGAAGTCGATGGCCAGCTGTTGCTTCAACCAGGCGGTCGATATGAGGTATTGGGAAACTGTCTTTAGGACAAGCCTTGTTCAAGTCGGTGAAACTTACACAGATCCTCCATTTCCCGTTTTTCTTTTTTACAACTACCGGGTTAGCTAACCAGTCAGGGTAGTGTACCTCTCGGATGGACCCAGCTTTCGTAAGTCGGTCAACTTCTTCGTTAACGGCTTAAGCCTTTTCGAGGCCCAGCTTGCGACGCTTTTGTTTGATCGGTTTGAAAGTGGGGTCTACTTTCAGTTTATGGGTGGTGACATTCGGATCTATACCTTTCATGTCGTTGGTGGTCCATGCAAAGGTTTTGACATTGCTTTTTAGGAAGTCAATGAGCTCCTTTTTTGTCTCAAGAGGTAGCTCAGATCCAATGCTCACTTGTCTTTCAGGATTTGAGTCGTCGATGCAAACTTTCTCGGTGAGGTTCCTAGGGGGACCTCGAATATTTTGTTGCATCTCACGACCCTCCTGGATCTGTAATTGCTATTGGGAGGATTTTTTGAGGATTTCGAATCCTCCCAGGTAACAGATCCTGGAGATCTTCTGGCTACCATGTACGGTAGCTATCCCTTCAGGTGTCGGGAATTCACGCATTGATGATAAGTTGAGGCTACTGCTTTCATCTTATGGATCCAGGGTCTTCCTAGGATCGCATGGAATGGGGAAGGTCTCTCGATGACTACTAAATTGGTCATTTTCATTATTCCGCCAGCTATGATTGGGAGTTTGATAGTTCCTAATGAGGTAGCTGTTTCTCCGGAAAAACCTATGAGATTAGCTTTCTGGCCAATAATTTTGTAGTCGTCTATTTCCATCCCTTTCAGGGTGTTGTAGAAAATAAGATCGACAGAGCTTCCTGTATCTATCATAAGCTTAGGAACCTCGTACCCTGGGACGTTCAGGGTGACAATTAGGGCATCATCGTGCGGCCTGTCGAGGCCTGACGTCTCGCTTTCCCAAAAAGAAATCTTAGTGTTAGACTCGGGGTTTGGAGGCTTAGGTCTAGTGTTAGACACAGCCTTCCGCACGTTATTTTTAATAGAATTAACGAAGTCTTGACATATATCGGATCCTCCAAGGATACAGTCCACCCTCGAGTCGGGGCTCGATTGAGGTGATGGTTTGCTCAAGAGAGCCTCGATTTGTAGGCTTTTTCCTTGGGGGAATTTTCTAAGAATCATATCGACTCTTTTCTTGGGAGCTGGAGGTGGCGAGTCTGTCTCCTTCTCAGGTGACCTCTCGCGTTTTGGAGACGTATCTCTGGAACCTTTTTTCTGATAGGGCGGTGGCTTTTTGAGGTCCACGCCCTTTATTTCTCCGGCTGTGAATTTAGCTGCCAGCTGTCGTTATAGGTCCCAACATTCCTCAGTTGAGTGCCCTTCTCGATCGTGATAAGAGCAATGTTTGTTCTTATCGAAGCCTTTTGACCAGGGGGCTTTAGTCGTCGTGGCGACATGTTTTTCTTCCTTATCTTCCTCGACTGCATAAGAATGCTCTCCCTGAGTCTGATTGTTTCGGAAGTTCCCCTTTTTATGAGGTCCTTTTGCTTCCGAGGATTCACCCTTCGGGTGATTCTGAGGTTTCTTGTGGAGTTTATCCAGTGCAGCTGTCTCTTACTCCAGGGTAACATATCTGGCGGCTTTATGAAGAGCATCATCAATAGTCGGGGGAGGATTGAGTGTTAGCTCCCACCAGAATTCCGATTTATACCATAGACCTCTTCTAAGGGCCTCGATGGCGACTTGGTCGTTGGGGTTCGAGAGCTTAGTTCTTACTGCTCTGAATTTCTCAATGTAGACTCGTAACGAGTCTCCCATTCCTTGTCTGACTTTCCAGAGGTCAGCCTCAGATGCTTGTTTCAGGATATGGGTCGAGTACTGCTTCATAAAAGCATTGGTTAATTGATCGAAATTGTCTATCGAGGCTGGTTCAAGACCAGAGAACCATTCGAGGGCTGTTCTAACCAGGTTTTCGGCGAATGTCCTGCAGTAACCTGCTTCACATTCTTCTTTCGTAAAATGGGCTTTCACGATAGCTAACCGGAAGGCTCTCAAATAGGCCTTTGGGTCGGAGGTCTCATCGTATTCTGGGATTCTAATTTTTCGGGACTCTTATGTAAGAGCTGGCAATTCTGTCAGTGAATGGAGTCCCACGGGTTTCTTCAATCAAACTCTCAATTTCGGGAGCTGAGCTCGTTGCCTTATGGACTTGAGCATTCAACTTTAGGAGAGCTGCATGATTTTGCTCCATATATCTGTGAATAGCGTCAGGTCCCTCTAGAGGAAGGACATTTGGGTCATTATTAGGTATCTGACGGGCAGGTTCCTGACGGAATCGTGTTCGGTCATTTTCCCATGTAGCTGGTGGGCTAAGTCGCTCACCGGCTCTTGGGTTATTTGTATTTGTCCTTTGATGTCCGTCCGTATTCGGGGTCGAACTTCTGGTTTGATAAACCGAAGCTAGTTTTCTGCCCCCGGATGGGATGGATACTCCTGCTCCGGACCTGAATATAGGTGGCGGAGGTGGTAAGCGAGTGCTCTGGTCAGCAATCTGACTGGGAGTAGAGCTGGTTGTCGCTACGTTACTTCCCATAGCACTAGTGATGGGAGGGTTAAATGCGGGAGCTGTCCCAGCATGAGGTGTCTGGAAAGCATGTTCTCGTCCCTCCGGAACAGTGCTATCAAGAGAAAAATCTAAACGTCCTCGGGGGAACGAGGGATCGGTCAATCGTTCTCGGAAAGTGACCCCTGGACCTTGACGTTGCGGTGGTTGGGTTGTAGCGTTTAGATATCTGGTTATCTCTTCGAATCGTTGCTGCCGAACAGCTAGCTGATGCATTGTACGCTCATTCTCTTGAGCTTTGTCTACTAACTGCATCATCATCTGGCGAATCTCAGAAAGCTGAGCCTTCGTTTGATTCAGAGCGGTTTGCTGCTGAGGATTCTCGATGACTGGAAGCCCGGAGTTGGTTCCACCTGAAGATCTTGGGTTAGTTATTCCAGTGGCAGTCTGGCTCGTTCTAGCGCTAGCCAATGGCTGCTGCCCAGATCGGTGGTCGCCACGTCGAGGCTCCGGAGTTAGGAGACTAGAACCTCCATCGTTCGATGAGCCATCGCTCTGAATCGGGAGGTTAGGGTCAGATGGATTCGTTGTCTGATAGGTAGGATTCATCCTCAAGTGTTTAGAGTAAGGGATTCGATTATCTTCCCCACAAACGGCGCCAATTGTGAGGGACTAAACTCACCACCTGATTTTTAGGTCAGGTTAAGATTTAAAGGAAGATAACGTGGGCTGAATCCCGTAAGAACTTGTAGAATGAATGAATGATTTTATTGATGTTTTCAGTAAGAACTGTTTACAAAAGATGTATATGAGATTACAAAGATAATGACAATGTTTTTAGAGCTTGCGCGTATGATCAGTTGAATTGTGAATAAGGGCTGAATGAATGTCCTCCTCTTCTTCGATCTTCTTTCTCTTTAAATAGCCTCAGGCCCCGATGGATCGTCACCAACTGGTTCCCGAGATTCCCTCCGTGATTTGAGGGATTTGTAACAGCTCCCCCTTGACCGGGTCCTGCGCCTACTTATACGTCCACGAGCTGCCTCCTTTCCGTGACCTCTCTAGTGAACATCTTTAGCTCACAGCCTCTGGCTCTGACTTAGCTGTTTTCGAGGTTTTAATCCATGATGGGCCTATCGCGGCCCGTTATCATTTTCTGTTATTTACCATTAGCTAGCGGGCCATATTCGGGTCCAACATTTCCCACCGATCTTCCCCCTGGCTTACCACCGTTGCGTGACATACAGCACCAAATAGACTTCATCCCAGACGCAAACCTTCCTAACCGCGCTCACTATCGAATGAGTCCATCAGAACACGATGAGCTTCGAAAGCAAGTGGAAGATTTAGTTACTAAAGGTTTCCTATGGGAAAGCATGAGTCCTTGCGCCGTTCCGGCCCTTTTGATCACAAAGAAAGATGGTTCGTGGCGTATGTGCGTCGACAGTCGTGCAGTAAACAACATCACTGTACGAGTCGTTTTCCAATTCCTCGTCTCAATGATCTTCTTGATCAGATCGGAACTGCTCGAAATTTTTCGAACTTGGATTTGAAGAGCGGTTACCACCAGATTCGTATTCGTCAAGGTGATGAATGGAAAACAGCTTTCAAAACACGCGAAGGACTTTTTGAATGGATGGTAATGCCCTTTGGCCTCTCTAATGCACCAAGTACGTTCATGCGTGTCATGAATCAAGCTCTGTGCCCGTTCATCGGCAAGTTTGTCGTTGTTTACTTTGATGACATCCTAATTGTTAGCCTTACCATGGAAGACCATCTGAAACATCTGTGTGAAGTCCTCCTTGTCCTTCGAAGAGATAAACTTTTTGCAACATTAAAAAAATGTTCTTTCGGATCCTCACAAGTACATTTTTTGGGATATATAGTTTCTGCGGATGGCCTCGCCGTTGATCCTGCCAAAGTTTCAGCCATTATAAATTGGCCAGAACCGCGAACTATATTCGACGCACGGAGCTTCCATGGGCTTGCGTTTTTTTACCGGCGTTTTGTTTCTCAGTTCAGTGCTATCATGGCACCATTGACCAACTGCATCCGCGATGGAGCCTTTGTTTGGACACATGAGGCAGCAAACGCTTTCAATGCCATCAAAAACAAACTCAGTTCAGCACCTGTTCTCGCACTGCCGGATTTTTCCACCGTGTTTGAACTACACTGCGACGCATCTAAGACTGGGATTGGAGCCGTTCTTACTCAACGAAACCGGCCTATCGCTTTCTTTAGCGAGAAGATTTCTGGTGCTCGCTTTCGTTATAGCACATATGACATTGAGTTCTATGCTATTGTGCAAGCTATCAAACATTGGATGCATTACTTATTTCACAAGGAATTTGTCCTTTACACAGATCATGACGCTCTCAAACATCTCAGCACCCAGGACAAAGTCTTTTCGCGCCATGCTTCTTGGATTGCATATTTACAGCAGTTTACTTTTGTGATAAAGCACACCTCTGGCACAAGTAATCACGTGGCTGACGCTCTGAGTCGTCGAGATTATCTCCTCTCCATCCTTCATGTTTATGTGCCAGGCTTTAGCTCGTTTATGGACTTATAACCGACCGACAAATTTTTCGGTCGGATATGGGCAGCCGCGTCTGCAGGGTCCTCCTTAACTTACACTATTCATGATTGATTCTTGTTTCGGGATAACCATTTATGTATTCCAGACTGTAGTCTTCGCTTACAACTTATCTCTGAGCTTCATAAAGAAGGTAATGTAGGACGCGATAAAACTCTGCACCTCGTGACAGCTTCTTATTTCTGGCCAGCACTCCGCCGAGATGTGGAACGTTTTTTGGAACGATGTGTTACTTGTCAGAAATCAAAGGGACAAGCTTCAAATGCAGGTTTATATCTTCCTTTACCCGTACCTACTCAGCCATGGACTGATATAAGTATGGATTTTTCGTGGGGTTGCCAAGAACACAAAAAGGATTTGATTTTATTTTTGTCGTTGTGGATCGTTTCTCAAAGATGGTTCACTTTATCCCTTGCAAGAAAACTACAGATGCAGTTCAAGTCGCTACTCTTTTCTTCAGGGAAGTTTATCGCCTCCACGGCTTACTTGTCAATCGTCTCTGACAGAGATTCTCGGTTTCTTGGCCACTTTTGGCGCTCTTTATGGAAACTGTTGGATACAAGCCTTGATATGAGCTCAGCATATCATCCTCAAACTGATGGACAAACAGAGGTCACTAACCGTTCTCTCGGTAACCTGCTGCGTAGTCTCGTCGGTTCTTCAATAAAATCATGGGATTCTAAGTTACCACTGATATACCATGGATTTCACCCATTTTCTACCATGGTATAATGGTATTTTTATTATATAACTAATGTGTTTTCTAGCCTGTTAGGTATGTTTTCAGGTTCAGGAGTGTTTCGTGATAAAGTGATGCTTTTGGAGCATTTTGGAGTACAAGAGACAATACACCCTAGTTGACCATTCAAGACCAAGTCGGAAGTCAACATTCAGAGAAGAATCGATCGATACTCATCTAGAGTTGTCGATCGATGTAGCTGTGAAGATCCGCATACTAGAAGATTATAATCGATCGATACACATCAAGTGTTGTTGATCGATAGCGAGGACGAAATGGTTTAGCCGACTACTTCACCAAGACTTCACCAAATAACAAGATTGCCCTGACGAGTTTTTAACCTAATGGAAATGCTTAAATACTCTGCTAAGTGTTTTTGACGGCAAGCAAGCTTTTGCAACCAGAGAGAAAAGCAAGCAGAGAGTGTGAGAGAAAGCTAAAGTTTTATTTGTTTTGAGAGATTGGAGAGATCATTGAGAGATTTGTGATTGAACTCCATTTGTTTTCTATTCTCTATCTAATGCAATTCTTTGACCTATCTTGTGTTATGAATTGCTTAGATATGTCTGAGTAGTCTACTTGTTAGATCTAGGGTTTAAATAGGTTTTTGGGATTAGCCCGAAACTATATTTGCTAAATTGTGATATTCATCAAATAGATTGTACCCTATGCTTGTTCTAGAGTAGCTAACTAGAGCATAGATCACTAGGATCCTTATATTTTGAATTATCTGTTGAACTAGTTGTGTCCTTGGAGAAGAGCTAACCGCCCTCCTTGAGGCCTAGTGTTCATTATCAGCTCGCGCCTAGGCATTTCTAGAAGTCGTCGATCGGTATCCCAACCGGACAATCGATCGGTGCTGCGAAAGGTGTATCGCTCGATATCTCTAAAGGATATCGATCGACTCTTTTTCTGGTCAACAGACGACAGTTGAGATCAGAGATCTAGTTATTTAACCAGTGAGACATCACTGAGTGTTAAGCGGCTGAGTTCTTTAGTATCATGCAAACAACTTATTAGGCATTTATAGATATTATAATCTCCATTCCTGAATAATAGCCCTATGTCTAGCACTCTTCATTATCATTTAAACAACCATTCATATTGTTAGTTAGAGCAACTACCTTGCTCATTTTAGGATTGTCATTTACACCTAGGATTGATTAATTGATTAGATTTAATTGGTTCCCTAGCTCATCGTGATTCGATTCCTAAGTACTACAAGTGAACCTCTTATTTGAGAGAGTAAGGCTCTATAGGGTAATTTGAGCTGTATCAAATTTGGCGCCGTTGCCGGGGAGCTTTGATCGCCATTAGATTTAATTTTATCAATTTTAGGTTTTTCTTTTTCTTTAATCCCTTTCTGATTAAAATTTTTCTTGTCTTTTCAGGTACATGCCCAGCAGTACCAGAAGCAATAAGGGAAATCAACTACTATTCTCAGAAGATCCTGCACACTTGGAACGTTCAATCAGCAAAGACTTACGCTTTGCATCGATCGACAGAACCGCAGATCTGTCGACTGATATTCACGTTCAACCGTCGACCGATACTCAGACACCACCGTCGACCGATACTCTTCGCCGCTCCACATCGTTCGACACTACCCACCGTACATCGATCGATCGATACTAACCCGCCAGGCATGATTGCGATTGTTATTCTCACGCAGGGCGAGAATGGAAACATGTATGACCAGGATGGTCATCTGCGTAATGCAACAGGTTAGAAGCTAGATGCACAGGGTAACATAATTTCTGAGCCAGAAGCTGAGGCTACAGAAGAAGCTCAAACACGATCGTTGGCAGACTACAATCGTCCTGATGAGTACTACACCAACAGATCAGCTATTCGACTTCCAGAAATTCAGAAGCCGAACTTCGAGCTCAAGCCTCAGTACTACTCTCCCGTGTCACAAATACCCTACTCTGGGTTATCACACGAGCATCCTATGGACCATCTGGAGAGGTTCGAGGATCTTATAGCTGCTATTAGCATGAATGGAGTCCCTGAGAATTACATACTCTGCAAGCTCTTCAAATACTCACTGATTGGAGAAGCTTCACACTGGCTCAAGCAGCTACCTACAGGATCATTGACATCCTGGGCTGACATCAAAAACGCCTTCCTACGTAATTTCTTTGATGAGGCACATGCTGAAGACTTAAGGAGCAAAATCGCCACTTTCGTGCAAAAGTCTGGTGAGACTTTTAAAGACGCGTGGATCAGATTTAAGTTCTTCCAGCGAGACTGTCCACACCATGGATTCAATGAAGTGCAGCTGCTAAGCACTTTCTACAGAAGTATCGCCTTGAGGTATCAGATGGCTCTTGATACTGCTAGCGAGGAAAACTTCAACACCAAGAATCCAATAGAGGCTGTGAGACTTATTGAGAACCTAGCCAACAACAGCAGCACCAAGAACACTGACTCTGATAAGAAGAAATACTAGAGCTTGACCCGTGCGCCCGCACGGGTTGTTATTTTCATTTTATAGAAATGAATATTATTTAAATTTTATTGGTTTATATTTTAAATATTTATCATATTTTAAATATTTTATAAATACAACAATCAAATAGTTTACGTGCTGTAGAAAATAGTGATCCGTGTCCGCTACTAAACTTTTGATAAAATATTTACCTATTGATATGTTTGAGTAATATTTTTTTTAACATGAAATTATTTTCAAATGTAATAAGAATTTAAATATTTTGATAAGATATGGATCATACGGTGAGATTTAGATACATTAGAAAAAGAATATTTGGTTATAAACATTAAACATTGTTTTACAAAGATATTTAATTTTTTTGTTGAAAATAATTAATAGTAACTGAAATGACTAAATGTATATGTTAGAAATTTTTGAAATATATATAATCTTTGCGATTATATTATATTAAAAATAATATTAACTTAAAAATATTTCATATTGTTCTATAAGTTGTTTAAAGATATTTAAATCTTGGCATATATAAATTTTATTGTTCAAAATAATTAATGGTAAGTTAAACATATATTTTAAGAATATTCATAAGATTGTTTAGTATTGAATTTAAACTTGATTTATGTTCAAAATAATTAATGGTAACACTATCCAAGTTTAATATAGTTAAAATCGATTTTAAATTTGAATATCCCTAAAAATTAGTTAATTTGTTTAAGGAAATATATTAAATACGAAAATTAAGCTAAATTTGATTTATGAAATGGTTTAATAAATAGGAAAAGACAATGATTCCTTAAAGATAGTTTCATTTAATTACTTCAGTGGCATGTCATTGTAAATAAGTTGAAAAACTTAGGGATATTTTATATTTGTACTTCTGTTTTAATAATATAGATGTTGAAGCCATCGGGGAGGACCAAATGAGCTAAGTCAGAGCTAAGATAGTCTGCTCAGCTGAAGAAGGAGAGGCTAGAGAAGATGATATAGAGGAAAATGTGAACTACATTGGAGGTACTGGATTTCAGAGATATGGGAACCAAAATGGCAACATAAACTTTTTTGGCAATGGTCAGAAGAGTAACTACAACCAGAGTTCACAGTATCAGAAACATTTCACCAACACCAGGAACTATGGCAACTCAGATTACCAAAACCCACCACCACCCACCCAGGAGAGTAAGTTTGATGCCATGATTGATAGAGTTCTTGAAGGACAGCAGAAGCTTATAGTGGACTTCAATGGAAAGATTGAATCTGTCTTCAACAATCTGAACACAAGGATAGACACCATTTGTACTCAAGTTAGGAAGCTTGAGACACAAATTGTTCAAACTGAAGACTCTATCAGGAAAACTGGAACTTCTAAGAAGTAGGAGAAGGAAGCATGAAACACCACGTGAATGACATCATAGATAATGATTTCTGGCAAGTGGTGAAGCATGAAAACCTTCAAGAAGGAGATTTTGAAGTGGAAAGTTCACTAAGTTTTGGTGGATCGCAATGGTGTCGATCGACACCAGTTAGTCCATATCGATCGACACAATCGATGTCATTTCCAGATACGACTGCAGATTGCAACGCGGTTAGGATTTTGACACATGCTGAATTCACGGCTTCGCATCCACATTCACCCACCCCCACCTACGAAGATATCGACCGACGAGACGAGTCACTCATCGATCGACACAAAGATGAAACACGCATCGATCGACACTTTTCTCCACCTATCGATCGACACGCACCTCTCACATACCGAGTGCAACTACCATCGATTGACAGCAATCGAATCAATGCACTCCGACCCACACCGAAACCACCAGCTGACCCTGTAGAGACTACTAGTAACCCTTCAGACACTACACGGAACTGAAGGAAGAAGGTTAAGGAGTATGAAGGAGAAAACTCCTAAGAACCTTAAGAGGGAAGCTAATGAGAAGGAGATAGATGGTTTCACTAAGAGAGTTATCAGAATCCCACTAGAAAAGGTTTACTTCACAAGTAGATTGTGGATGTTCTTCAGAGAAACAAGGGAGACTGAAAATGACATTAGGAGAATGTTTGACAATGTCAGAGAAGATATGAGGAAAAGGATCACATTGAAGAAGAAGAGTGATCCTTGGAAGTTTGCAATACCATGTGTAGTAAAGGGAATTGAGTTTCCTCATGCACTATGTGACACTGGTTCATCAGTCAGTATCTTACCAAAGGTTATGGCAGACCATATGGGTTTGAAAGTAGAGCCTTCACCAGAGATCTTCACTTTTGTGGATTACACTCAGAAAAATTCTGGAGGCTTGATCAGAGACCTGGAAGTGCAAGTTGGTAATGCCATAGTCCCTGTGGATTTTCATGTCCTGGATATCAAGTTAAATTGGAACTCTTCCCTTCTACTTGGAAGAGCATTTCTGGCTACAGTATGAGTTGTATGTGACATGAACACCAACAGGATGTGCTTGAATATGATAGATCTAGATATCCACTACGACCCTGTCAAACTTGGCAAACCACCAGCCAAAACCGTGGGAAAAGAAGATGATCTTGGTATCATTGTAGTTTGTCATTGTGAAGTAGAGTA
This sequence comes from Raphanus sativus, assembly GCF_000801105.2. Classification (NCBI taxonomy): domain Eukaryota; kingdom Viridiplantae; phylum Streptophyta; class Magnoliopsida; order Brassicales; family Brassicaceae; genus Raphanus; species Raphanus sativus. The sequence goes on along the minus strand of NC_079514.1, from coordinate 21,061,993 downwards.
TGAAACAGAGTACTCGGGATCGATCGACGACCTCATTACATCATCGATCGACAGCAGCGAGTCAGAAGAGATCGACACCAACCATGGATTATCGATCGACAGAGGTACACCAGATGATGAACTCGATTTACCATATCATTGCTACCCGAATTTCGCCATCCAACCCAACAACAAACAAGACGATTGGGCAGATACCGGATTTCATGAAAGTTTTGCAGTAGATACAGCTAGATATTCCCACAATGGAGACCACTTAGAAGAATATGATGAAGATTACTGGGAAGAAAGAGCTTGGGAACATTACATGGAGAATGATAGATTTGCAAATCGATTCCCAAGAACAACCTGCTCCAAATCAATCGACATCCACCGCCCACCATCGATCGGCTATCTACCTCATCCAGCAAAACGACATCGTCCATCGATCGACATCGCCAGCATCACATTGATCGATATTGAGTCAGACGACTTAAAGAACAAAATCGGAATTTCACCGATTAGGGCAACAGATGGGTATATAAAGTTGTCAACATCAACCACGAAAATTCAAACTTCAACAACACATACCCAGCAGCCTCCAGCAACAAGCAACATCACCATGGAGACCTGCAACATCAAGAACAATCGATCCAACCATGCAGCTAAACGATCATCATCGACCGCCATCACCACTGCACCATCGATCGATTCCTTTAGCAGAGCTCAATCTCGATTTCATAATTCATATGATATCAGGAATGCTTCACTAACACCTGATGAATTTGGTATTTTCAGGGACAGAGATTGCTTTGCAAGAGCCATGGATGGAAGGATCTTACACATATCCAGAGAGGACATAGCGGAAATCCTTCAAGTTGCCAATGGACCAGACAACCTGTTCACACAGCAACGTGGCCATCCAGACATCCTAGGTCACGTCCAAGACAACCACCACGTCACCATGAGAGAGGATACAGTTCCTCAACGTTTTGGTCAACATGGGAACTCACAATCGATCATATCGTTTCATCACCATCGATCGACAGCGCAAGAGCTAGATCAACCGACATACGTATTGAGTTTGGAAGACGTGCATTTGATACCGATGGATACAGAAGATTCAGATAGGAAGAGAGGGACGAATTTGGTGTCCACAGAGATGAGTTTGGACATGCTAGGGGAGTTGATGGTGAAATCTTCCCTGTCACCAAAGAGCACATAAGAAAAATCTTGGAGAGACATCTCTAGTTCAGAGGAGTTTCTTAAGCCTTCACGCCATTACCATGCATACAGAACATCACCAGTACCCTACAGCAAGGAGAAGATAGATGATATGGTGACTGATGTGTGGGGAGCTCAGGCACACCTGGAGGAAGAATTCCGCACATTGGTGGAAGATACCTACCAGCCATTGGATCGCAGCTATGGAGCTCTTCAAAGTGATATGGCAGTGCTGAGGATGGAGATTGAGAGCATTAGAACCATGCTTGAGAAGGAAGCTATGCCACCAATATCGATCGACACAGCACCATCGCCATCGATCGATATCGGCAAGACTACATCCAACACCCAACCAGAATGTTCATCACCTAAAAGATATGAATGGGAGATTGCTTACATTAATACACAGATTGGAAACGTCTACAGCCCTCTCAACAACAATGTCGAATGGTTAAGCAAAAGGATTGATCTTCTACAGCAAGATTTGGAAACAATTCGCCAGAAGGATCAACCTCAAAGTCAAAACGCGACATCGATCGACAGGCCTAGACCCACATCGATCGACATCGAGCAACCACCAACGCAGACAGCATGCACAGCAGCAGAAGTTGATCAGATCAAACATGAGCTATACGAAGCTATGGATGCTATGGAAGAGAGGCTCAACAGGCGATGTGATGACATTGACGACCCTCTCAACGAAAGAGTGACCAACCTATGCAGAGCTACTGGTCTATTGAAGAATGAGATACTTGCTATTCAGAGAACTCTTGAGTACCAAGGAAAACTTTCAGAATCGATCGACACAGTTACCACTGGATCGACCGACAGAACTCCCAGCGAGACGACCGACGCACACGTTGTAGCATCGATCGACACCGAGTCCTTGACAGACCGAGATCAACTGACTAATGACCAGATTGACGCCTTACAACATGAAGAATTGTTCGAGCATTCAACAAATGATTTCTACCATCATCAGTTCGACATGGAAGATTTAGACAGGAGGTTACAAGTCATCAAAGCCAATTTAGCAAATATACTCCAAAGATGGACAAGATCAGATGATGCCACAAGAAGTTTCACTGCTACTGTGTCCACAGATGAAGGAGATGTTTGCCCACCAGCGAACAACTGCTCCTACCACAACTGAGTCACACACCACCAAAGTCAAGCTAAATGACTATAACAAAGCGCTGAGTGGGAGGCAACCCACTATTAGATTTTATTCTATTTTAAGTTTTTGTTACATTTTTACTTTTATTTTTCGCATTGATTTTTGCAGATTTTAAAGATCCAAGTAGAATGATGATTCCGTCGACCGACACAATCCTTTCACATCGCTCGACACCACACGACCATCACTAACGATCGACGTATACCTATACGTATCGATCGACGCCATCGCGGTCAGGTTTAGTCATTCTATCTTGTTACATTAAGTACTTATGATTTATTTATTCACTTCACTCCGACTGTGTTACACTGGGACAGTGTAATTTAAGTCTGTGGAAGGTTTACTAATATGTGTTTTTATTTTGGTTTTTATTTAAAATGTTTTCAAAATTATTTTTCGCATAAGTACTAAAATGGGGACATTGATATTGATTTATACTTGATTATCTAACCACTCTTTAGCACCATTCTAGATTACTGATTGCAGATAGTACTAAAGATGCTAAAGTGGATCAACCTGTCACCTATATACACTAGCTGAGATTGTTTGAAGGAACCAAAGCTGACCTCCAACACTAATATTGACTTTATTTGCTTGTCTTGGGGCTTGGTAATCACTAGATCGGAATCCTCTTACAAGTCTGGAAGGTAAAAAGTCTGTGTGTTTCTGGTTCCCTTCCTTCTCTCTCTTCGGCATATCAAAGATCTAAGTTTATGTTATAAAAGATGGAAATGATTTCTTGAGAGGCAGAGGGGTAGGAGTGTCTCCTACGACCCCATTATTCTAAATCTCAGGGATGATCACACATTGTGGAAACGATGGATAGGTAAATTACCTGAGACCCCATTATTCGCTACACTTTGTCAAAATGTATGAGTTACAATTGCAATGTCAATGAGATAGACTAGATGACCTTCGTGGCATCAAAACCTATTGAAATTGAAACTAATAAGAGATCCAGAGAAGAGAGATGAGGGGAGAAAGGGATCAGAGAAGATTACATGTGTGTTCAGATACTTGTTTGAGTTGAATCCATGTGTCCTTTGATCGATACTCCCAAGGTAAAGCCTGAACTTTTATTTTATGTTAAGAAATGAGGTTAGTAGAGGGGAATGTGAGATGAGATTTGCTAAGTTGTGGACTAGATTTAATTTGGTTGCTAAGCTAGGACAATGCATAATGAACTTCTGTGATTAGGATGTTTAGATATGAATTGCAAACCCATAGAGTGATGACTTCAATGTTTTGAATCTTTGAGTCCCTACTGTTTTCAAACCTTTTCCAAAGACTATTGAGTTTTTGCTTGAGAACAAGCAAAGGAGTAAGTCTGGGGGAGTTGATATAACATGGATTTCACCCATTTTCTACCATGGTATAATGGTATTTTTATTATAACTAATGTGTTTTCTAGCCTGTTAGGTATGTTTTCAGGTTCATGAGTGTTTCGTGATAAAGTGATGCTTTTGGAGCATTTTGGAGTACAAGAGACAATACACCCGAGTTGACCATTCAAGACCAAGTCGGAAGTCAACATTTAGAGAAGAATCGATCGATACTCATCCAGAGTTGTCGATCGATGTAGCTGTGAAGATCCGCATACTAGAAGATTATAATCGATCGATACACATCAAGTGTTGTCGATCAATAGTGAGGACGAAATGGTTTAGCCGACTACTTCACCACGACTTCACCAAATTATGAGATTGCCCCTGACGAGTTTTTAACCTAATGGAAATGCTTAAATACCCTGCTAAGTGTTTTTGACGGCAAGCAAGCTTTTGTAACCAGATTGAAAAGCAAGCAGAGAGTGTGAGAGAAAGCTAGAGTTTTATTTGTTTTGAGAGATTGGAGAGATCATTGAGAGATTTGTGATTGAACTCCATTTTTTTTCTATTCTCTATCTAATGCAATTCTTTTACCTATCTTGTGTTATGAATTGCTTAGCTATATCTGAGTAGTCTACTTGTTAGATCTAGGGTTTAAATAGGTTTGTGGGATTAGCCCCAAACTATATTTGCTAAGTTGTGATATTCATCAAATAGATTGTACCCTATGCTTGTTCTAGAGTAGCTAACTAGAGCATAGATCACTAGGATCCTTATATCTTGAATTATCTGTTTGAACTAGTTGTCTCCTTGGAGAAGAGCTAACCGCCCTCCTTGAGGCCTAGTGTTCATTATCAGCTCACGCCTAGGCATTTCTAGAAGCCGTCGATCGATATCCCAACCGGACAATCGATCGGCGCTGCGAAAGGTGTATCGCTCGATATCTCTAAAGGATATCGATCGACTCTTTTTCTGGTCAACAGACGACAGTTGAGATCAGAGATCTAGTTATTTAACCAGTGAGACATCACTGAGTGTTAAGCAGCTGGGTTCTTTAGTATCATGCAAACAACTTATTAGGCATTTATAGATATTATAATCTCCATTCCTGAATAATAGCCCTATGTCTAGCACTCTTCATTATCATTTAAACAACCATTCATATTGTTAGTTAGAGAAACTACCTTGCTCATTTTAGGATTGTCATTTACATTTCATCATAAAAACCAACTTCACCTAGGATTGATTAATTGATTAGATTTAATTGGTTCCCTAGCTCCTCGTGATTCGATCCCTAAGTACTACAGCTGAACCTCTTATTTGAGAGAGTAAGGCTCTGTAGGGTAATTTGAGCTGTAACAACCACAAGCAGAATTTGCTCATAATCATGCCGTCAACCGCAGTTCGAAGTTCTGTCCTTTTCAGGTCATTTATGGGATCGTTCCTTGTGCCTCGCCGGATCTCTCAACTTTACCTGATCGCACCCGTCTTCATGGAGGAGCTGAAGCATTTATCGAACAAGTAGTCGAGACACACGAGCAGACAACAGCTAACTTGGAGAATTCGGTTCAGAAGTACAAAACTGCAGCTGATTATCATCGACATCGCCTCATATTTAAAGTCGGCGATCAAGTCTGGGCAGTTCTCACTCGAGATCGTATGCCTGCACATTCTTATAACAAGTTAAAGGCAAAAAAGATTGGTCCGTTGGAAATTCTAGAGCGTATCAATGACAATGCCTATCGTCTACAACTTCCAGCTGGTATTACAACATCTGATGTCTTCAATATCAAGTACCTGTCACGATACTTTCCTCCTGACCAGCCGTCTGATTCGAGGCCGAATCCTCTTTACCCTGGGGACCTGATGCAGCAGCATCCTAATTTCTTTATCGACAAGTTTCCTTTTCAGTTTTTTCCTTTTTGCTTTTAGGGTTTATGTTTTCCTTTTAATATTAGGATAGAGATTTTAATGACGGTTTAAGAGTACTATATAAAGAACTCTCTATTGGCTTTTGTATGGCATTCAGAGAATTTATAAAACTAGCTTTTGCTTTTAACCTTATAAGATTTGATTAAATTCATCTTCTAGGAAGCCTTGAACAAGATTTGATTGAATTCATCTTCTTCAAGTAGCAGGTCTCTGGAGATTTCAAATCGAAATCCCTAGATTGAGCTGATATCAATTTTTACCCGCCATCACTGAGGGACGGATACTTTTAAAGAGGGAGTCCGATTCACACCACTCTTCTGCATATCCGTAAAGCTAAATTGGAACGATTTCAGAGATGATCAAAGCAGTGAAACCTATATCGGATCCGATTACGCGATTTCGAAGCTTCCTTGCCTATAAGAGATCAAAGATGGCGAAGCCGAAGGATAACGTCGGACTTGGAGATCGTCACCATTAATTGATTTTCAAATCTCTATTTTTAACTACTCAAAGGAAGGGCATAAAAGTAAATGATTCGTTTAGTGAAACCTATTTTTGTGACTTTAGACCTTGAGTGCTATTTTGAGAACAAAAACTTAGTTTAGTGCTATCTTAGACTTTTTCTCTTATTTATTCATAAAAACATATCTTTGATTTATGTTTTTGACTATATAATTTTTTCACCGATTGAAATTAAAATAAGAAATGTTTGAGTAAAACAAACTAAATTGAACTTTTAACCATATGCAAAACCTAGTTATTTTAAAAAAATTATTCTATATTTGGCACAAAGTTAATACTGATTAACTAATAAAGAAAAATCTGCACTATTATTATTATGATAATATAATTAATTATGGAATTATTCTTAAGGTAATATAATTAATAAAATTGTTAAATTAAGTGAATTATGGCAATACAATTAATGTAATACTAATATCCATGTTTTTAAACCATTTTCATTTATATTGCTATCTATGTTTCCAAACAGTACTAAAATGTACTTTAGTTTTAATAAAATAGACTAGATTTTGACTCGCACGCTCATGCGAGTGTATTTTTTATAAAATGTGTTGCTATTTGTTTTTCATGTCAATATTAGAATTGCACAAAAAACCCGAATAAAAAAATTGAACCAATCCCGATCCAAAAAGAAGTACCAACCTGAACCGAAATTGATTAAATATCTAAATTATTCAAAATTTTGGTATTTAGATAACTGAAACTGATTTCGATCTGAACCGCAGTATTTCAGATATCCGAATGTATTTGAAAAAGATTTATATAATTATATTTTTTTGATTTAATGTATATAAAAACATCCAGAATATATATATAAATAGTCAAATGTAAATATTTAAAATAGTTAAAGTATACACAAAACACCAAAAATACTTAAAATAATTATTGATTCTCTATCCAAATATTTAAATCAAACCAATTTATATGTTAAGTTTAGGTATTCTGAAATATGTTATTCAATATGACCTCGTGGCTGACCATTGAGTAACACCCGATATTGTACCGATGATATACACTCCATTAAAAGTTTAATCCAATGAGGATCAAAACCCATCTTCGAGAGAAGAGCTTTAATGAAATCCCATTCTATCCGATCGTATGCTTTACTCATATCCGTTTTGATGGCCATATATTTTCCTTGGCACGCCTTGTTTGTCCGCAGACCATGAAACATTTCCTGAGCTATCAGAATATTGTCTGAGATCAGTCTCCCTGCCACAAATGCCGATTGAGTCTCTGATATCAGGATTGGGAGATAAATTTTCAATCTCTGACATAACACCTTAGATATGATTTTGTATCCCACATTACACAAACTTATTGGCCGCAGTTCTGTCATCCTTGTGGGCCTTTCCGTTTTAGGTATCATGCATATGTTAGTAATATTTAACCTTGAGTCCAGCTCCCCCGTCATTAAGAAATTATTTACCATCTTCACCAAATCCTGTTTCACCACATGCCACGAGTGTTGGAAGAAAAGTGCTGTCATTCCATCAGGACCCAGAGCCTTTTCTGGATGCATCATAAATAGAGCGGTTCGGACTTCCTCCTCAGTTGCCAGCCGCAGTAGCCTGTCGTTCATCTGTGGTGTAATACCCGGCCTTATTTCCTCCAAAAATTGATCAAAATCTGTAGGCGAGGTTGTATTGAATAAATCCTCAAAATAATTTACTGCCACTTTCTCAATACCATTATCCTCCGTAATCCAATTCCCATTGGCATCATGAAGACCCACAATCCTATTACGTGTTCTCCGTTGTTTTGTTAAAGCATGGAAAAAGTTGGTATTACGATCCCCTAACGTGTTCCACAAATTTCGACTTTTCTGATGCCAATACTCCTCTTCATCCTTATACGCTTCCTGGAGTTTCCGAGATATCTCCATAATGTCCTCCTGGGTCCTAGAATCATCCATCTGAACTTTCTCAAGTGCTTTCTGCAGTTCCCCTATTTTTTCTTTTCCAGTTGGTGGGTTATTTTTCCTCCATTTCGCAATTTCGTGTCGACAATTGCTAATCTTCTCCACAATATCCACCTGGTCCGACTCCCTGTCCTGCACCCAGCCCATCGTAATCGAATCCATAAAACCCTCTTTACCAATCCATCTCTTGTCAAATCTAAATTGTCCTCTTCGCCTTATAACTTTATCTTCCAAATATGCAACTACTGGACGGTGATCCGAACCTACCATTCCTAAATATTCTGTGTAGGAACAGGGAAGAAGAGTATGCCACTCTTCATTGGCAAGTGCTCTGTCTAACCTACATCGAACCATAAAAGCCCCTTTTCCTTTTCCTCTCCTTCCTTGCCATGACATTGTATTTCCCTTCGCCGGGAATTCCAGTAAACCACTATTACGAATCATATTATTAAAAGGAACAAAGGTATCCGGGTGCCTTATGGCACCACCTTCTTTCTCATGTGTTTTTTGAATGTCCTCCGGCGCGTCAGGTCTGGGCTCTATCCCAGATACCATCTAACTCAACAATTTTCCCGACAGAATCTTTGTTTACAAATATGGATTACTTGTTTTGGAGGATAAGACCTGAATTGGAAGATCATCACTTTGCTTGGATATTGTGGTATATCTGGAAAGGAAGAAATAATAAGGTCATCAGCAACTTGGACATAGACCCGCATGAAACCCTTCAATTAGCGATGACAGAATCACGGCTATGGGCGGAGGCCCAAGTAGTACAAGTGCCAACACCAAATACATAACAACAGAATCTTCCGATGATTCCTGGCCGGTGGTGTTTTGTGGATGCATCTTGGAAGGACAAGGAAGTTTTCTCAGGGCAGGGATGGTATAGTACACTCGAATGGTTTACTGGACTAATGGGAGCACGGAATATAAGAGCTTCTCTTTCTCCTCTTCACGCTGAGATAGAAGCTTTAATTTGGGCAATGGAATGCATGAGAAATTTGCGTCAGTTTCGGGTCACGTTTGCAACAGATTGTCTGCAACTGGTGAAGATGGTGTCTGAACCAGATGATTGGCCTGCATTTGCTAATATGTTAGAAGATATCAAGACCTTGAAAGAATCGTTCCACAGCTTGGAGATCATTCATGTACCCCGCACACAAAATTTGAAGGCCGATGGCTTAGCACGCAGTGCTAGGAAACAAACGACCTTTGTTGTGCACATGGATGCAGAACTACCGTTTTGGTTTACAGAGTCTGTTTGAGTCTGTAAAAGTCGATGACAAAAAAAAAAAAAAAAATATGTTATTCAAATTTATATGTAATTTATTATTTTGTTTATATATTTTGAGAAATTTAAAGTATATAACGAATTTAAAAATAATTTAAATGGGTTATCCGAACCCGAACGAACCCGCAAAGATCTGAATCGAATCTGAACCAAAATTTAGAAATATTCAAATAAGACTGAAATCTTTGACCCTGGAAACCCGAAACCCAAATAGACCCGAACCAATAACGAATGGATACGCAAAAACCCACCCCTAATTCACAATCTATTTTTTCCCTTAAAAACATAACAAACATATAATTAATAGTACTTTATATGTACTATCATATAAATAATCACATATATTATATTTTAACAATTTAATGTGAAATATTAAATTCATAATTTAAGTTGGTATATGAAATTTGACTTTGTATTGTATTTTTCTTATATATATTGAAAACATATTTTAATAATGGTTATTGGAAAATATTATAGTAAAAATAAATTTTTGAAAATATGTATATTTTGAGTCAGTTTTGATATAAATCAAATTTAAATTATTATTCTGTTTTGAAATATATATAAAGTTTAAATTTTGTTTATGATTATTTAGACAAATGATATTTTTAGATAATTAGATTAGCTCATTTTCGTATATTTTAAAGTTTGCCCAAATAGATTGTTTCTCATAATATAATAGATTTCCAATTTTTCTTAATAACATAAATTCATTATTTTCTTAAAATTATGCTATCTATGTTTTCAAATAACATTATATTTTTTTATACTTTTATTCATGTTTCCAAACAAATATATATATATATATATCTTTTAAATTGTTATCTAAGTTTCCAAACAAACATCTTTTAAAAATTGTTATCTATGTTTCCAAACAAATCTAATTTGTACTTCAGTTTTAATAATAAACTAGATTTTGACCCGCCCTTAAAAAGGGCGGGTATTTTTTTGTTGGAAAAATTATTTTACGTAATAAAAATTATGATTTTTGATAAATTATATATTTTAACTTTTTATGAAATTTATCTTAAATTTACTTATATGAATTATTTTTGTTATTTTAAATATGACTAAATTTTTGAAGATTCTAGATAATTCTAATCCGTAATATGATTTTATTTATTAAACCCGAAACTAAACTTATTTTACACTGATTTTTTTTAATTTAAATAAAATATTTTATATCTTCAACACTCTCTGTATTGAAAAAAATATTTGTGCATTTCAAAACATTTTCTATAGTTTTATTAAATTTAGTTTATGTGATTTAGTTTTTATTTTAAATGAAACTATTTTTTTAAGATGTTGAGATAATTCAGACACGTATTATGATTTTGTTGATTTAATCATTTGTTATTTCAAATCGATTTTATTTTGAGGTTTCATTTAATAAATGCTTTCAAATAATTACTAACGTGAAAGATTTTTTGGAAAGATATGTTGCAAATATTTAAGAGACAAAATGTTTAAAAAGACTAAGAACTGAATTATTAAATATTATTTACTGTAATTGCAAAATAATGATTTTTTATTGGTTGCAAATACTGCTGGCAAAAGGTACATACAATATTTGTAATTAATTGGAAAAGTCAAGACCATATTCATAAGAAGTATTTTAATAGTATAAATGTTCATGCCTAACTGATTTTATAAACTGATAAAAATTGTTTATTTAGTAAAATAATTATATTAAATGAAAAATTAAGTGTAAATATAACATATTTTTATTTTTTATTTAAGTTATTATTTTATTTATAAAAACATGGCTTTGAATATTTTTTTTGGTTACGTTATTTTCCACCGGTTGACACTAAAATAATTTTTTTTACTAAATTGAACATTTAACCATATATAAAACTTAGTTATTTACATTTTTGATATTATAATTGGCACAAAATCTATATTGATTAACTAATAAATAAAATCTGCACTATTATTATTATGGTAATGTAATTAATGATGTATATTATTGTTAAGGTAATATAATAAATAAAATTATTAAGCTCATTGAAATATAGAAATACAATTAATGTAATATAATTAATGATGTGTATTATCGTTAAGGTAATATAATTAATAAAATTATTAAGCTAACTGAAATATAGAAATATAATTAATGTAATATTATTCATGTTTCCAAACAACTTTCATTTAGAATACTATACTTGTTTCCAAACATCTCCAAAATGTACTTCAACTTTAATAATATAGATGGTAATGTAATTAATGATGTATATTATTGTTAAGGTAATATAATAAATAAAATTATTAAGCTCATTGAAATATAGAAATACAATTAATGTAATATAATTAATGATGTGTATTATCGTTAAGGTAATATAATTAATAAAATTATATATTAAGCTAACTGAAATATAGAAATATAATTAATGTAATAGGGAAGACGATCTATTTCCCCACGAGTAATATCATATAGCACCAAATGTCCACGGAACTATTGCCTCGTTCCATTTGCCCCCGAATCCAAAGTTCGAATCCTATTTCCACACCAACTAAAACGAAAAATTTATATGTCCCAGATTATAAATTTCGAATCTTAATTCTCCATAAGTCTGGTTAGACATTGGGTTACTGTTCGTAGGTTAATTAGTTAACCATAATAAGCCAGATTAAACCAATGTCTGGTCGGATTACTTTAATAAACCGAAATTAGATCCGATTAAGACCCGATTACTTTAATAAACCCGACCAAATCCTGGGTTGAAAGTCCAAACGCCGTAAGAACCGCCAAGTCCCTTTCTTTATCAAATCCTAACCCTAAATCAGAGAGAACAGAGAAAAAGAAGAGACGAAGAGAGAGTGTTGAAGTTGAAGTTTTTCCATGGCGAATGAAGTGAACGCGAATGAAGTGAACGCTGCGAATGAAGTAAACGGTGAGGACTTTGATGAAGAAACAGTTGAGAGAGAAGAAAACGAGATTGAACAGGTGGTTGAAGAATTCATCGATGAGCCTCCTGTACGCCACGACGAGTGTCCCTCGAGTGAGGATGAGGGAGATGAACCTCGTAAGAAGGCGAAGAAGGTGGTCCCTGTGAAACGTGGTGCTGGAAATCTGTACAAGGGGCAACATTTCTTGAATGGTGTGGCTTTCAAGGACTCTGTGCTCGATTATGCTCTGAGAACAGGCCGAAATATCAAGCAGTACAGGTATGATAAGGATAAGATTGGGTTCATCTGTGTTGGTGCTGAAGCATGTGAATGGAAAGTGTATGCGTCCACTCTTCCTAAAGATAATGTCTGGAAAATTAGAATCTTCACAGAGGAGCATTCATGTATTCAAAATGGTGATTGTGAGATGTTAAAAGTTCCTCAAATTGCAAGGCTTTTTGTTGATAAGATTAGAGAGGAACCAGAATACTACATGCCCATGAAGATTGAAGAATTGGTTCAAGAAAAATGGGGGTTTACGGTATCTAGGCCTCAGTGTCAGGCTGCAAGAAACAAGGCACTAAGGTGGATTGAGTTCGAGAATGATCACATGTTTGCCCGGCTAAGAGATTATGCTGCTGAGTTGCTCGAATCAAACCCGGGTTCGATTGTGGAGATTGAGACTCTGACTAACACGACTGGTGAGAAAGAGATCGAGGAGTTCAACAGGATATTTATTTGCTTTGATAACATCAGAAAGACATGGAAAGAGTCGTGTAGGCAACTAATAGGAGTCGATGGATGCTTCTTAAAGCACAAAGTCAAGGGGCAGCTTCTTGTTGCATTAGGAAGGGATGCGGATAATGCTATATATCCAATAGCATGGGGGGCTGTTCAAGTGGAAAACACAGAAAACTGGTTATGGTTTGTGAGAAAGATCAAAGATGTCTTGGGATTGAATCAGGGGCTTGGTTACATACTAGTGTCAGATCGACAAAAGGTATGTGGTTAATCTTTATGTGCTTTTGGTGGTATGTTAAGGATGACTTTTGATGTTTCTATTTTTCTGTTTTTTAGGGATTGATAAGTGCTGTTCAGACTGAGTTACCACAGATTGAACATAGAATGTGTGTACGCCATATCTATGGTAATCTGAAGAAGAATCATGCTAGTAGAAAAGAGATGAAGTCATTGATATGGAACTTGGCATGGAGCTACAACGAGACTGAGTTCCTTCAACGTTTAGATAAGATTTTCTGCTATGATGCTGGTGTGTACGATGATGTTCAAAAGAGTAAGCCTAGGACATGGTGTAGAGCCTTCTACAAGCTGGTAACTACTGTGAAGATGTAGAAAATAATTCTACAGAGTCTTTCAACAACACAATATCTAAGGCTAGGGAGTTTGCTTTTTTGCCAATGCTAGAGGGCATTCGTAGATTGGCAATGGCTCGTATTGCAAAGAGATCAGTCATCGCTAATGCCCACAAAGGTTTGTCTACTCATTTTTCTATTTGTCCTCGGTTTTAATGCTATGTTTCTTGATCATTTTTTTTTGTATTTCAGGTTTATGTACACCATATGTTACAGACTTTCTTAAGGTTGAGCATAAAAAAGCATCTGCGTGCAAGGTTACTAGAAGTACAAATGGGATGTATGAAGTAAAGTTGAGTTCATGCACTTACCGTGTTAGCTTGGAGAGGAGGACTTGCACATGCATGAAGTTTGAAATCTGTGGCATCCCTTGTGAGCATGCTTATGGAGTGATGCTGCAGAAGAAGTTAGCCCCTGAAAATTATGTGTGTCAGTGGTTTCACACAGCTACATGGCGAAGAAACTACAGAGATGGTCTTGTTCCTGTGAGAGGTGCTGACTTCTGGCCTAAAACGTCTGCTCCTGATGTCCATATTCCTCCTGAACCGCCTCAACCTGCTCGAAAGAAGATTACTAAAGCAGATAAGAAAAGGAAGAGAGGAGTCAATGAATCACCAACAAAGAAAGCCCCAAAGAACAAGAAACGTACTATGCATTGTGGGACTTGTGGAGAACCTAATCACAACTCAAGATTCCACAAAAAGCAACAGGTTTGTTCTGTTTTGATCCTTGATATCACCTTTGTTAATCGACTTCTGTTTTTTGTCACTAATGTGACTTCTATTTTTGCAGGCTTCTCAAGGTCTTCCTCGAGTTCCTTCTCAAGTTGCTTCTCCAGCTGCATCTCAGACTGCTTCTCAAGCTGCTTCACATGAAGACATGTGCTGATGTTCTTTAGCTTTTGTTTTTTAGTACTATTTTATGTTTGAATTATCTCGGAATGTGGTTGTTATCCTTTTTTCTAGACTATTGTCGGCTTTTGGTGTGTATTTTAACACTTCTTTTGTTCAAAACGAATGATATTTATCCTTTTTATATCTAATGCCTCTTCTTTTCAATAAAGTGTCTCAAATAAAAGTTATTTAGCATTGAAAATCAAATCATTTAACATTGAAAAACATAGTCATTTAACATTGAAAAGCAAAGTCATTTAACAATAAAAACATATTCTTCCATTGTCTTACATAACAACATTACTAAAACACAACAAACATAACTAAACACAACCATTTTCTTCTTATCACATTCACCATGATTTGAGAAAAACCTTCATGACACCAACCAACACCACACATCCAACGACAGCTGATAGCATCGTTTTCTTCATGCTACCTTTAGCTTCAGCCAACACTTCATCCACCTTATCAAACAGCTCTTTCTCCACTTTCATTTGAACTCTCTCACCCAACAAAATCTCATTTCTTTTCATTTCTCTCAACTCTTCTTCAAGTCTTGCAGTTTTGAATTCAAGTTTTTCAACCTCATTTATCAGTGCCTCATCAATCCATTTGAAGAAATGATTATCATTCTCAAGCTAAAAATAACAACAAAGCTTATTAAAATCGATAACAGAAAATAACACAGTTTATTAACTACCTAATTCAAACATCACAGCAATAACACAACACAGCTAATGAGAGAGAACTCACCTTCTTTCTTGCAGCATAAGCACAACGAAAATACCTTCGGTAAGGATTGTAGTCAGATTTCGACATCAGAGGAAGAATTTCTTCACCACACCAGCATCTCTTCGGAATTCCGTTGATCACTCCACCCCTGCGACGAGAAGAACTCACTCCAATCGATGCTACAGATGTGTTACTCGAATCTCCTGACATTGTTCTCTCAAAGCTTCAAACACAGAAGAGGGTTTTAGGGTTCTTATTTCAATTTGAAAAGGGGCTTTGGTTGTTCTATCGGGATTTTAGAGTTTTGTAAAATCGAGTCGGATCGGATTTTAGTTCTGCTTCGAGTTAGGTTTGGTCGGGTTTTATTTAAGTTTCTGGTTTAATATTGTTTGGTTTGGCGTCCAAAACCGTGGTTTGACTTTCGGTTAACAAGATCGTGACAAAACCAAGATTGGTGTGGAAATAGGATTCGAACTTTGGATTCGGGGGCAAATGGAACGAGGCAATAGTTCCTTGGACATTTGGTGCTATATGATACTACTCGTGGGGAAATAGATCGTCTTCCCAATGTAATATTATTCATGTTTCCAAATAACTTTTATTTAGAATACTATACTTGTTTCCAAACATCTCCAAAATGTACTTCAACTTTAATAATATAGATATACTTCAATTTATGTTTCCAAACAATTCTCATTTATACTGTTATCCATATTTTTAAATAATACTAAATTGTACTTCAATTTTAATAATATGGATTTTATATTGCAGTATTTAAGGGTCAAATCCACATAGACTCTATCATTACTCAATAATTTATTAGTATTCGAATTAAAGCTAAATTGGTAGTATTAAAAGATAAGAAATAGAAATAGCAAATTGTTTGTAGTTCAAAATGGTGAAAAGCTAGACCTTTGGGAATTCTTACGTTCTCTGGAAATGCAACTATTATCAGTTATTAGGAATTCAATGGAATAGTCCTGAACTCAAACTCAGTGTATAACTAATTAGTTCTCACAGTAAAAGTATCTAATGTTTAAATCAGGGTTTTCTGTTGTCTCAGTCTTACCCGAGTATAGTATCAATTGATACCTTGAAAGGTAATTGATAAAAATCTTAAACAAGCCTTATTGTACAGGTTTGATATATTCTCTAATCGCCTAGGTTACTCTTGTACACCTACTTTATTAGTCTTTCTAGGCCTTAATTTCTGGTAATATAGTACGATTTCGCTTATGTCAATTGTCCTAAGATCTAAGATTAGGGTGACCAATCCTAATAAAAGCATGAAGCTCAACCTTTAAATAAAAATTTTGTAGATTTCCCTGATAAATTTACATTTAGCAATTCATAGAACAATCTTTGATAAACACTAAGTCTAACAATGGAATTACTCAAACATAATCATGAAAGACATAATTGAAATCTGAATAAACTGCATAGACGGTAAAGTAAGAAATAATGGAGTTCAAGATCTTCTCTGAAATAGTTCAGATCTTTCTCTCCTAAGCTCAAACATAATATATAGGGTTTCTAACCGTTTCTGAGTTCTGTTGTATTAATATAAATTTTTGGGCCAAAACTGTAATCTTGAATCTTCATTAACTCGCATGTAAAACAGAGCACCAAGCTACACAAGGAGACTGTGCCGATCGACACTTCTTTCTCTCCTAAGGACTAATCTTCAAGTTCCATAGCAGCTTCATCCAAAACTCCAAAATGATCCAATAACTCCAATTTCATCCATTCCACTCAAAGATTCCAAAAACTCCAAAACATAATATAAAGACTTAGTTAAATAATATATTATGGCATAAAAAGCGGTCAAATCTATAGTATATCAAACACTCTCCAAACCCTCTTATTTATTGTACAAGACTTTCAATACACACTACACATAGTTACCTAATATTTGCCAAAATTAGATGACATAATATTTTGGCAAAATAATAATGGAAATTTTGGGGGAAAAGGAACAAGTAAACTAAACTATTGTCTCCTTATTAAAAAATCAAATTTTATCACTTATTACCCTTCTTGTAAATAAAAATTCATATCAATATATTTACAATGAAAAAATTTAAGAAAAATATAAAACATGAAGTAGTCAAGCATGTGCATATATGAAAAATATTTTTAGATTCAAAAAAATATTTGGAAGAGTAAGTTCAAAAATAGGTTAAATGTGTTAGAATATCAAATCTACCATCTACGACGAATTAGAATATACAGTCTACCTAAGATACAATGATCTACTCAAGGTAGAATGAAAAATACACCAACAATATTTCGACCTACTAAGGCAGAATAACAAATCTACATTTCCTTCTAAGTTATGTATATTTGGTAGATTACAAAGCACAATAAAAATTATCATATCTGCCATGGCAGAACATACTTTCTTCACACTTTTATTTTAGGGAAAATTACCAATAGAGAACAAAAAAACAAGGGTGTTGTCCCTTTGGTATACATCTTTTTTTTGTCCAATTTTTCTCCTTTTTACCCTTTGTATTTCTGAAAACTAATGAAATAAATACTTTTGTGAATAAAAAAAATATTAAAAATATAAAAAATTAATAAAATACCTATATACACAGGCTGTTTTTTTTTCTTTCAAAAAGTTGATAAATAAAAATTTGAAAATACGTTCTACTAAAGGTAGAATGTGCCTTCTTTAGAAAATGGTATAGTAGAAAACGATTTCTAAAATAAACACGTTCATCTACTATTTTATTTGTAAACAAAATCCGAAAATCCGAAAATCTAGGAAAAACGGTTACCAAATATTCCCTAAGTCTTTTTATTTCCATTTTAAATGTTTTTTTTCCTAAATTTACTTCTTACCCACGTTTGTACTTCTTAGTAAATTTTTAATGTTATTATTTTTCTTTATAATTAAACTATAATTGTTAATTTCATTATTTTTCTTTATAATTAAATCCTAATTGTATTTTGAAGTTTATGCATCTTTTTTACTTCTTGGTAATTTCTTAATTTTATTATTTTCTTTATATCCTAATTTTATTATTTATTTATAAATTAAATCCTAATTGTATTTTTAAGTTAATTAGGAAGGACTAAACTAGGTTATCATTAATGTTTATACTATAGGGACAAAAATTTTGGTTTTAATTTTAAGGTGACAAGACTATAGTTAGTTTGTTCTTTTTTTCTAAATTTCTCAATAATTGTTATGATTTGACATTTGACATATGACAAAACACTATTATTAATTATTTATTATTGATCCATATGTTCATTTAGTGCTTACCACATAAAACACTAATGTGATAATCCATACCAGCATTCAACAATCAACAAATAACCATCTTGTCTTATTTTTTATTTTCTTATAATATGACTTTATTATATTTGTTACTTTAAAAGTTTACGAGGGTATTTTTATTGTCCTCTACTTTGGTGATCAGAGATATTCTCGTTTTACTTTGATCTTCATTGTAATGGTTATTTCAAATTCTTCAAAGAATTCTAAAGTAAACTTTTACGAAGAGATTCTTGTGAAACGGAAAAAGTCATTTCATATTCAACATCTTGAATGATCGTGCAAAAATATATATGTATTTTTAAAAAATCGAATAACATACATTTTGTTTATTGTTTATAACGATGACATACCTAAGTCGCCACGTCAACTACCAAACCAACTAATTTTGTTGATGAAGATGTAGAATATTTTCAAAATAAAATAAATCAAAATAGTTTTTAATTAGTTAAAATTAATAATATTTAATTAAATAATGAAATTTTGTTATTCGTAAATTTTTTCATCATATATTTTATATTTCGTAACTACAATTGAATAAAATATATATTTTTTAAATAAAATAATATATTCGTTTACAACGTCAATGTTTTCAAAACCGGACCGGACCGGCCAGTCGGGCCGGTCCAACCGTGAATCGTTATGTAAACTGAGTTCGGGTTGATTTAAAAATTAGATTTAGATTAAACCATCAAACTCGGTTAAAAACCGGTTAAACCGGTGACTCGGGTCGATTAAGAAAACCGGTTCACCAAAATATTAAACGTCGTTCATTAATTTTGATATAGAAATGGTAACTTCTTAATTTGATTCCGGATTCTCAGTGTTTTGTTTGAAAACCAAAATTATTTCTTCCCCTTTTAGTTTTCTTTTATTATATTTGTTTCCTTCTCTTCGTTATACAGATATACTATAAAGCATTAAATTGTTATCCATTGATGCTCACATTTATTATAATTTACATATATATATACTACTATATAAATCGTGGTCAAGCATAAATCAATACTCAATAGTGATTACAAACATTATTGTTTAATAATAATTCTAATGGTATGTTTTATTTATGACGTTAAAGATTTCTGTTGTTCAATAAAAAAAACATTAAAGATTTCTAGGTATACTCCCCCAGTTAATCATATTTCCACACATATATATATCTATCTATATTTATATATAATTGGGTTCTCTCCCTCCTTAGACGTGACACGTCGGATTACACGTCAGTAATTCGAGCGCTGCTGTTGTGACACCGTTTCATTAATGTGCTCCTTTCATAACTGCGGGCTTGACGTTGGGCTTCTGTCTCGCGTTCGTTTGCGGCCCATCAACCACATATGTCGAAGGAAACCCTAATCAGTTGCAGACGCGACACTTCGTGTTCTTCGTTTCTCTTAGATTGGCAAAGGGACGATCGAGTTTCTTCAGTGTGAGATCATCAGGAATTGGACTTTCAGACGACCTTTGGTTTACATACGACGGTGAATGTCTCCGTCAACGATTTTCAGAGAATCGCCTGGGTATAGCCGACTATCACCACCCCGCCAATTTCGTGGACGTCTCCATCTACATCATCATATTCCGTGGCGCTAGGTTCAGCCCTTCCGGCAACACCGACTTTCACTTTGGCTACCAAGTTGCCTGCTCAAATATACTACTAATCTAAGATCCAGAATATCATCGAAATTTCTGGACTTGAGTCTGAAGTCACTTGGGTACGTAAGGTTTTACTTCATTCATCTTACAGAAGTCGAAAGAATTGCGGCACCTTCTTTTTGTTTCGCCTATATTTCTCATTTATACTGCTCAGTGATCCTTTTTCTAGCTGGTTAAGAGGAACTCACCGCTTTGGATCGAGAAAGATGAAGATAATGATGGCGAAATTTGATTCCACTTTGAATTCGAGCAAGTTTTTTCCCTTCACGAGTTTTTTCTTGGGTTTCCACTCAAACATATGCTAATAAACTTTAACCAATTTTTTGTCTCCCAGCACAGGAGCGGATTGAATCAGCAAAAGCTTGAGAATTGTAATCCAGAAGGAAAAGCAGCTGACTTTAGGTAAGTTCTTACTCATGCTTCAGAAGGTCTATTTGTAACTGATCCTATGTCTTACTGTCCATTGCCCGTCAGGTTGTTCCTTCCCTTAGTAGTTATTTGTGCTATCTGTTCGAGTTATTGGAATAGGGAAGTCAGCTAGCGTGTCATCTCACGGTGAAATAGTACCACTTAGTATGCAGATGTATGGTTGTAGAGTGCTACAAAAAGTACAAAGCCACTACACTTTTCCTGGACCTTTAAAAATGTTAAAATAGTGGACTAATGGATGAAAATTCGTTCTGGTGATGTCATAGAACCTGATAAGAGAGTTCGTTTAGCACATAAACTTGACGGGCAACCAGGCAGGTCATGAGATACGTTCAGACACCAAAACAGAAACCAGGAGCTCTTGAAATGCATCGATAATACTTCTTCAGACTGTTGGATCGATGTTACCTGAGGTAACTTACCTGCAGTCCATGGTCAAGTTTATTTGGTCTCTATGCATCCTTATGGCTGCCGAGCAATCATGCACTAAGAATTAAAGTAATGCATGTTTTTAACCCTTCTCCCTATCTTGGTTTCTTCATTATTACACAATAGCAATTTTTCTTCACGTTTTTTTTGCTCTTATGTATAGAGTAACCATATCTTTGATTAGTACTGAATGTCCCTGTAAATCTAGGTTTTTAACTAAGGCTATGTGGGATGACATTGGAGTCACACAGATTGGGACTGTCCAAGAAAAGAGAATTTTTTATAGACTTCAGATGTCAAACATTGTCTCTTTGTTTCAGTGGAAGTGTTTATTTTTAGCAGTGTTTGTTGTCCTTATGTATAAAATGTGCTCTGTATAATGATTCTAGCTAAGTCTGTTTTGGCTTCATCATGTTTCTGTTTAAATGGTTCAAATATAGCTGTTATATTTTGTGAGCATTCAAAACTCTCATTCTTGGGTTGGTGCCCACAAGAAGCACGGATGTCTGATGGTATGCTAAGTGCAACAGTGAAATTAACTAATAACTTGATCATCAAGGCGAATGCTCAAATTAGTGCTACCACCAGAGATTTTGTTTGTTCTATGGTGTTTAACTGTACTTTCATTCCATAAAGTATTATATCAGAAACTCTTATATTTAACAAATTTGTTTACATGCTCTTCCAGCGAACAAATGAGCCTCATATGTCCCATTCAGTGATAGAAAAGATTGAACAATGTAATTTCAAATAAAAAACACCTAATACCACCCAATTGGAGAAATAAATACAAATGTACATAAACTTGCTAGCAATTACACATCATATAAACTTATAAAATAAACGTTAAAATCCTATAAGACCGACCGCAATAAAAATAAATAAACCCCTACCCTCCCCCCCCCCCTCCAAAAACAATAAAGTTCTCAAACAACAAACTAAAATTATTACAATAAAGACTACATATGGCATGTAAAATAGGCAAGGAACAAACTATTATAAAAAATTGTCGCCCAGAAGGTTTGAAACAATACAAAAAATTACAACAGTGGCAGAGAAACGTCTTTTAACAAAACTCATGGAGTCATCTCTGATACCAATTCACGCCGCGCCTTGAATTGTCATAATTTACACTTATTTTCTCATCACCACAAAATCAGAAATAAGCAAACCATTTCCTGCTACTACATATAACATGGTGTCATAAACTAAAAATGTTCATTACAATAAAATAAAGAAGGAGAACATTAAGATATGCTACACACAATAACATCAAATAAAAAACACAACTAATATTCCGCGCAATAATTTTTTTGATTTGTCTGAACTTTAGATTTTCTTTTATTATGTCGACGTGAAATAAAATAATAAGAAGATATATATGTTACATTTTCTGAATTATTTTTGCTAATTTTGTATTCTGTGAAAATAAAGAACAATGAAGTTAAACCAAAAAAATTAATTAAAAATAACAACACAATCTCAAAATTTTATTTATTATTTGTTTGTTTATAATTAAAATCATATCATTTTAATCTATTAATTTGAATTTCCTGTTTGTCTGTTAATTTAAATTTCCAGTATGAGATATATTTCTCTGTTATGGTTTTCTTCATGTTTTTTTGCTATAAATCAGTATAATGTTTGTCTATGTTTACCGGTTAACCGGTCCCGCTGTTATTATTCTGAGCTGCCTGTTAGAAATATAAGTTAATATCTATTATATTAAAAATTGGTGTGTGAGATGGTGAATCCCGGTTTCAACTCTAACCTTCTTATAGGGATCCCAGTATTTTTTTCGATTCGGAAAAGCTTCATGTTTTGATATCAAGGAAGGGAGATGGAGAGTTTGGAGTATTAAACACGAAATCACAACTCCATCCGTTGCAGATAGCGAAAGGAAGTTCAGAAGTTACACATCACCATCACATGAAGATATTAAATTAAAAAAAATCGCCGGAACACATGTCGCATCTAGGGACTTCGACTTAATGACATGAAATCCCATGTAGATAGCTTAGGAGTGAATAAAACCCTTATTTGTAATGATAGATAGATAACTGAAATATATATTAATTAACAAAAAATCATCTTAAACCTTTTAACATGAAAAATTATATTTATTTTAAAAAATCATAACTAATTCTTCAGATAACATGGTTCATTTAGTTTTCTAATATGTACAAAATTTAACTAATATGTATATTTTAAAATAATAACAATTTATATTAAATATTTATTCTAACTATTTTAATTATTTGTTAATTTTCATCCCACCCGTAGGGCGGGCCGACCCTAGTATATGTATATACTAAAGATATAGAGAAATTGCACTCTACACACAAGGAAAACATCCAAATTAGCTATATACCATGGTTTTGTCCTTATTCGAAATGTCTAACATCGAATTGTTCATTTTACCCTTTTTACAGAACACATCGGTTTGAACGATTCACACATTATTTTTGAATATATCAAAAGTAATTATAACCAAATCCATACGCAACATATGCTTCAGACAAGTTGATGTTTTAAAATAATATATTATTCAATTCTCCCCATGAAACGTTTTGATCGAGGAAACCCAAAGGCACCTATCCATTTTCAATTGATATTTAAATGTCACTGTTCCTCTCCTTTCTGTCACAGTGAAAACAAACAAATATATATCTCAAAATCTCTCTCTATCTACTGGAAACCCTTCGATCAACGTAATGGACCGAAATCACAGCGATTCGACGAACTACTCATTCCCCGAAAGAATGTTCGCTATTGGTGAGGAACATGTCGGCATCAGGGTAACACCATATCACAAACCCTCCTCTATCGCCAAAATCATCAACGCCTTAGAAGAAAGTGAGGCGAGGTTTATCAGAGAATCTTCGTTTGGTAAATTACTAGAGATTGCAGATAAACCTCCATTTTCTGGGAGGTTTGGGCGATATCTTTTTCCCGTCAATTGAAGATCATTAAGAAGCAAGAAGTCTGGTTTCTTTTCGCCGGAAAACCAATCAGATTCTCAATCAGGGAATTCGCATTGGTTACTGGTCTCAATTGCCGCAACTACCCACCACACTCAAAGAAGAGGAGCAAGAAATTGCTATCGGAGAAACCGTACTGGGTAGAACTATTCGAGACTATGACCGACGTACTCGTTTCTCATGTTGTGACGATGCTTAAAAAGAAGACGGTCACCAACGAAAGAATGAGGATTAAGTACGCTCTGCTTGCTCTCCTATCAGCCGTTATTCTTCCGACTTCACACAATCCCCGTATCTCACATGCCTTTGTTGAGAAGATAAAAGATCTTGATGAGTTTCTGTCATATCCATGGGGCCGTGCTTCGTTCGAGATGCTTATCAGCAGCATTAAAGAGAGAAACGAGGTATCTCTTTCACAGAACACAATCGCTTTCAAAGGGTTTGTGATGGCCGTTCAGCTCGTGCTCATCGAAGATGTTCCTTCACTGTTGGGGGTTGTAAGAGACGGTGGATCGTCTGGTTCGGAAGCAGAGTCTGGAGAAGATGAAGACACTACGGTCGATGATACGGATGGGAAGAAGAGCATCAACACAGGGCATGTCCGCGACATTGACGTTGCGTGCAAGGTAATTTTTTAGAGAAAAGAGGTTATCTAAACGCTTGTTAGGACACTAACATTCTAGTTACTTTTATTGTTTTACAGGCGCAAGTGACATCCATTATATCCTTAGGTGTTGAATTATCGAACATTGACACAGAAACTGAGGAGTGCGTTGAAGAAGAAGATGACCACGTCGTCGATCTTGTCAAGGCTGTCGAAGAAGGGTTCTCATTCTGTAACCGACATTTCAAAGGTGGCATCTCTAAAGACGAAGTTTACCGCATGCGTGAAGAAGGAAAAAAAGAAACAGGGAATCGTAAAACAGCCAGAGCCCAGCATAGTCAACCCGCTCCTGGTGGCATTGATACTGAGTATGTAGCCAATATTGTGAAGAATTGCGTTTCAGCAGAAACATGCAAGATGGGTCACCAAATAAAAGAGTTAGCTGCGTCAGTTTCCAACTCGCAAAACATCTTTCAGAAAAACATGGAAGAGATGTTACTAAATTTTCTGAAAGAAATGGAGAAGATGATCACCAATCGTTCCATAGGGCCCAATGTACAACCTCAACCAGATAACACCGCCGGAGGGAGCACCCAGATGGGAGAGAAGAACTCGGTTGATGCGACTGACATAATTCATCAAGCTATGGTTTTTGCTAATAATGAGACATCAAAGACCCGTAACGTAAGTCTATTGGTCATATAAGTCTTCTTTATTTCCCTTATTATTTTTCAAAATTTTTGATGACTCTTCCATTGTAACAGGCTCCTTCGGAACCTAGTCCGCATGGAGAAGGGGGACATGGTGTCGAAAAATCTTCAGACAATACAACGGATGAGCTGCGTGTAAGCGAGCAATGCCTGCAAGGTTATGGAGGAGCTGACAAGGAGGAGACGGTCATGGTATCACTTTCTTTTTCCTTTACTTGATATAGCACGCTAACAAACCGCTTCGCTTACACTACGGAAACTTAGACCTAATAAATGTATTGTTATAGCGGATAATCATTTCCGTAGAACGCCAACACAACCCATGACTATCTACAGGTGCAAAATGTACAGGTACAAAATGTCGTCGCTCCCCCTTTAATCAGCACCGAGGGAAGCCATGATGATTTGAGCAACATCGAAGGATCTCCCATTGTTGCCAAGACTCCTAACGCAAACAAGGTTTGTTTAATATGACATTTTTCACTAACAAGTTGCAAAGTCTATTTTTTCATTCACATTACTGGCCGTCCACGTGTTTTGAGTAGGAGGAAGCTTCAACGATGATGACATTTCCGGACCCTTCTTTCTCAATTGGCCTCACCCAACTCAACCAATCTGATGCCCATGCAGCGGTTCAAAGAGACTCCCCAGGAAGGACGACGACCCATTACCGGACGCTGATGACAATGCTCCTTTGGTTAACAGGAAAAGCAAGCGACCAAGGGTTGCGCCGAAGAATCTTGTAGGCGATTATCAGTGTGACAAAATTTTCCTCACGCGTGCCTGAGAATCCTTTGTCAACTCCACATGCACGACGACGAGCATAGATTACGCGGCCAAAGTTGCGGTCCTTTCGGAGTGCTCGCCTCCCCATTGTAAGTTGAAGTAGTTAACATGCTAACAAATATCTTTCAATTCTACAACTGTTTTGAATAACTGCTAAATTTTTGTTTGTCATTGCTTACACATTTTTGTACGACCAGTGTCATTGATTTTGGTAGCCTTACGCTCGAGAGCAGTGAGTTGTTGGCCATTGTGGAGAGGTCTTCTCACTTATCCGCTAAGGTTTTTGTTGCACTTTATTATTCTTTGAAGTACTTCAATTGTTATAGACGTTTAGAACACTATACTTATCCTCATTTTTTCATCTCAACAGATATTGGATGTGCTTACTCACCACACGCGATCCTTGTTTCTATCAATTCCAGAACAGTTGCAGAACAAGAACTTTGTTTTCCTAGACACTAAGTTTGTCTCCGTCCTCGGTAACTCATATACAAAGTTCTCGAAGACGCAAAAGAAAGCTAATGTCCGATTCCCAGCCGCTCTATGCTCTTTTCTCACGGCTGACTGCCCTATCGCTGAAGCCTCTCGATTCTATTTCCCCTTCAACTTTGACAGACAGCATTGGGTGGGGGTTTGTGTTGATTTCTCTCAGTCGCAGGTTATCGTGCTTGACTGCAACTCATCGTTGAAGACAGACGCGATGATTGCAAAGGACCTGTGCCCTGTGGCTTAAATGTTCCCCTAAGTTCCTAAGCTAACATGAGCTCTCTAGGATTTGCTTTCCCTCTAGGATTTTTTGCTCTGCCCTTCTTCCTCTCCCTAAGCTCCTTTATATACTCCTTCTTATGACGGTCTATTCTCCTTCTGGGCCGCAAGGCGGGCTTTTTTCCATTTTCGTCGGCCTCCATGTTTATCGGGAAACTTGACATTTATCTTCGGGAAACTTGACATTTATCCTTCCGGAAATTTAGCATTCATCTTGTTATGTAAAGATAAACGTAAATCGTCGTATCTATCTTAGATAATCGTAAACGGACTGTCCGATCGCGTTTGGTCCCTTTCGGGCCGTCTCTAGGACTTCCGTTGTTTTCTACGATTTCTTCGGAAGTTCTTCATTCGTTCGTAGAGTTGAGACGAGTGGTGTCTTAAGATAACCATCGCTGTTTCGTACGAAGAATTTAGGATCTTCCTTCCCGTCGCTATCTTACGAGTTTCCGAAGTGTTTCCGATGATCTTAGATTGGAGTAAGAACCGGAGTTTCGTACGCGGAATCTCAATGATTCGTCCTGCGAGGACTTGGGAAAGACTCGAAGTACAGACTTCTGATGGCCGGGGACTGGGACTTGTGTACCGGAGATTGTTGTCCGAAGACCCGAGCCAGCACGGGGCTAGCCGCCCGGCGACCATGGCCAGCACGGGCGCTAGCCGCCGGCGGCCACGGCCAGCACGGGGCTAGCCGCCCGGCGACCACGGCCAGCACGGGCGCTAGCCGCCGGCGGCCACGGCCAGCACGGGGCTAGCCGTCCGGCGACCACGGCCAGCACGGGCGCTAGCCGCCGGCGACCACGGCCAGCACGGGGCTAGCCGCCCGGAGACCACGGCCAGCACGGGCGCTAGCCGCCGGCGACCACGGCCAGCACGGGGGCTAGCCGCCCGGCGGCCTGGGTCTCGGCGAGGGCTTCGATTTGATATCTTGCTCGTTTTCTGGGTCCTCACGGTTTGAGAGAACGGGCTCTTTGAAGTTTCAAGGCGGATTCCTTGTCGTTCGGCCTGTCCAAACTTAGATTACTTCTCGTTTCTTCCGTATACTTTCGTATGGTCGTGTCATATCAGCTACGTACCTAATGTCTCTCGGTTCTTCTTGATTGTATCATCGAAGTTTTACGACTAAATCTGAGTTGGTTTTCTCGTAAAATTTATCGTGTAAACAAGAACGATCGACTTTAACATAGGTTTTTAAGCTATACAACTTGTTTTGCTTTCGACGCTTGTTTTATGGAAAGTCCGCGCGCGATAAATATTTTTAGCCGTTGATTTCGAGATAACCGTTTTTGACCCCAACAGTTAGCCCCCCAGCCTGTAAGACGCGGAGACGATCTTGCGGGCGGAAGATTATGAGTTGAAAATCGAAATTTTTGGCTAAGAGTATTTCATTGCGGAAATCCACATCACCTTTGATTGGCGATCTTGAACGTGATGTCGGGAAGACCGTGAGTTCGTTGCTTAATGTGAAGAAAGAGAAGAACATATGTCCTCGAAAGTCCGTCGTCTTCAACAGAAGATTCAGATTCTCGAGGAGACGGAGACTCGCAACTTCGACTCGATTCTCGCTGGTCTGAAATCCGTGTGCACCCTTGTCCTGGATTCGGAGGGTTCGGAGGACCAGGACCAGGCAATCAAGGATCGCGAAGCCGGCGCATATGAGACATGCAGCGGTGGTGCGACCAATGGAGGCGACGGTGAGACCGTTCCTTCTTTGGGTGAGTTTTGAGGATGAAGGTGATGCTCCGGGGAGCGTCTAGGTTTATCAATCCCTTTAGGGATTTTTATTTTGATTGTGTTTCGGCCATTTAAGAGGAGATGATGTGTATTTGCGGGACTGGCTGTTGGTGGCTTTGAATCCCGGCCTTTTTCAGGGCATCTGTTGAACTCTGCGGTTCAATCTTTATAAAATATTAATGTTGCGTTTTCAGAACTTCTGTCTATCGAAGTTAGAGGGACAGGGTGTGAGTTGTCGTCTCATTCCTGCCTCCCTGATGATCACCGTATCCGTCGTTTGTACAAAGCGAGATTTTCCTGCGGTTTACGATTTACGCGAAAATTCGTGAAAACGTACAGACTTGAGTGAAGAGACAAGTTTTGGGATCTCGTGTCGTTGACGCTTTGCCTATAAGATGTTAAGATACCAGCAAGGCTGGGTTTAGGGCAAGACCTAGGTTTACTCTCAGACAGAGGCTGTGCGATGACACATCGGCTTTCGTTTTGCCTGTTTGTGATTTTAACCTGATTCGTACCGTTTTAAAATCCGCGAAGTGGTATCGGCTTATATGATTTGTCTGGGCACGAATCGAGCTACTTCCTTTACGAAGTGCTGAACCAAATTTGGATTTTTTGTATAGCCCGCTATGGGATCCTTGTCGGATGTAAAAGAGCCTACCCTTAGGTGGCTTGTCTGTTTAGGACGTTAGAGTTCGTTTGTTGTGATCAGCAACAACGATATGATGCCGTTTAGAAGGCGTATGAAGGTTTTAATCGAAAAACGAATGTTCAGGCACGAAGCGACGTCTCGCAGTGCTTTGAAGTTTGTTTTTCTTATGCCATAAAGGACTATGGGCTTTTAGAAATCGCGGAATGTTTCCGGGCGATAGTTTATGATTTATTTGGTGGATACTGGATCCATTGTTGAGGCCGTTTAGCGATTGGCGAGTTTGTTTGCGAAGAGTTTTGAAAATTCGGTTTCTGTGTTTGTAAAGAGTTTCAAAAATCCGGTTTCTTCAAAAAACATAGGATTATACAAGCATACACATTTCAAATATGTACGAGTTAATTTTCCCTTGTGCCGCATTTCAAATGTTCGCGGGCTTGGAGATGTTTTGCGAATGTCCGTAGTCAGAAACTGTTGTTTCAGTTTGGACGTGCAAGTTATAAAATTTTGATCGAGGAATTAGGACCAGGGGTCGCGTATATTTGACCCAGGGAGAATTGTCTACCTTCGCTTTGCTTCGCGAAGTGTTGGCCTTCCGGGATTTAAGAACGACTCGTATAACTCTTGGAGCTTTGTCACGAGTGTTTCTTTTCATGCTTTGTTTACGGGGAGTATAGAACTTAATCAGTCGATGTTAAGTTCAAATTTTTCCGTTAACCGTATGGCTGTTAGGACTGATTTTATTACGAGAAATTTATCGCATGATTTCTGCTTTTGGGCTATGCGACAGAGTTGCTCGCGTAATGGTCACTTGGCGTTTTATGACAAATTGTGGATTATCGTTTGGCCCTTAAGTGATTGGAGCGGCGATCGTTCAGCTGTTTTGTCTTGGCGTGAAGGCTGTGTTCAGCCGTTTAACCAAGGAGTTGGTAAACGATCAGACCACGACCTTTTCGCATTAAGGTCATATTGGTTCACGATTGTCCTTAATGGTGATGCCGAATTCAGGTCCGGGCTTTATGGAAAGATGTAGTTGGCCGAGGGCCGAATAGAGTTCGTCGAGATAGACATGCCAATCATAACGGAGTTTTCCGAGTTATGGGTGATGGCTTTTTGAAACGATTTTCCACTTTAGGTTTCAGTTATACGATAGATGCTTCGTATAAAGTTTCCTTTGGTCGCATGAAAATTGTTTCATTTTATCCGAGGAAACAAAGTTTAACGAACCGACGAAGAACACGTTCGGATTCAGTTTTGGGTTATTTCCCGCTTGGACGTAATTTTCCGTATTGCGATGTCGTTTTGCATGAGACCGATCTTGGTTTTCCCTATGCTGTTTTTGTGTAACATGTTCTTGTTATACGAAAGTAATGGATGACCGGTTTCATGGAGATATAAAATCGCAGATAGTCAAAGTAGCCTTGTTTCCGTGGTTTACACGGGAAATGTTTCCGCTTTGACTTGGTGTTTTTTTTTTTTTTTTTTTTTGGCGAAAGTTGCTTCGGGTTACTCATGAAGTTTTACCGAAGGTTATTTCGTTAATTTTGTAGCTCACCATCGTGCCATTAGTCTCACGGAAGCGGAATGAGTATGCCAAGGATGCGCGGCGATCGTTTCTCGGATTTTCGAGAGATTAGATCGGTTTGCGTGTTCTGTCTAGGCAGTCAAGAAACAATAGAACAAAACTGGAAGAAAATGCCTAAGACTTAGCTTGCTAGACTATTGTTGGGGTCAAAATCGGTCAAGTCGAAATCGATGTCCGAAAGTCTCGGAAAAAACATGACAAATGTTAGAGCAACCTCGAGAGACTAATTGTTAATCTAGAAACCTTAGGAAAATATTAAGTTCGAGATTAATCATCTCGAAATCAACGGCTAGAAACATTTTCTACACAAGAAAAAACCTACGGAAAACTAAAAACACACAAGCCGAAGGAACCGAGCAGCCGACTCCGGTCGTGGCCGTGGCCGCCGGCGGCTAGCGCCCGTGCTGGCCGTGGTCGCCGGGCGGCTAGCCCCGTGCTGGCCGTGGCCGCCGGCGGCTAGCGCCCGTGCTGGCCGTGGTCGCCGGGCGGCTAGCCCCGTGCTGGCCGTGGCCGCCGGCGGCTAGCGCCCGTGCTGGCTGTGGTCGCCGGGCGGCTAGCCCCGTGCTGGCCGTGGCCGGCGGCGGCTAGCGCCCGTGCTGGCCGTGGTCGCCGAGCGGCTAGTCCCGTGCTGGCTCGGGTCGTCGGACGGCTAGTCTTCGTGCGTAAGTTCTAGGCCTCCGGGTCGCCAGAAGTCCGTGTTTTGCGACTTTCCGAGATCCCGCAAACAAAACTCCTTTTCCTGCTCCAAGATTTCGAAGAACCCATAAGACGTCAACGGACAGAAAGACTTCGTGTAAAACGGTGATGGTTATCTTAAAACACCATTCGCCTCAGCAATGGATCGAAGATCTTCCGAAAGACTCGACATCCAAGTAGGAGCATTCTTTCAAAGAAATCGTAGAAAACAACGGAAGTCCGGAAGACGGCCCGAAAGGGACCAAACCCGATCGGACGACCCATTTACGATTTTCTAAAAGATTGATATGACGGTTTACAATTATCTTCACATAACAAGATAAATGTTAAACTTCCGAAAGGATAAATGTCAAATTTCCGAAAGGATAAATGTCAACTTTCCCGATAAACACGAAGGCCGACGAAAATGGAAAAAGCCCAGCTCGCGGCAGACTCAGCCCGTCAAGAATAGACCGTCATATGGGAGTATATAAGAAAAGCTAGGAGCAGAGGAAGGGGGATACAAGCAAATGCACGACGGATCAGCCGTCGATGCCAACACTGAGAAGACTCCTGCCGGAAACGTATCGACGGTCACTGCCGAGGCAAACACCGCGATGCTGGACCAGGTAAAGGAACTGTTCGCCACGCCCAGAAACGGTCGGAAGAACAAGAGAAAGTAATGGCTTCACTCGCTCAACAGGTCAATACCTTAACAGTGAAAAGCAAACTCCCGCGCGGATCCACCAAGGTGAGGCGTGTCAGGAGGCTCGACTTCGGAACTTCCGGAGACCAAGAAAAAGATGCCCCGAGAAAATCCCCGGAACTCGTCCCTGACGATACCACTCCGACGGGGCAGAAGAAAACGACGGGCAACCTCCCACCTCCCGCTAGGGAAAACGAAGGAGACGATGTCGAAAGAATCAATCTGGATATCAGCGATCAATCGGATCCGTCCGACGAAGACGCCGACATCCACCACAGAAGGACCCGAAGTCAGTCAGCTCGACTGGCGGCAGCCTTCAAAAAACCCATGACAGAAGAGGAAGAAGACCTCTACTGGTCAGAGCGAGAAAGGTTGGCTGAGGACCAGACTCGGGCCTATCGCAGCCAACGTAGACAAAGGAGCGCGAACGGCGCCAACGAGATCCATGATTTGGGCGAGTACATCGCCAAAACTTCAGCCGAGGTGAAAGCGGTAAAATCGCAGATTCACCACACAACCAGCACTGCCCCCGAGATCGACCTGCTCCTCGAGGAATCGAGAAAAACTCCGTTCACCTCTCGAATCACGGACGCACGAGTCTCAGATCCTGGGAAAATAAAGCTTCCCACCTACGATGGAACCACAGATCCAAAGGCACATCTGCAGTCTTTCCAGATTGCGATGGCAAGGTCTAAACTTCCGGAGCGGGAAAAGGACGTCGGCTGCTGTCTCCTATTCGTCGAGAACCTCAGAGGTGCTGCGCTCGAGTGGTTCTCACACTTGAAAAGAAACTCCATCGGAAGTTTCCGCCAGCTTGCTTCAGCTTTTCTGAAGCAATTCTCCATGTTCATGGACAGGGAAACTTCCGACGTAGACCTTTGGAGTCTAATTCAAAAGGAAGACGAACCGCTCCGCGACTAAATAAGGAGGTTCAAACTCGTGATGTCCAGGGTAACAGGCCTCAGCGACAGAGTCGCCATCGACGCCCTGAGAAAAAACCTCTGGTACAAATCGAAATACCGAAAGTGGATTTCTCTGGAAAGGCCACGCACCATCCAGGACACTCTCCACAAGGCAACGGATTTCATCATCATGGAAGAAGAGATGAAAGTCCTAGCACAAAAGCATGGACCGCAAAAAGCGTCCGGCACGAAGAAAACCTCTCGTAACGACAAGTACGTCCATCACGAAGGGGAAGACGTCCAAGGCGAACATAACTACGCCGTTAATTCCGAACAAGGAAGGACCGCCGGAAACACTTGGACGCGGAACTCGTACAAGGACAATTCCAGCTGCGAGTTCCATCAGACGAGAGGTCACTCCACCGCCAACTGCAAAGTCCTCGGCGCCAGACTCATTACCAAGCTGCTTGCCGGCGAACTAGCAACGGTCAGGAGTGTGAAAGACTTGCTCCTAGATTCTGACCGTCCGCCGAAGACCGACGGAGCCAACCCCGAGAATAACGCTCCTGGAACTCAATCGGGCGAAAAACACGAACGGAGAAAAGACGGCGAAGGAAACAACAACAACCGCCGAAGGGTCAACATGATCATCGGAGGATCGCATTTTTACCAGGACTCCGTTTCATCGATCAAAGCCTACGGACGGAGGGCCGAAACAAGCCCCGAATGGTGTCCAGAGGACGACGTTCCCAATCACGCAATCATCTTCGAGGAACAGGATACGGCCGGACTCGATAAACCCCACTACGATCCTCTGGTCATCGACTTGGTGATTCAGGATCTCGAAGTCGGCCGCATCCTCATCGACACAGGAAGCACGTTCAACATCATGTTCCGCGACACTCTGCAGAGGATGAACATACCCCTCGGAGAAGTCATCCCAGAACCAAGACCATTGACTGGATTCTCGGGCGTCACATCCATGACCCTCGAAAAAATCAGACTCCCGGTCATGGCTAAAGAAGTCACGAAGATCGTCGAATTCGCGGTATTGGATAACCCGGCTATCTATAACGCCATAATGGGAACTCCTTGGATAAACGCCATGAAGGCAGTCCCGTCCACTTACCATCTCGGCGTCAAGTTTCCAACACCGACTCGAACGGCGGTAATCTGGGGAAGCCAAAAACAGTCGCGGCTCTGCTTCCTGGCCGAACATAAATTGCGCAGCAATCGGAACGCCCCAGTAGCTAACCCGAAGCGAACTAAGAAGAATCTGAGTATCTCCGAGAACTCAGCAAAGAACAGCTCGGATTTGTCCGAACAGGCCACAACTCAGGATAGCGGGAAAATCCTCGAGTCCATCGCCGAATAAATGGATGACCTAACTCCCAACGCGACCGCCGACTTAGCTGAAACAGTCAAGGCGCCGGAAATTGTGGAGTAATAGCAACCGCGACAGAAACAGAACTACGAGATGGCTTGATCCTCGCAAGAGGTAGGTAGGCAGCTCGTCGCAACCCGACGAGTTCAGCTATCCCCCTCACCAAAAAGGGGGGGGGAAGATGGGAACAAACATCCTTGTACTCCCGCAAAAATACTTTTCACATGTACTGTACATTATAAATTATTTTAATTCAAATGCTTACTCAACATTACGGAAAACAAAAATCATATCTTTGAGGAACGCGAGACGTCGTTAGTTCCCGAAAAGTCTTGATTCTCCAGTCTCCTCCAAACAGTCCATCCGCGACTCTAAAAAATCTACCAAACAGTCCGTCCGCGACTCTAAAATTCATTTTCCGTCGATTGGCCCCGCCGGAAAAACATAGAAACGTTTCGCTCAATCAAATTCGTAGTCTGGCTTCTAACGAGTCCTCTTGCATCCGACAAGGATATCATAGCGCGCTATACAAAAAATCCAAATTTTGGTTAGCTCTTCGTAAAGGAAGTAGCTCGACTCGTATCCAAACGAATCATATAAGCCGATAAGCACTTCGCAGATTCTAAAACGGTACGAGTCAGGTCGAAATCGCAAACAGGCAAAACGAAAGCCGATTTGTCATCGCACAGCTTCAGTCCGAAAGTAGACCTAGGTCTTGCCCTAAACCCGGCCTTGCTGGTATCTAAGACATCTCATAGGCATAAGTATCCAAAATACGAGATTCCAAAATTTGCCTCTTATCGCTTACAAACTTAAACGTTCGCTACAAAGTAACCTACGGACCTAGCGACAAAAAAAAGGGATCGGCCGAAAAACATAAAGTCACGCGACCTCCTAAGGGTCGCAACACATACATACAAACGGCCACACTTGGCCTATCACAAATTATAGTCGAATGCGTAACAATCGGTTAGAGATATTCCGAACGAGGAGTCGGGCTGGTCGACCTCTTCACCCCCGTCGCCTGCATTCGAACCCGCGCCTACATCCGCCGTATCTTCCGAGACTTGGATAGGATTCCACAATTCTCGAATTCTCCCTTCGATCGGAGGAACAAAGGATTCGGCGTTAGCGCATATTCTCATCGAGCCATCCATCGTGGCAAGTTCGCCGGAAAGAGAGAAGTCCTCACGCTGCATCTTGTGAAGAGTACCGACCGAACCACGACACTCGCGAAAATCGCCTACAAAGTCTTGAGCCTCTTTGTACGCTTCGAATTCGGTAGAGAAAATTTCGACCCTTCGGTTCAGCTCGGCGGCAGCTCTTCTCCGTCCGCTCCTTTCCGCACAAACGAGGGCTCGAGCCTGGACCTCGGCTTGTCGGCGTTTTTGCTCCTCCACCTCCAACCGATACTTGGCGAATTCCCTTTCCGTTTCCTCCGCTTTGAAACGGGCCAGCCGGGCAGTACGGAAACTTCCATCGATCGATGTATTCCACACTCTCACGGCCTGCAAAGAAGCCAAGGTCAAATAAAAAGAAAAGGGGATTTACTCAAGTCTCAAAAAAAACAAACCTCATTGACTAAGCGCACCCTCCGCAGTCACCTTGTCCCTCTCCTCGTTGTCCAAAGTCTCGTCACGGGAAAACGCCGGAGGGAGTTCATCAAAGAAGTCACCCGGGGGAGGAACATCCTGATTCTCTGTAGTGAAGCCAGGATCGTATCTCGGCAGCTCGCCATCTCCCGACGAGGTCTCGAAAGCGATCCCTTCATCCTTCCGAGGTCTCCGCCTCTGCCTTGAAGGGGCAAAAACGTAGGATCTATCATTGACACAGGGCCGCGTACCGCCTCGCGATCGGTGAAGCGCGACCGCCCCTCGAATCCGGTCAAGAGTAAAGGAGTTCCAGGAACAAGGCCTTGTCCTAGAAATATCTCTCTTGGTCGAAAGATCGGAAGGAACATGCGCGAGACACCTGTTCTCTAAAAAAAAAAAACACACACGTTCAGTACTCGCCTTTCGGATTCTAAGAAAGGGGATGCGACAATCTTACCTCGCTGGTACAACCAGTCCGTCGGGAATAGGTGGAGAAAGCCTTCCTCGACAGACTCTCCATCTATCCTCACGAAACAGAAACGATCAACATGATCCTTGGCGTGCGAGGTGACTCCATGGATTACCGAAAAATTAGTCCTCGCCTTCATGGAGTATACTCCATTGATGCTCGTCGTCTTGGAGTTCCACAACCCTTCGAAGTCAGCAGGGCTAAGGTCCATCCCTAACTCGTAACTCAAAATCACAACGCCAAGCCAGCTCTCCAAAGCCGGCACGTTCAGCTGGCTGATTGCGATTCCGAAACGGTCGAGGGCCTGAACAATGACCCCAGGGATTGGGAACCACAATCGGCATTGCGTCAAGAACGCCTCGTAACAAGTAAAGTAACCTTTCGGAGGATGCTCCGAACTCTCATTCCCACGAGGAATGCAAAACATGACTCCCTTCGGAACCTCATAAAACTCTCGAAGAATTCCGAGATATTCAGGGGATACTTCGCTCGGTGAGTCAATTTCCTTACGCGTCCTCAGAGGTCGCCGGGGAATCGGGTTTACAGGAAGGGGAGCGTCAGAACCGAAGACGGCGTCGCAATACGCACTCCTGTCAATCTCTGAAACCTCGGGTTTCGGAACTTCCTCCTCGGCATGAAAACTATCCGAAGACGAGTGAGACTGCCTCCTCGAGGATTTTGATCTTGAAGTCATTCTTTCTTAAAGGTAGAGAGAGAATTTGCAAGAGAGAGATTAACTTGAGATTCTTGGGTGAAATAAGAATGGTAAAGAATTCACAAGTCTTTATAGGCAAGGATTTGACTATTCACCCCGACCTTCGACACGATTTCGTCTCCATACTTTCCTCACGAACCATACCGCAAGCTAGGACCTACAAACCTTACGGCTCCTAGCTAGCTGGGGGGCTAACTGTTGGGATCAAAATCGGTCAAGACGAAATCGATGTCCGAAAGTCTCGGAAAAACATGAAAAATGTTAGAGCAACCTCGAGAGACTAATTGTTAATCGAGAAACCTTAGGAAAATATTAAGTTCGAGATTAATCATCTCGAAATCAACGGCTAGAAACATTTTCTACACAAGGAAAAACCTACGGAAAACTAAAAACGCACAAGCCGAAGGAACCGAGCAGCCGACTCCGGTCGTGGCCGTGGCCGCCGGGCGGCTAGCCCCGTGCTTGCCGTGGCCGCCGGCGGCTAGCGCCCGTGCTGGCCGTGGTCGCCGGGCGGCTAGCCCCGTGCTGGCCGTGGTCGCCGGGCGGCTAGCCCCGTGCTGGCCGTGGCCGCCGGCGGCTAGCGCCCGTGCTGGCCGTGGTCGCCGGGCGGCTAGCCCCGTGCTGGCCGTGGCCGCCGGCGGCTAGCGCCCGTGCTGGCCGTGGTCGCCGAGCGGCTAGTCCCGTGCTGGCTCGGGTCGTCGAACGGCTAGTCTTCGTGCGTAAGTTCTAGGCCTCCGGGTCGCCAGAAGTCCGTGTTTTGCAACTTTCCGAGATCCCGCAAACAAAACTCCTTTTCCTGCTCCAAGATTTCGAAGAACCCATAAGACGTCAATGGACAGAAAGACTTCGTGTAAAACGGTGATGGTTATCTTCAAACACCATTCGCCTCAGCAATGGATCGAAGATCTTCCGAAAGACTCGACATCCAAGTAGGAGCATTCTTTCAAAGAAATCGTAGAAAACAACGGAAGTCCGGAAGACGGCCCGAAAGGGACCAAACCCGATCGGACGACCCATTTACGATTTTCTAAAAGATTGTTATGACGGTTTACAATTATCTTCACATAACAAGATAAATGTTAAACTTCTGAAAGGATAAATGTCAAATTTCCGAAAGGATAAATGTCAACTTTCCTGATAAACATGAAGGCCGACGAAAATGGAAAAAGCCCAGCTCGCGGCAGACTCAGCCCGTCAAGAATAGACCGTCATATGGGAGTATATAAGAAAAGCTAGGAGCAGAGGAAGGGGGATCCGAAATCAGAAGAAAGAAACCACTCTAGAGCAACTTAGAGACTAGCGACGATCGACAGCTCTTGCGGCCGAGATCTAGACCTGTTGTTCAATCGCTCTCCGCAGATTCGGAAATAAGATTCTTTATTTTTGCTCTCTTTATTTTACGCATTTATTCCGAAATTAGACTCGTATTAACTTTGTCGTGCGTGGCCCAGCAGATAGCCGGGATCCTCGGGAAAACTAGGTCAACTTAGTTTTCCTACGTTTAAACTTAACTAAAATCGACAGTGCGAATTTCGGTTCCCACAACTATCCACCTAGGTTCTAAGTTCCCTAAATTTTACGGCAGTTTACAAGACGTTCCCATTCCTTTCCTATGAAAAAATTAAAACCTTGATAAAATTTTCTAAGTCGGACGTACCTTAGTCTCATTGATTACTCGAGATTGCCTCGTGTCCGTTCCTCTTTGTCTTCTAACGTTTCATTGTCAAAGGTCTTCGCCTAAGTTCATATCCTCGTTTCTTCGTACTGCTGGTTAAATCGACCATGTACCCGAAGGAATAGTGCAGAATCGTTGAAGCAAAGGGAGGAGAAGTAGGCGAAACTCGAAGAAGGCTAAGGTGGGCGGACAAGTGAAAACGATTGGCAAGACGTCACTTGAGTGAGGCTTGATATTTCGTCAAGCTATGAGTGAACTGGTCAGGTCAAGAAGCTTATGATATTGTTTTTCTTTACGAATGATATTTCGTAAAATATTGCCGAGCTTTTACTTTACGAGAGTTTTTCAACAAAATGTTGTCGAGTTAATTTTACGGAAACTGTTTCGTAAAATGTTGTCGAGTTTAATCGTGCAGAAGCTGTCTCGTGAAGTATTGTCTAGGATTATTTTACGAAAGGTGCAAAGTATTGGATTGGACTATCGTCGGAATAGTTTTGCAAAGATTTGCCGCGTTCGCCGAACAGTTCCCGGGGGCGCCTAGAGCAGGACTCTGCGTCTAGCCGCCCGGGGGCGCCTAGAGCGGGACGCTGTGTCTAGCCGCCCGGGACCGTGCTCCTCGTGTCACTTGTGCGTTTTCTCGGTTTTTTAGGTTTCTCGATCAACACTCGGTCTCTCAAGGTTTCTTGATTAACACTTGGTTTTTCCGAGGACTTTCAGGTATCGATTTCATCTTGATCGATCTTGACCTCCAGCAAGAAGTCGTTTCCTAGAACGTTGTTGACCTTTTATTTTACGAGAGTTATTTTGCAAAATGTTGTCGAGTTAATTTAACGGAAACTGTTTTGTAAAATGTTGTCGAGTTTAATCATGCAAAAGGTGTCTCGTGAAATATTTTCGAGGATTTATTTTACGAAAGGTGTCCCGTAAAACGTTATCGAATTTTAACATTAGAAACGCCGATTGGTAACCCGATCAGTTGTGCTTTCTGTTTCATGAGTAATCTGGGGTTTCTCCGCGATTTCCGGGAGAACAAGTCTTTATTTTTCCGGGAAATTCTAAAAAACATTTTCAGTCGAAACTCTACTCGGTAATCAGACCGTCATATCAGCCTTGGGCTCGATCCTACCTAAAATCGTATGTGGGTCGTTTAGCCGTGATTCGGGCCCCTTTTGGGCTGTCTTGGGACTTAGACGTTTTTACGATTTTTCTTTAGAAAAAGCCGTTGATGTGACGCTGGTTTTTCCGAAAGGATTTCAATTCCCCGTATAGTTAAGGCAACTGGTGTTCAAGCTAACCATAGCCGTTTTATACGGTAGGCAGGAATCCGTCTCCACTACCAAGTCTTTTTATGAATTTTCCCGAAGTCTTTCTTCGATAACCCCAAACGAGGGGGGTTGTGTCCATCGACGATAGGAGTTTGTTTCCTGCGGTTGCCTCGACCAGACGGTCGATGTGCGGAAGCGGAAAACAATCCTTCGGGCATGCTTTGTTGAGATCAGTAAAGTCGACGCACACTCGCCATTTCCCGTTCTTCTTCTTGACGACGACGGGATTGGCGAGCCAGTCGGGATATCTTACTTCTGTTATTGATCCAACTTTGAGGAGTCTTTCGACTTCCTCATTAACCGCAGTTGCCCGTTCGGGGCCTAGCTTTCGTCTCTTTTGTTTTACGGGTTTATGAGTTGGATCGATGATGAGTTCGTGACATGTTACGTTAATGTCGATTCCCGGCATATCTTCCGCAGCCCAAGCGAACGTGTTAAGGTTCTTCTTGAGACATGCGATGAGTTCTGCTTTCAATGGATCGCGGAGATTGGCTCCAATCTCCACGCACCGCTCTGGGTTAGTCTCGTCGAGGCAGACCGAAATTACTGGTTCGCAAGTGGGCTCACGTTTCCCTTCTAGGGCTTCAGCTCTTTGCGATTGCCAGAAGATTTCTGGAGGGTCCTGCGATGCTGGTTCGTGGGTTGCTTGCTTTTTTGGGTTAGTTTCGGGCTCAGAGTTTTTTCGTTTTAACCCAGCGGCCAAGCAGACTTGCGGCGGTTTACGATCTCCTTGTATTGTTTCATCTCCGAGGAGGGTCGGAAATTTGAGGCACAGATGGAAAGTCGAGGGGATTGCTCGCATGGAGTTTAACCACGGAGTCCCGACGATCGCGTTATATGCTGCTGGACCGTCGACTACCAAAAATTCCACCATCTTCGTGACGCTCCCGGCTCTGACCGAGAGATCGACTGAGCCGAGGGTCATTGTGATGTTTCCTGAGAGTTCGATTATCGGATTGGGATCGTCCGTGATAGCGCTTAGGTCGATTCCCATCCTCTCGAGAGTGTTTTTATATATAATATTTGTCGAGCATCCGGTGTCGACCAATATTCTTGCTACGTCGATGTCCTGGATTGTTAGTCTGATAACGAGGAGTTCGTCGTGAGGTTTGGCTTGACCAGCCGTTGCTCTGTCCCCGAATGACACGATGTTGCGGACAGGTGATGTGGCCATGCTGTTATTACCAATCGTAGGTTTTTGAGTAAGAGAATCCGACCCCCCTCCTTCTAGCGCCAAACTGTGGGAACCGAAATTCGCACTGTCGATTTTTATTAAGTAAATCGGAGGAAAGGTAAGTAAACCTAACTTTCCCTGAAGGTCCGGATTCTCTGCGACAACCAACGACAAGTGATCAAATAAATGCGGGAAGGTTTTATTAAGATTTGAAACTGGACCTTAAGGAAGGCTGCCTACGTACCCCTTTCGAGGATCAAGTCGGACGTAGTTCAGTTGGAAGGGTTTGAACAAGAGATCGAACTGCCTGGCGGAGTTCGTCTAGTACGAGCGTTAGTCATAGAAACAGGTATGTCGAGAATAATGCCTAGGGTTTCTATGTGCGGAACTCTAAGTAAAAGGATTGTTAGATCCTTCCGAGAGAGACATGAGTCTGCGGACAAGATGAAAATAGAACGAGAGGCGGCCGGACGTTCTAGGTCCTGCCTTGCTAGTCTACCGCCTAAATTCTAAGTTCCTAAGCTAACAGGAGCTCTCTAGGATTTGCTTTCCCTCTAGGATTTTTGCTCTGCTCTTCTTCCTCTCCCAAAGCTCCTTTATATACTCCTTATGACGGTCTATTCTCCTTCTGGGCCGCAAGGCGGCTTTTTTCCATTTTCGTCGGCCTTCATGTTTATCGGGAAACTTGACATTTATCTTCGGGAAACTTGACATTTATCCTTCCGGAAATTTAGCATTCATCTTGTTACGTAAAGATAAACGTAAATCGTCGTATCTATCTTAGATAATCGTAAACGGACTGTCCGATCGCGTTTGGTCCCTTTCGGGCCGTCTCTAGGACTTCCGTTGTTTTCTACGATTTCTTCGGAAGTTCTTCATTCGTTCGTAGAGTTGAGACGAGTGGTGTCTTAAGATAACCATCGCTGTTTCGTACGAAGAATTTAGGATCTTCCTTCCCGTCGATATCTTACGAGTTTCCGAAGTGTTTCCGACGGTCTTAGATTGGAGTAAGAACCGGAGTTTCGTACGCGGAATCTCAATGATTCGTCCTGCGAGGACTTGGGAAAGACTCGAAATACAGACTTCTGATGGCCGGGGACTGGGACTTGTGTACCGGAGATTGTTGTCCGAAGACCCGAGCCAGCACGGGGCTAGCCGCCCGGCGACCACGACCAGCACGAACGCTAGCCGCCGGCGGCCACGGCCAGCACGGGGCTAGCCGCCCGGCGACCACGGCCAGCACGGGCGCTAGCCGCCGGCGGCCACGGCCAGCACGGGGCTAGCCGCCCAGCGACCACGGCCAGCACGGGCGCTAGCCGCCGGCGACCACGGCCAGCACGGGGCTAGCCGCCCGGCGACCACGGCCAGCACGGGCACTAGCCGCCGGCGACCACGGCCAGCACGGGGCTAGCCGCCCGGCGGCCTGGGTCTCGGCGAGGGCTTCGATTTGATATCTTGCTCGTTTTCTGGGTTCTCACGGTTTGATAGAACGGGCTCTTTGAAGTTTCAAGGCGGATTCCTTGTCGTTCGGCCTGTCCAAACTTAGATTACTTCTTGTTTCTTCCGTATACTTTCGTATGGTCGTGTCATATCAGCTACGGACCTAATGTCTCTAGGTTCTTCTTGATTGTATCATCGAATTTTTACGACTAAATCTGAGTTGGTTTTCTCGTAAAGTTTATCGTGTAAAACAAGAACGATCGACTTTAACATAGGTTTTTTAAGCTATACAACTTGTTTGCTTTCGACGCTTGTTTTATGGAAAGTCCGCGCACGATAAATATTTTTAGCCGTTGATTTCGAGATAACCGTTTTTTGACCCCAACAAGTATTAGCACACACGTATCTGCGAATGATTTTCATTCTTATATATTTGTTACTTTGAAACTTATGTATCTCGTTATATAATTTTATGGACTCTAAAATAAAAATTTTAACATGCTAAGTAGTTAGAAAGAAAAAAACTATTTCTCTCTCAGCCCACTTATAAATACGAGGCCCACTCCTTTCATTCCATCCTACATTATTGGTTACCCTAGACGCCGCACAATCACCACCCCCGTCCTAAACCGATGTCGATCAAATCGAAGGGTAGTTCGTCGTCTCATCCATGTAATCAATCTCGATGGTTATCACCCTTATTGAGCCACATTATTAGTTAATCCTGTATATATGTTCTGATGTTCCAGTCAGCCTCCGTAGAGCAGATCGGGCTAAGGGTTTTCCGACTCATTGTCGATGTGGAGAAGAGGCTGTGATCAAGACTTCGGGTACAGTAAAAAACCCTGGGAGGCTCTTCTACTGTTGTCCCCTTGGCTCAGAGGGGGTAATTTTTCGACAAAGTTATTCCACTCATTGTTTTGATTTTATTTATTACCTCCCCTCATCTATATTTCCCTTTTCCTTTTTATACCATCACAGGACAAATATCATCTTTTTCAAGGACGGATGAACGTGTTGTCGAAGAAGTTGAGGATTTAAAGGTCTCGGTGAGTGAGATGAAACAGGAGATATCGGCGCTCAGATCTGACATTGCTGGTTTGGAGAATCAACTCGAACAGAACAAGCTGATGCTTGAGTTTCCCTCCAACGGAAATAGTTGCTGTCTAATTCTCTAATCCTTTTGATCCGTTTAAATCATTAAGCGTCGTCGTCTGTAATTTGCAAGCATATGTATTAATTATTAGCAAGCGATCTATTTTGTCCCAGTGAACTTATGGGTTATTTCTTCGTCCAACTGAAATGTATTTAATGTAGTTGTTCCCGGTTGACCGTCTGTAATGTAAGATGTATTAACTATTCCAACGTTTTATTTTGTGTATTCATGGATGTTAAAATGCCCACGTCTTTTTTCACAAGTAATATCACTTCATTCATCTAAATTAGAATTTCTTGATATGAGCATAGTTTCTTAATATCATTTCAACTTGTATAGATGTACAGGAAGTCTTATTTTCGTACGACCGTCTAATTTATGTTTTCGGATGGATAAAAGTTGTATTGTCATCCACACTCCTTTCCGAACTTTGCAAACAAACATTTTAGCATATTTTTTTGGAAATATTAACACGCTACGTAAAGTATTATGATATTTTCTACTTTATTTAGCTTTGCCAACTTCACCATTATCGTCAATATTTATGATTTTAACAGGCTAATCACAATGCATTTCAGCAAACATGTGTATACTTGACATCATCCGGAAAAAAGCATACAATAATTAAGGTACAAACCAAACTGTAGACACATTAACTTGAAAACATGTGTACACTT
The DNA here is from genome assembly GCF_000801105.2 of Raphanus sativus. Taxonomy (NCBI): domain Eukaryota; kingdom Viridiplantae; phylum Streptophyta; class Magnoliopsida; order Brassicales; family Brassicaceae; genus Raphanus; species Raphanus sativus. The sequence continues at coordinate 21,017,231 of NC_079514.1, read as the reverse complement.
CATCCATACAATTTGGATTTTCTTGATATGATCATATTTTCTTAATATCACTTCATCTTGTATCGACTTAGAGAAAGTCATATTTTCGTAGTTCAGTGTATTTTTTTTTGTTTTTTGGATGGACAAAAGTTATATTTGTCAATTGCACTCATTTCTTAGGCATGGATAAAAAAAAAGAAATCCTATAAAATTTCGGATTTTCGCACACATACTTATTAACATATATTTCTGGAACATTAACACGCTACGCTAAACATTATAATATTTTCTACTTTTTTTAGCTTTGCTAACTTCACCATTATCCATATTGTTTATGATTCTAACAGGCTAATCAAAAATGCGATTCAGCAAACATGTGTGTACTTTACAGTGTAGACAGATTAACTTGAAAAGAGGGAATTTTTATTTATAATGACAATGCGATACATCATAGTTCCTACACACCTTCATAGTGGGTTTCGAAACAAGTTCTCATAAAAATAGGATAATATGAGGTTTCTCCCACTATGATTTCCACCTTCTTGCCTAACAACTCTCCCTTCGCATGAAATCCTCTGCTACATAGCTTATTTTCACATACTTATATGGCTTCCTTGCATGTTGATTTGTTGTGCTCCAACCCCTTACAGCGGCTGCACAAAGTTCTCCTCCGGATGCGTTTCATCTAGCAGTCAGATCCAAAACATAATTTATTTCAGACATGGTTAGATTGTTAGCTCTTTATGTTCGTAAGGAATATTGTTTTTAACTTACTATTTTCTCCCCCGTGAGAAGAACCTCTGCTTTCCTGGTAGTCTTCTTGTAAGAGTTGGGCACAGATGCATACCACCCAAATCAGCCGCCAGATCGGTCTCAACATTGTAGTCCGGAACCGGGAGTACATGTAGAAACCCTTAAAAAAAATATTATAATAAAGATTGGAGTTGAGGTCAAGCTTTTGGGAATCAAAGAAAGATGAAGAATGTTGAGTTTTGATCATTTCAAACTTAACATGGTTCAGAGAAAAAAAATATTATAATAAAGATTGGTCGAGCATCTGTTTTGAGGTCGAGCCGCGGGCGATAAGGATCGATCGGCAAGTTTTGAAGTACAAGTGGTCGAAGAATTGATCGTGAGTGAGCCATGAGTCAGATAAGCTGCTCTACCATTGATAGAAGTTTCTTAGATTGATCAGACGGTAGTGTTCGAAGCATAACATTTTTGGAAGCACGGCGTTTTAGAAGCTCGACGTTTTTGAAGCCGACGTTTCTTAACCACTAAGTTTTCCCGGAAAATCTTCGTATCGGTAAATTATCACTCTGGAGACATAATGAAGCAGGACGGGAATTAAGCAAGACGGGAAGTAAGCACGACGGGATCGAAGCATGACGGGAAAACCCGAAATCGACCGAAAACCCTGATTTCGGTATTATCGATATTTTTCGAGGAAGCCGGAGACTCGGGAAATATTTTCCATCATGGTCAGAATTCTTATGGAGTATTTTAAAAATATTCAGCGCATCAGAACGGGCATAGAAAAATATTCGGGATTAATTGCGGGTCAAAAATTCACCGAAAAGGTCGAAACCGGTCGAATGGACTGGAAGCTCGAGGTGGCTTTATCTGTGAGATAAGGACGTGATGTAACCTGCCTGGCATGGTATGTGGCAAGGGAAGCAGGAGGTGTTGAAGCCCAGGAGAGCACAGCATGCTGAGTGACACCCAGAAGCACGAGGTGCCGCGAAACCTGCGATCGGAGCATGCTGAGCGACATGTGTGCGCTGAGTGTCAATCTGGATGAGGTCAGGACGTGGATCAGACATGTGGAAGGTGTGGTGTCACCCTGCAGGAAGCCATGGTCTTGCAGCCAGACATGTGGAGCATGAGGTGCCGCGACACATGCGTTCGGAGGCATGCGAAGCGACACACGGGCTACCACACGGCTTGTTTGTGATTGGTTGCTGCAACCTATATATACCCCACGACCCACAGTCCTTTTCATCACATTCATACAAGTTTAAACTCAGAGAAAAACGTGAGAGAGAAAGCTAGAGAGAGAAAGTTCGAGTTCGATCATTTTCGAGTCTTTTTCGGCAGTTTTTGAGAGTTATCGAGAAAAGTTACTCTGCACGAATTGAGTCAGCATTTACAGAAGCTCTACTTGAGTGAAGATCAGTCCAGACGTGGGTCTACTTGGGAAGGTCAAGAAGAAAGGGTTCGGATCGCAGAAGACGGGTTTGGGGTCGAGGCCACGGTCAACCGAAAACTGTGAGTTATAGTCAATTGTTTGTTAAGCTATTTTCATGCAGGTTCCTGTTACTTGGAGGTTGGATCATGTCAGGAGGCCAGGTCTAAACTGAGTAACGGTTTGATTAGTTTACAGTTGAGATTGATTGGTTGATAGCATGCTTAGTTATTGCTTGAGAAGTATAGTAGCATGCTAATGGTTAGGTTGATTGGTTAGTTAGTGATTGCTGAATGCATAGATGATATCGCTAGGTTGTGGATAGTTAGATATTCTAGAATTAGTCTTTATGACTAATTCTAGAATATGGTTGATTGTGGTTGTTGTGATTATTGCTTGGAACCTCGGTTATATTTCCGGGTTTGGTATTGTTTATATATTGGCCGTCAGCATTGTGTAACCCACATTGCTAGGCGTATTAGGGGTGAGTTAGTGTTCCTTCAGACCTCGTACCTGGCGGGTTTAAGGAAACCCCTTATTCGCTGGATCGGGAAGACTCAGAGAGACGGGGTCATGGCCTAGGGCTGAGTGTTACACGACGGTGTAACGTGGCAGTGACCCGAAGGACTGTGGGCTGTCGCGCGGTGACCCGAATGACTGTGGGCCGCGGTCGGTTAAAGTTCCTTCTTCTGGCCTTTGTGGTAGGAAGATAGGATATTGCCGATAGTGAAGGAGGAACCTAACGTCACCGGGGCCCGAGTTAGATATATATTATATAGTGTAAAGGGATTGGTAAACCCTGGTTAAGTTTTATCGACTATCTTATAGTATCGGTATTTTACTCGTATTATTTTCTGTTGCGGATTTCAGATATTTTTGATATGCGTATATTATTATCTTTGGGTTGTGTTATTAGGTGAACCTCTCTCTTTCGATTGTTTGGGGTGGGATAGCGAGGGGTTGTATTTGTTAGTTGGGGATTGTAACTCACTGAGTAATGCTAGATTACTCATCCCTCACTCGTTGTTCTTTTCAGGTGACCAGTAGTGTTGATAGAGGAAGCGGGAAGTTAGGCCGGCTGGTGTAGATTTTGCATCTCTTTTTGCTTGCGACGTTTTCAGACTATAAGTATGTATCTTTTCTCTTGGCATGCCACCACGTGTATAATATTTTGTGTGTTGTGAACCCAGTATGATATAAGATAAATAAATCGATGTTTTGTGTAAATGACTTGTTGTATCTGATATTAGCTTGTCCAAGCTAACACAACGTCAGATTGGGGTACGGGTTGAAAAGCCTTAGGCTTTAATCTGACGGGACGTGTTAGTGGGCGGACTGGCCTAATCACGAATTGCACTCTTTGTGATCATGGCTGGATCGTTCCTAACCCGTCATGTAGCGCTCTCGGACCTTGGTAGAAAGTCAGCCGTCGGTCATGTTCTTGTTTGATTGTTGGCCGGTGGTTCGACCTATACCTAGAACGGTTCGGGGGTGTTACAGAGGTGGTATCAGAGCATGGTTTCGTCCATGCGTGACACAAGTGCTTTTCAATGTTTTATCGAGTCAAAAGGAGTCGCAAAAAGATGCTTTAGGAAACCAGCCACTTCCCGTGTTAGGTTAGATTCCAATAGGACTTACCCTTTTGATTGTGTGCAGATGGCTAATCGCGGGATAGGTGATGATGGAAGAGATCTGATATGGAGAGAGGGTAGGGTTTCGACAGGAAGAGGATTGGGCTACAGATCAGATCAGGGTAATGGCAATGGAGCCAGTGAGGTGTTTGGACATGATAGGAGCCCTCTTCAGAGAACAAGATCCTTTCCGGTGTACGGTAACAGGACCAGAGAAGACAGTTTGTTGAGCACTAATCCGAGTCGTATTTGGGCTCAGAGACATCAACAAGATCAATCCGCTCAATCAAACCCGAGGTTAGATCAGAACCGTGCCACAGAAAGACCACAAGATCAAGGAGCAGAAAACATTCTGAAGCTTTTGCACGACGTGATGACCCAGGCGCTTAGTAACCGAAGTACGCAAACTCATACCCCTGAAGTTTCCAGGCTGTTATCTACCATGAAGAACATTGGATCCTACAAGTTCAAGGGAGGATCAGATCCTATTGAAGCTCTTAAGTGGATTACTATGATGGAGAAGAATTTTGAAGCCATGGAGTGCTCGGAAGAATATAAGAAGAAGATCGCTGTGTATTATTTGGAAGGCGACGCAACAGGATGGTGGGACAGCATCGACAGGCAGCGTGGACATACCATCACATCATGGGAATCGTTCAAGGAAGAGTTCGAGAGGAAATACTTTCCTCCTGAAGCGAAGCATCGATTGGAGCGTCAGTTTATGAACCTTGTCCAAGGAGATAGGCCAGTGAGGAGTTATGATTCTGAATTCACAAGGTTGAGGCGACATGTTTTTGATGGACGTGAAGATGAAGGAACTATGATCCGTAACTTCATGTACGGATTAAAGCCGGAGCTTGGAAGTCGTTTAGCTGGAAGCAACTTTGGCAGCTTGTCCGATCTGGTGGAGAAGGCTGTTAATGTTGAGGCTGTATTGGAGGCAGAAAAGAAAGTTACACAACATTCTGGAGGACACACCAAGTTTAACCAAGGAGAAAGGTCGAATTACAACAAGGGTCCAAGATTCAACAGAGGTAAAGGGCGAGGATATGGAGGCCGAGGAAATTATCGCAGTAACAATGGGGTTTGTTACATATGTGGTCAGCCGGGACACATTTCAAGGTTTTGTCCCAAGAACCAGCAGAATAATCAGCGGAGTAACCAGCAGGGTTATCCCACAGTAAGGATAGAAGATGTCACTTGTTTCTCCTGCGGCAGGAAGGACCATTATGCTTTGTCTTGTCCAAACAAGCCAATCCCTGCAACCCCTCTCGCCATCCGAGCTCCTCCTAGCCGTCCAGCAATTGAGCCAGCACCAAAGAAGCAAAACCTAGGAGGTAGAGTTTATGCCTTAGGTGTAGAAAACCCTGACAATGCAGGACCGTCAAGCGGTCCCATCACAGGTATTGTGGGTGTTTAACCTCCTCTTTTTATTGCATGGGATGTTTTGTAGAATTAGTTTCTGGAATTTAGTTAGGATTCTGGTTAGGTATAGATTGCTTGATCGCTAGGTTGCGCGTTTAGAAATATTTCGATTGTGATTGATGATTGTGCGAGTCTTGATTAGTAGTATTGTGATTGAGATATTGTTGATTGAGTTACTGTGGCAGGAACCATACATGTTGCTGGTAAACCCACACATGTATTGTTCGATTCGGGGGCAACACATAGTTTTGTGACCCCTGAGGTTGCTGCCCAGTTCTGGGATTGCTTTTTGGTTGACAGGGTAAACGTGGCAGTCTTGACCCCCGCAGACCGAACCCTTCAAGCGAGTCAGTATATCAAGAATGTTCCATTGGTCATTCAAGATAGAGAGTTCGTGGCAGATTTGTTGGTCGTGCCTTTGGAAGGGTACGAAGTCATCCTTGGAATGGATTGGTTATCGTTCTACGGAGTTCAGATCGATTGTGGAAAGGGAAGAGTTTTGTTTGGCAGAGGCAAACGTCCAGAGATGGTATACTATGGAATCAGTTCTAGTATGAAAGTGTCACTTGTCGCGGCAATGAGAGTGCAAGATTTGTTTCAAGACGGAGAAGTGTATTTGGTAACTTTATCGGTTAGTGGAGGAGCCACTAATAATGAAGTTAAGATTGAAGACATAGAAGTGGTCAAGGAGTTTGAAGATATTTTTGAGCCACTAAAGGAATTACCTCCACCTCGGAGTAATCCCTTTACTATTACTTTGGAGCCTGAAGCAAAACCTATAACTAAGGCACCGTATCGGATGGCACCTGCGGAGTTGGCTGAACTGAAGAAACAATTAGAAGATCTATTGGTAAAGGGATTCACCCGATCGAGTTCTTCACCTTGGAGAGCTCCTGTGCTATTTGTGAAGAAGAAAGATGGAAGCATGAGGTTGTGTATCGATTACCGCGGAATCAACAACATCACCATAAAAGACAAATATCCTCTTCCGAGGATAGATGAGTTGTTGGACCAGCTTAAAGGAGCTAGTTGGTTTTCGAAGATTGATTTGGCATCAGGGTATCATCAAATTCCCATTGCCAAGTCGGACATCATGAAGACGGCATTTCGGACGAGGTATGGGCAGTATGAGTTTGTGGTTATGCCCTTTGGTCTCACAAACGCACCCGCAGCTTTCATGCGTTTGATGAATGAAGTATTTCACGACTACCTCGACAAGTTCGTGATCATTTTCATTGATGATATCCTGATGTACTCGAGAAGTAAGGAGGAGCACGAAGAGCATCTGAAACTGGTTATGGAGAGGTTACGAAGTCAGAAGCTGTTTGCCAAGTTTAGCAAGTGCTCGTTTTGGAAGAGAAAGATAGGATTTCTTGGTCACATTGTGTCAGGAGAGGGCGTGGCTCCTGATCCAGAAAAGGTCCAAGCCATACGAGAATGGCCTCGACCTACGACAGTGACGGAAGTGAGGAGTTTTCTAGGACTCGCGGGCTATTATCGGAAGTTTGTTAAGGACTTTTCCTCCATTGCAAAGCCCTTAACTAAATTGACCGGTAAAGCAGTTCCATTCCAATGGGTGGAAGAAACGGAGAAGACATTCAAGAAGTTGAAGGAAGCTCTCACGACCGCACCTGTGTTGGCTTTGCATGAGCAAGGTAAACCTTACACAGTGTACACGGATGCTTCACGAGTTGGGTTAGGCTGTGTGCTAATGCAAGATGGGCGAGTTATTGCATATGCCTCTCGACAACTACGGAAGCATGAAGATAACTACACTACACATGACTTGGAGTTGGCGGCCGTGGTATTCTCTTTGCGAATTTGGAGATCGTACTTGTATGGAGAAGAAGTGGAGGTATACACAGACCACCAAAGTCTTAAATACCTATTCACTCAGCCAGATCTCAACCTGCGCCAGCGTAGATGGATGGGGTTTGTGGCTGACTACGACTTAAAGATTCGCTACCATCCTGGTAAAGCGAATGTTGTTGCAGATGCCTTAAGTCGAAGAAAGTTGGACGCAGATTTGGAAAAAGAAGTGGAGTTGTTGAATCAAGAGCTGAAGCAAGTGAAGTTGGTTGCCTTGGAAGGTCAGACAAGCGAACCATTGGGAGTACAAGCAGTGAACCAGGCCAGCTTGATTCAGAAGATCCGAGAGGAGCAACTTAGAGACGAGAAATTACAGAAGATTGCTGAAGAGCTCAGAGGGCAAGCCGGACCAAATAGTGCTGGATACTACTTGGCGGAAGATGGAACCTTGCTTATTAATGGAAGGATCACGGTTCCTAAGGGGCAAGGGCTGAGAGATGAGATACTAAGGATGGCACACCATTCCTTACTTAGTATCCATCCTGGAAGTTCGAAGATGTACCGAGACGTGAGAAGATACTATCATTGGCCGGGCATGAAGAGATCAGTAGCGCAATGGGTTGCTCATTGTGCGACTTGTCAACAAGTGAAAGTCGAGCATCAAGTTCCAGGAGGATTGCTGCAGAGTCTTCCGATACCTCAATGGAAATGGGACTCTATTTCCATGGATTTCATCACTGGATTACCTACTGCTCTAGGTAGATCGAACAATTCAATCTGGGTGATTGTGGATAGGTTAACCAAGGTTACACACCTGTTACCTATGCGGGATACAGATAAAGTGGAAGTATTGGCCGAGCTGTACATCGACCAAACTGTGAAGCTACATGGTGTACCTTCAGACATCGTCTCAGATCGTGACCCTAGGTTCACGACAGCATTTTGGGAAGCATTACAAGAAGCCTTGGAACTAAACTATTCAGAAGCACGGCGTTTCACCCAGAAACAGACGGCCAAACGGAGAGAACCATTCGGACCATCGAGGACATGCTCCGGATGTGTATTCTCGATTGGGCAGGAAATTGGGAGAAGCATTTACCGTTGGTTGAGTTCTCATACAATAACAGTCACCATGCGAGCATAGGGATGTCACCTTATGAAGCGTTGCATGGAAAGTCATGCAAAACACCTTTGTGTTGGACGGAAGTGGGAGAAAGAAGAATGTTTGGATCGCCTATCGTACAAGAGACTATGGTTAAGCTGGAGACGATTCAAACCAACATGAAGAAGGCTCAAGACCGTCAGAAGAAGTACGCTGATCAGTCAAGAAGAGAGGTAACTTTTGAGGTAGAAGATTGGGTCTACTTGAAGGTTACTGCATAGAAAGGGAATGACAGATTTGGTAAGGTTGGGAAACTCGCAGTCAGATTCATTGGTCCATACAAGATCATCGGGAAAGTTGGTGAGGTAGCTTACCGATTGGATCTACCAGAGGATATGCATCTACATCCGGTGTTCCATGTTTCCATGCTTCGGAAACATGTACGGGATCCAAGTGCTGTTGAGCCCGAGAAAATTGAGGAGCTGAGGATGAACCTTACATACCCGGAAGGACCAATCCGACTTGGAGAAAGGCGTATTCGGAAGCTGAAGAATCGTGAGATTGCTCAAGTACAAGTATTCTGGGGAAGACAAAACAGGATTCATGTCACTTGGGAGGATGAAGCAAGATTTAAGGCTGATCACCCGGAGTTTTTCCGAGAGGATAATGTGATGGAGGAAGGAGGCCCCTCACATCCTTAGAATTCGAGGACAAATTTTATTAAGGGGGGGAGAATGTAGAAACCCTTAAAAAAAATATTATAATAAAGATTGGAGTTTGAGGTCAAGCTTTTGGGAATCAAAGAAAGATGAAGAATGTTGAGTTTTGATCATTTCAAACTGAACATGGTTCAAAGAAAATGGAAGATTGGTCGAGCATCTGTTTTGAGGTCGAGCCGCGGGCGATAAGGATCGATCGGCAAGTTTTGAATACAAGTGGTCGAAGAATTGATTGTGAGTGAGCCATGAGTCAGATAAGCTGCTCTACCATTGATAGAAGTTTCTTAGATTGATCAGACGGTAGTGTTCGAAGCATAACATTTTTGGAAGCACGACGTTTTAGAAGCTCGACGTTTTTGAAGCCGACGTTTCTTAACCACTAAGTTTTCCCGGGAAATCTTCGTATCGGTAAATTATCACTCTGGAGACATAATGAAGCAGGACGGGAATTAAGCAGGACGGGAAGTAAGCACGACGGGATCGAAGCATGACGGGAAAACCCGAAATCGACCGAAAACCCCTATTTCGATATTATCGATATTTTTCGAGGAAGCCGGAGACTCGGGAAATATTTTCCATCATGGTCAGAATTCTTATGGAGTATTTTAAAAATATTCAGCGCATCAGAATGGGCATAGAAAAATATTCGGGATTAATCGTGGGTCGAAAATTCACCGAAAAGGTCGAAACCGGTCGAATGGACCGGAAGCTCGAGGTGGCTTTATCTGTGAGATAAGGACATGATGTAACCTGCCTGGCATGGTATGTGTCAAGGGAAGCAGGAGGTGTTGAAGCCCAGGAGAGCACAGCATGCTGAGTGACACCCAGAAGCACGAGGTGCCGCGAAACCTGCGATCGGAGCATGCTGAGCGACATGTGTGCGCTGAGTGTCAATCTGGATGAGGTCAGGACGTGGATCAGACATGTGAAAGGTGTGGTGTCACCATGCAGGAAGCCATTTTCTTGCAGCCAGACATGTGGAGCACGAGGTGCCGCGACGTATGCGTCCGAAGGCATGCGAAGCGACACACGGGCTGCCACACGGCTTGTTTGTGATTGGTTGCTGAAACCTATATATACCCCACGACCCTCAGTCCTTTTCATCACATTCAGACAAGTTTAAACTCAGAGAAAAATGCGAGAGAGAAAGCTAGAGAGAGAAAGTTCGCGTTCGATCATTTTCGAGTCTTTTTCGACAGTTTTTGAGAGTTATCGAGAAAAGTTACTCTGCACGAATTGAGTCAGCATTTACAGAAGCTCTGCTTGAGTGAAGATCAGTCCAGACGTGGGTCTACTTGGGAAGGTCAAGAAGAAAGGGTTCGGATCGCAGAAGACGGGTTTGGGGTCGAGGCCACGGTCAACCGAAAACTGTGAGTTATAGTCAATTGTTTGCTAAGCTGTTTTCATGCAGGTTCCTGTTACTTGGAGGTTGGATCATGGCAGGAGGCCAGGTCTAAACTGAGTAATGGTTTGATTAGTTTATAGTTGAGATTGATTGATTGATAGCATGCTTAGTTATTTCTTGAGAAGTATAGTAGCATGCTAATGGTTAGGTTGATTGGTTAGTTAGCGATTGCTGAATGCATAGATGATATCGCTAGGTTGTGGATAGTTAGATATTCTAGAATTAGTCTTTATGACTAATTCTAGAATATGGTTATTGTGGTTGTTGTGATTATTGCTTGGAACCTCGGTTATATTTCCGGGTTTGGTATTGTTTATATATTGGCAGTCAGCATTGTGTAACCCACATTGCTAGGCGTATTAGGGGTGAGTTAGTGTTCCTTCAGACCTCGTACCTGGCGGGTTTAAGGAAACCTCTTATTCGCTGGATCGGGAAGACTCAGAGAGACGGGGTCATGGCCTAGGGCTGAGTGTTACACGACGGTGTAACGTGGCAGTGACCCGAAGGACTGTGGGCTGTCGCGCGGTGACCCGAATGACTGTGGGACGCGGTCGGTTGAAAGTTCCTTCTTCTGGCCTTTGTGGTAGGAAGATAGGATATTGCCGATAGTGAAGGAGGAACCTAACGTCACCGGGGCCCGAGTTAGATATATATTATATAGTGTAAAGGGATTGGTAAACCCTGGTTAAGTTTTATCGACTATCTTATAGTATCGATATTTTACTCGTATTATTTTCTGCTGCGGATTTCAGATATTTTTGATATGCGTATATTATTATCTTTGGGTTGTGTTATTAGGTGAACCTCTCGCTTTAGATTGTTTGGGGTGGGATAGCGAGGGGTTGTATTTGTTAGTTGGGGATTGTAACTCACTGAGTAATGCTAGATTACTCAAGTTTTGGATACCAACTAAACTAATCACACAATATCCCCAGTTTTTTATCCTCCCTCACTCGTTGTTGTTTTCAGGTGACCAGTAGTGTTGATAGAGGAAGCGGGAAGTTAGGCCGGCTGGTGTAGATTTTGCATCTCTTTTTGCTTGCGACGTTTTCAGACTATAAGTATGTATCTTTTCTCTTGGCATGCCACCACGTGTATAATATTTTGTGTGTTGTGAACCCAGTATGATATAAGATAAATAAATCGATGTTTTGTGTAAATGACTTGTTGTATCTGATATTAGCTTGTCCAAGCTAACACAACGTCAGATTGGGGTACGGGTTGAAAAGCCTTAGGCTTTAATCTGACGGGACGTGTTAGTGGGCGGACTGGCCTAATCACGAATTGCACTCTTTGTGATCATGGCTGGATCGTTCCTAACCCGTCATGTAGCACTCTCGGACCTTGGTAGAAAGTCAGCCGTCAGTCATGTTCTTGTTTGATTGTTGGCCGGTGGTTCGACCTATACCTAGAACGGTTTGGGGGTGTTACAGTACACTCCCCGCATATGCGGATTGTAGGTCCCCCACGGAATATGCTCCCAACACCAATGACTCAATGCTAACTTTACCTTTCAAAGCAGCTGCAATCGCATGTGAACATGGAATTAGAAGTGTCTGGAACTCGTAGCAGCTACAAGTCATATTAGCAAGGTCAACAACGAAACTCTCTCCGGTTTTGTTGCGTACTTCATACTCATCCTCCGCGATGAGAGTAACTAGGTAACCCCCACCCATTTCAAAACTCTTCGTGAGCATGGTTGCAACCTTCGGTGTAATAGAGCCCTTGTTCTTTTTTCGCGGCTTCCCTACGAGTAGCAAACCATTCTGTTAGCTTGCTACGGATGAAATCTATCAGCGGGATGATCAAAAATTCTCGAGCGTCACACAGCACAGCATTCCACGACTCAGCAAGGTTGCTTGTCATGATATTGTAGCGTTTTCCCGGAAAATGAGCTCTTGCCCAATGCTCCAAACCTATGTCAAGTAGATACTCTGCACACGCTGGATCCAAGCTTTTAATATCATTGAAAATGACATAAAAGTCTTGTAGCCTGAATGCCCGAGCCGCCTTTGCAACGAGGTACTCCAAGTGCCTAGCTCTGAAATTTGAGCGTATGTTCCTCTTCAAATGCACTACACAAATACAGTGGCCTGCTAGAGGAATGACCTGAATCCAAAAAGATGTAAAAATTTATCCCGCAACCTTCATCTTAAGACATACAATCAGTTTGTTGTCATGTTACAGTATATATTAGTGAATAATTACGAAATTACCTTGCTAATGCCTTTTGATATCGAAGTGTGCCTATCAGAAACAAACACCACCTCCTCATCACGTCCCACAAATACGCTGAGCTGCTGGAAAAACCACTCCCAAGACGAGTCATTTTCACTGTCGACGATCGCAAAAGCTAGTGGGAGTATCTGGTAGTTGCCATCATGTGCCGATGCCGTTAGCAAGCAACCCGCTATTTATCCTTCAAATGGGTTCTATCGACGACAATCACTTTCCTCATAAATGAATACCCTTCAATGGATGCTCCAAAAGCGACAAACATATACTTGAAGCGCTCGCCTGCACCCTCATTTGACTATGTAAAAAGCTTTGTTACCCTTCCCGGGTTTGCAGCAACTAGCCGCTTCAGATAGTCGGGAAGCTGGTAGTATGAAGCATTTGTGGTACCCTTCACCTTGTCAATCGCGACGTCCCTTGAGCGCCATGCCTTCCAGTAAGATATATCTACACCATGGTCACCACGCATCATCTGCCTTATCTCTCGTGGCTTAGGTCCAGAGCATGCACCTCGAAACTTGGTCCTCATGAGCTCTCCAATTACCGTCGCCGTTGCTTGTGTTTCGTATCCACCACGTTCGTCAATGGAACAAGTATGCTCGGGGATGACTCTTCTAATCTCAAACACTTTGGCATCCTTCAGCTTCACCGCATACACCCTCCAAGGGCAATCCACACCACAGCACTCAAGAACCATCAACCCTGGTTCTGACTTCCTACTCCTGAATCGAAACTTCCTGTTTATGGCGTATACTGCCATATGCTGCTTGAAATCGTCTCTGCTACTGAACATCATCCCGACAGTCACCTCCTCGTTCCCATAGTCGCCGATTTCGCCTACAAACATCACGCAAGACAACCATGATTAGTACCGATAGTCAAGGTCATCATAATTAACTTTAAATTGACGAAGCCAAAACGGTGAATAACTACCAACATATCATAAACAGGTACACAAATAAAACAATTTGTAGCGGCTACGTATAAGAAACCCCCACCAATCTGCATGAGCAATGGTTCCAATAATTTTTAACAGAACGATACAACTGCATTTAGATATAGATAAAATGATGCCAAAATCGTGAACTTTGATAGCTAGATGTAAGAAATTATATGGACAAGTGTGATTGGAGGAATACTACAATAGGTTATTAAAACGCTAAGAAACGATCATTAGTCGGATAAACTGAAGGGAAAATAGACCAACTCAGAAAGAGGAATGCTACAATAAAGACTGACTCGATACAATCTGACTCGATACAAACTGACTTCATAAATACGTTAATAACCCAGTGATTAGCTGGCTACAAAATAGAAAAAAAGGCCAACTCCGAACGGAAAATGATACAAAATATTTTTCCAAACCAAAACAACCGCATTTAAGGACAACTGACATGACCATAAAAAGATGAGGCACTTGACAGTTTAACCTCTTATCGCATTTACATGGGCAAATTAGATAGTTAACACCCACCTTCCGTGCTACTGCCTTCAGAAGATGTTTCCATTTGCCTCACCCTTGCGTTGCTTGGGCCCTCCCCCTTTGTTGCACAATACATAGCTAACTTCATCATTGGCTGGAGACTAGCATTCATGTTTGCCGCAGTCTCCACCGGATTGTCAGCAACCACGGGTATTGTAGTTGCTAACACCAATCCTTCAGCAGCGGCCAGCTCTGAAGTAAAAGTTTTTATTTGTAAGAAGACACAATTAAAATCATAATCTCTGAGTACAAAACATCACGTACCGTTTCTACTCGGCTGAGTCAGTGGACCAATGTCATCATTTGAAGAGCCCGTGGAAGATCCTTCACTGACTTCAAGCCCAACTGGAGACGGGTCCAAAGTAGGTGGGTTAACATTTGGAGGAGGCTCATTCAGCTGTCGCGGTAACATTGCAACACTTTCATTGTTCGTAACATTAGCCGTTACATCTCCCACTCCCACAGCATCGGCAATCCCAGCCCAAAACGCCATACTATCATCACCCCCTTCAGCATTAGGCGTTTGTCCTGTTGGTTGCACTGGTAAGGTCCCCACGTCAATGCCTACATCCCAAAGTCTAGGGGGCGCAGCACCTTGACTCGCTGGACCTACCAAGAAGTTAGCTCCGCCGCTTGTACCTGCATATCAATACCCTGAATTGTTAAGACAATTTTTATCCGCATAACTTTCTAAAGATACATGCAACCGGAAATAAATAGCTTGCTAAACGACGCACATTGACAGTATTTCAGATTTTGTAAACACTCACCCTGATTCATAGTAGCTTGATTTCCTTCACCCATTACTTCGTCATCTTCGTCAAGTTCGATGATCTCTCTTGCGGGCTGGCTTGTGCGGTGTTGTGCAGCCAAAATCTTGTCTGCAAAACCCATTTCCAACAAAACTCGGTGGAAGAGGCGCATGCTATCCTCGAGGAATATCGCATTCATGACGCGTTCCGTCTGTGCTGCACGATTACCAAACACTAAACCTGTAGTATTCAGGGAAACCAAACGATACATGAATTAGTAATAAGCGTAGGTTCTAGTATTCAGCAAAACCAAACGATACATGCATTGGTAAATAAATTACAACTGACCTAGGGCTGTTGTTAAAAATTACATACATGCATCATTAGTAATAAGCGTAGGTTCTACAAACTTACTTTCATAAGCGGCTCTCGAGTTATCGTTTGCCGTGTAGTCAAACAGATAAGATGTGCCGCCTATAGAGAAATTGGAACGGCTAAGAAACTCGTACTCAGCTACGCCCTTTGTACCCAATGTCACGAACAACGTTAACTCTTCCAATCCGGATCTCCCGTGTAGCAACCAAGAAAGGACCGCCGTGCACGAAATCGTCGTCGGTGGGATCTTGTTAGCATATGGCTCGAGCATCCAACTAGGAAGTCTGTATGACATCGCAAGTGGAGTTTGAGGGCCCAGACCGTAGTGCTGCCTCAGAATCATGTCAACTGATTCATAGCTCACAGTTTCATCTATCACGACTCTATAGCAGACGTCTTCGGGATGGGTGAGAAACTCCCACTCCGATTCAGCACTCTGCTTCCATTGCCCTCGCCAAAAACGCACACAGCGAACCATCTGCACATGCAACCACATTACCATATCATTTACATGATTTATACACTATCAAGCTATTTTTCAAAAACTATATATCATCATCTCCAAACAATAAATGTATTTTCCAGCAAAACATGATCTTCAAAACATCATTCACTTTTGTAACATAAAATACCCACATCTACAAAGGCGTGTGTAGTTTTCCGACAAGAACGAGACAAAATAAATGAGAGAGGAGCAACACGATGATGTTGAGAAATTAAAGACCGTATTTTATGGCGCAAACATGAACGAAACAAAATTTAATGCAGGTGTAATGGACATATTAAATCAATGATAATGAATCTGCGACGGTGAGAATCAAAACTGAAACCGGAAACTAACAAATTTATTGCAGGGAATAGAACATTCTAACGACAGAGAAAGTGACATTTATTTGTGTCAGGAATAATCACCTTCTTGGTTTCTCTGAAGTGTGAGAAGAAGCTCACCCTTAAGCCTCCTTTTATACACGAACACCAAGATCATCTTTTCGCTATCCTCCTCAGATAAACTTTTCGTATGCCAGACGTTAACTTTTTCTTTGATCTTCCAGCCCATGCAGCCGTTGTGTTAGAATTCTAAGATTTCTATTCGGCGGTGACCTACACGTAGCCACAAGTAAAAAATGTGGGGAAAAGGTTTAATCATTGCTAACCCCCTAATTATATTTAACTAGGATTAGGATAAGACCTGCATTTTGCGCAGGGTGAATTTTATGATAAATATTTAAAATATATAATATTGACAAATAATGTCAAATCAGCAATATCTCAGTTTTATTAGGGATAAACATGTCGGTTTAACTATATGCTTAGATTTTATTTAAAAAAAACTACGGGTTTAGGTTCGATTTGGTTTATTAAAGTCTAAGAGACCCTTAACCAAAGTCAATTCAAATTAATTTGCTTTGATTTGGGTTCGGTTTTATTTCGATTTGGATTGTGTTCGATTCAATTTTAATTTAGTTTGGTTTGTGTTTGGTTCATTGTATTTTGGTTTTGTTTGTGTTTGTTTAATTCAATCGAATTGATTTTTCTAGTATTGTTTTAGTTACAAAAATATAATTTATAAGAACATAAACAAATCATCATTTGACACTAAGACATTATTTTCTTCATTAATATTAGTATACATTTTTAGTGGAACCTTCGAATAATTCAGATATTGATAAATTAATTGCATGTTTTTAAATTTTAATTATTTTATACCTTCTTCGCTTATTCACCAATCTTTCTAATTAATACAAACATTCTTTTTACTGAAACTTATGAAAATTATATACTACATATATCAATTGCATGCATCATATTGTGCAATATTTTATATTTACTACTTATTTTCTGTTTTTTCTGCAAATTATGAAATTATAAAATAACAATTATATATTAAATAACTAAGAAATCAATTATTATATGTAATAAATTAGTGTGCGCATATAAATGAAACGATCACTCTTGTTTTTTGCAATCATTTTAGAGTAAATAAACCGAAACAATCACTCTTATTTGTCGTATATAATATGTAATTAAATTTAAATGATATTAACATAGATACTATTTTTGATATTGATTTTACTAAATGAGGTTTCTACTCATATGATTTATGATTATTTGCATATTTGTGAAACAAAATTTTACACCAACAATTTTTTTTTAATGTGGATGTTTAGTAGTTTCAATGATTTATAATCATAAAAACAATGAAGATTTCAAAATTAAAATATTAACTTTTCAATATATGTTCAATGCAAATATCAAAATATTAGTATGTATTTTCATATGATGTATAGTTTAATTTAAACGATATGAAATATATATATATATATATATATATAATTTATTAAAATGAAATTATTTATTCATACGGTCTTATATCATTATATCCTAATATAAAAAAATTAAACCTTGATCACAAAGGTTTATATAAGATTTAACAGTTTTAGTAATTTATACTCGTTTTGAAAAATTCAAAATACAACATATACAAAAAAATCTACTTTTTTATTATATCACTAATGTAATTGTGTAATTTATTTTAATAATAAAGAATTAAACAAAAGTGATAGAAAGTATACAAATTGTCGTATATATATTTTAATCACATTAAGTAATTTCGTAGGTTTTATTGAAGGAAAGATATATGCGACCAATGTAATGCTAGTGAGTATAATTTTTAGACTATAGTTTATATAAGGTGCTTTAGAATTCTTTGAAATAGGATTTGGAAGTCATACACAAGTGCCATATAGGATGGGGTCTTTTTTTAATTCTTACAATACTAAGGTTCATATTTTTTAAATGATTCCCAAATAATATATAGGGGATACCGTAACACTAAAAGACATTTTTTTTTCAAAATAACACATGCAAGATATTATTCTATTAAAATAAATTAAGTAAAAATAAAATAAGCATAGACAATAATGATTTTTTTGTAAATTATCTTTCTATTTGGAACTTTGTATAACCCGTAAAACAGTGCATGTGAGTTTTATATTGAAACAAACGTAAAATAATATATAGTGTGAACGTATTAATGTAGAGTTTGGCCGAGAGCCCTCTACACGTGACACGTAAGCGTATTTGTTCTCAAATTATTGTGAAGCTGCCACATGGCAAATATAATGTGAACGCATTAAATGACAATGCATCTCTTTTAATATAAAATAAGGGGATCCCGCTAATTTGTCTTAATTATTTTCGGACTTTACTTTCAAAACATCACAAGGTTAGTTTGGTAATTGCTATAGGCCCAACATCGATTCTAATCCCCACGCAAATTTCTTTTGGGTACTCTCCTAATTATACACTTCTTATATGATTTTGGCCAAATGACTCAAAGATATAGAGAACAAAAATCACTAAAAATCCGGTTGAACCGGTTGGACCAGTCCGACCAGTCAGCCCAGTGAAAGTATCGAGTCAATGGCCGGTCCGATTTTCAAAACATTGGTTTAGGTAGTCTGGAGAGTCAGGATGACTTATGACCCATATATTCTTCACTGCTCACCACATAAAACCCTAGTGGGATAATCTATACCTGCATCCAAGAATCAACTATGGCGTCTGCTTCTTCCTTGCTTAGATGGAATCCGCCTTTCACACACACTCGAGGGCGTCAGATTCGTACCACTTGTTATTCTCAAAACCTCAACGCAAATCAAATTTGTTTCGTTTCCAAATCGCCGTCAAATACAAACAATCTGATTCGGGTCCTTGTCAGATATGTAAAAAATCAATTGACCAAATCGCGATTCAGATCAGGAAAACGTTAGATTCTCTGAAGAAACCCGCAATAGCCGCGGTTTTGCTTGGGCTGCTTTTGTTTTATGATCCTTATTCGGCCTTGGCTGCGTCCGGTGGCAGAATCGGCAGCAACTCCTTCTCATCAAGAAGTTCTTCTTCCTCTTCGAGAACATTGGATCCGAGTACGAGGTACTCGGCTCCATCAAGAAGTTCTTCTTCCTCTTCGAGAACATTGGATCCGAGTACGAGGTACTCGGCTCCGTACTATGGGCCGTCTCCGTTCAGTGGAGGTCTCTATGTTGGCCCTGCGGTTGGATTTGGATTCGGTGGGTTTTCGAGCTTCTCTCTGATTCTGGTTGGTTTTGCAGCCTTTATTGTGGTTTCTGGATTCCTGTCTGACCGTTCACAGGGTTCCACTTTAACCGATACTCAGAAAACCAGCGTCATTAAACTACAGGTCACCTCTCCATTCCTTGTTTTCGAACTATTTATCTACAGTAGAATGATCTAACACTTTACCTGAATAGAGAGCTTATGGCGTCACAATTTGTATATGTATCCTTTCAGGTGGGCTTGCTGGGTTTAGGGAGGACACATCCGAGGGTCTCACCTATGTTTTAACCGGTAACATGTACAAACAATGTTAGAAATGCATCTCTGACTAGATTACTTGTTTCACTATTTTTGCTTTCTGTCTGTTTACTGAATTTTGTTCAACTATATTGAAATCGAAACTGCCTAGGAAGTAGATGGCTTTTAAAACATTCGAGATTTATTTAACCTTGTAGTATTGCTATATTTAGTGAAAACTGTCATTCCGACTCATTACGGGCTATCTTTTTAACGTGAGTTAACATGCGTAATCTATGTAAAAAGCTTGAGTTCTCTATACGACTTCTCCCTAATAAATGCTTAAGTATAATTTACAGCTGCTGATGAAACCTGGTGACTGTATAATATATCATTTTTTCTTCTTTTCGGTTCTACAGAGGCAACATTAGCTTTGCTGAGGCACCCGGACTTTTGCATCTCTTGTTATTCATCAGTAAGTCCACTTGGTTCTACCATGATTGATATATTCACCAGTTTCTTCCTGGCTAGTAACTCTAGGAGCATTTAGTGAGCATGTATGCAGAACCTAACCATTCTATTTTGTATCATTTATTTTCAGGTTGATGTGAGACGGAGTATAGAAGATGGAGAGAAACGATTTAATCAGCTCTCTATTGAAGAACGGGGGAAATTCGATGAGGAGACGCTTGTTAACGTGAACAGCATAAAGAGACAGAGCTCAAAGATTCGGACAGCTAGCGGTTTCAGCAATGAATATATTGTGGTACACTTACAAATTCATAGTTAATTGCTTACTAGAATAGGGTAAATCGAATTTAGAAGGCTGTCCCTAGAGAAAGAGATGAATGGGTCCTGATAATAAAGTTAACCATGGTATGAAGCATGTGTTTGCACGTTAGATTGCCGTAACGTTGGTTTAAGAGGAAGCGTTGTACATGTTCAGGTAACCATCTTGGTAGCTGCAGAGGGCATTCATAAACTGCAGCCTATAAATGGAACTGCGGATCTAAAGGAAGCCTTACAAAAAATCGGGTTGATACCTAGAAACAAAATCATGGTAAGAGTGTATCTGTAAGTTTGAATAATCATGCGAACAAGTTTAGTCTTGCAAATGAATGGTGTAAAAAACAAATGTTGCAGGCAGTTGAAGTACTGTGGACACCGCAGAATGAGAAGGACACTTTGTCAGAAAGGGAGCTACATGAAGATTACCCACTCTTGAGGCCTTTGTAAATTTGACTCTCATAAACGAACCCTCCATACGTGGTATGGATTTGGAGAATTTATCTTACATATGTACTTGCCACCTTGTAAGATTCGTCTGCTCAAATTAATTATAACTAGGATAAGACCCGCGCCTTGCGCGGGGTGAGGTTTAAAAATAAATATATAAATTTTGGGTTTTGACGAAAGTAAAAATATTAGGGTGTCGGTTTGTTATATGAATATAACGAATTTTAAATTGTATATATAATCATTTATAAATAATGAAGAAGTAAATTGTAGATAGTATCGTAGATTTAACTTTATTTTTATTTTTCTATACTGATTTGGTTGTGTATGGTGAAGTCGTACAATTAAAACGCTTTTCCTCCTTCTTTTATTAACTCATCTTGAAAAACATATTAAATGTTTATATATAATATTTTTTGTTGATCAAAAATGTTTATATATAATTAACATAAAAATTATGCAAATTCAATCAGAATGTGGAAGTCATTCTTCTCGGTTTTACAAAATTAATGAAAATTGTTAACTTCGAATAACATTAAAGATCAATTTATAAATAGAAAAACTATTTGAACTCTAAACCTTACAATTCTAACTATGAAAGATATATAATAGCATTTTCTAACACTGAAATAACTATTTGAACTCTAAACCTAAATATGATTTTAGACCATAAACTCTAAAAACAAAATTCCACATTCTAAGTTTATATATAATTCCGATAACATAAGTAACAATGTTTTCGTTTACACAATAATATTTGTACAATGCATTGCTCGCTTAGAATAGGTTGATATGTATTTTGAAACCTTTTCAATAGGTTGATATGGAATTTTTTCCATGTTTGCGTATTATCTACTTTTACTTAGCTAATGTATCCTCTACTCTGATTTTAGTGAAAGTTTATATGCTTTTCATAGTTTGCATGACAATTATTTAGTGTCACTATAATAGGAAGAGGAATCTTTCTTAGTGCAAGCATAGAACTCTTAACTTATGTTGCCGTGTAAGTAGTAACAAAAGCTATAGGTTTACCAAACGGACTTATTTTGATCATTTCATAATCATGAGAATTTATTTTGCTCATGTGTAATCACCAAAAGATATCAATTTCATATATAAAGTGATTTTTGCAAAATGTAATCGAAAATGGTATATAGTTTTTACCATTAGCGTCTTTGTATTTGTATTAAATTTAAATACCATAGATCACTAAGTAAAGATTCTTTTTTGAACAAATATAATTAAAAACCACAAAGCAAGCCACCTTTTCATTAGTTGGATCCATAAAGATTTGCAGAACTCGAGTACACAATGAAACTAAAACGACGAAATAAAAAAGCGATGATTCCAAATACAAACGAAACATCTTAGCACATAGATAGTAAGAATTACACAACTCTTGGCCTACCAGAGGGTCGAATTTTGCAACCAACTCTCTTTTCACCGATGCGTGAATTTTATCACCCTGTTAACGTTTGAAAATATGCACCCCATTAAGATGAAGTTAAAAATATAAAACTTATATTACTTATAATCCGTATACTGAAACTTATACTTTAACATCGCAAAGTACCATTTCAATGGTTTCACCTCCAGCGGCTGAGTATTGTTTCCACAATCAGACTATTTTCACCTTGATCTTCCACATGGTTTTGAAAGGCTTAACATCGACAACCGAATTGAGAGACATACTTCCTAAGATAAGATAGTTTATTATTCTTTAGATAGTTTGAAAGATGAGTGGTATCGATAGGGAGGGGAAGGTATATATATTGCAATTGGGGTGGTCTAGGTTTTAGAATTATAATCAATAAATGA
This sequence comes from Raphanus sativus, assembly GCF_000801105.2. Classification (NCBI taxonomy): domain Eukaryota; kingdom Viridiplantae; phylum Streptophyta; class Magnoliopsida; order Brassicales; family Brassicaceae; genus Raphanus; species Raphanus sativus. The sequence continues at coordinate 20,994,763 of NC_079514.1, read as the reverse complement.
GTTTAGAGCCCAAATATATTTTTTTCCTTTTAGAAAGCCAAGTTAACATAAGTAAAACCTTGCTCTCGAAGTAAACGTGATGGACAAAATTTTATTAAATACAGTAAATGCGAAAATATTATATTTTTATGCATTGCTATAAAAATAAAGATTTAATACTTGTTTCCCAAGTTATTAGCAATATTAATTGACAATTTACATAAATAGAATCCCATATATATTAAACCGACACCTTCATCATGTACATTAGAAAAGGTGTCACACAATCGAAAAATTAAAATTATCTTTATTTAGATATAAACAAAAAAATTTAAACCTTGGTTTAATTGAATTTTGTATATCAATATATTTAAAATTAGACGACCTACTTAAACATATAATAAATCAAGTGGAAAACACAAAATTTTGCTGAATATAAATTTCAAATGGCATTAATAAACAGAAGAATTTGCATAAACAGAACATCATTCCGGACTATAACTTATCGAAGACTACCATGAACAAAAGCTTTATAACGAAACTCCATTTGCATAAACAGAACATCATTCGTAAACAGAACCTTTTTAACTAAATGTATAATATTCAGTTGCATAAACAGAACCTTTATAACGAAATGTAAAAAATAAATTTGCATAAACAGAATTTAAATCCGGACTATAACTTATCGAAGACTACCCTGAAGTTATATAAACTCATATGATCAATGAGTTTCCGGCGATGATAATATAAACTCTTATTATAGATTTATCATTTCAAATGATATTCTTAGGCTCTACAATATACAGGAGGCGTTCGATGATAATATATTGTCGGAAATATATATTATCGGAAATATAATGAATAATAAAAAAACAATGAAATCGCAATGAAAAAATATTACCGCGATATATAGTACATACAATCACGGTTGGTCGAATTATTATTAATACTATGGTTTTATCAAAGCTCCTCTAAGAGTGACACGTAGGATTTTTGGCCTCTTAGAAACTTGCCACGTAGGAAAGGGCATTTTTTAATTAATACAAAAATGAGGTTGTTATTTTTTAAAGTTTTCTCTTTTAATATATAGGGGATGTGATTTTTAAAAAATTGAACTATCTACTAGATTTGGTCACACTATATTTTTAATTATTATTAATCTTTGAACTACTTTAATCATAATATCTTTTGATATCTTTTCATTTAAAATTTAAATATATATATATATATATATTTTTTTTTTTTAATTTCGAAAAATCTTTTAAAAAGATCTTAACAAGATCTTAATTTTCAAAACTATATGTAAATATTTAACTAATTCTGTAATTAGTTTTGAAATATTATTATACATTAATATATTAAGTTGTTTTTATAAAATGAAAAATAAAATATTATATCTTATTTTTTCTATTATATAATCACAATCAATCATGTTAATTTTTTTATCATATTGAACTTAATATGATAAAACTAAATTAAACTGATTAAATTTTAAATTCTATTTCCATAAATAGAAAATATTTATTGTAAAAATATAATATGACCGAGCGGCTTAACATTAGCAGACTATATACTACATGTATAAAAATTAACATATCTTTCACTTTTGTAGATATAATAATATATTGTGTAAATGAATAAACATAGAAAATACTGCTAAAAATCCAGTTTTGAAAGACGGGTAAAAATTTAACAAGAATTAAATAAAAAATAACTAAATGCAAATACAATAAGATAAAAATATAATAAGAAGCGACAAATACGTACGACAGTTTAAACAGTTGATTATTTACAACATGCAAACTATGTATTATTGTATTTGAATTAGCTCTATAAATATTTAAATATATGATTAAAATTAAAAATGTATACTACTAATGATCTAAATAAATATATATACATATAAAATGAAAATAAAACCCGCACGGTTGTGCGGGTCGAGATCTAGTAATATATAAAATTAATAAATTATGCATTAAATTATAAAACGACACTTATTATAAAACAAAAAAAATTCTAAACAACAAAATATAAATTGAAACGGAGGTAGTAGATAAATATATTTTTATTTATTTATTTATTTTACATCATTATTTGTATATATTTTTAATTTAATCATATCTTTACATGTTTATATAAATATTACAAATGCTAAAGTTTATATGTCATAATTAATCAATTTTTTTAATTGTAACTTCTTACTATACATTTATCTAACAAATTTGTATTTGATTATTAAACGAATCAATATATGCATAAAACAACATATTTAAAATTAATATATATATTTTTGATTTATATTATTCTTATCCACGCTTCAAAGTTCTGAATTACTTTTTAGAATTTTTTCATGTTTATTCATTTTAGATAATACATTTTTGTATATAAAATTTTAAATATTTTAATTTATATACATGTATTATATAGTATAGTATGTTAACCCTTTTTTGCCAAATATTATATTCTTTTGATATAAATATTAATATTATGAAAAATAAAAATATTAATTTATTAATTTAATATAACTTTATCATATTTATTTCAGTATACAAATTATTTAATATGAAAGTTTATGATTAGAAAATAAACAAAATATATTTTGTTTTTTTTTTATAAAAAATAACTGAATACACATTATGCATAATAATATTTAGTTATTAGTTACGAATATATATAATTTTTTTAAAACTGAGATCTTGTAATATCTTTTACAATAAATTTGTTAGCAGTTTTAATATTTACCAAATTATTAATAGTTTTATAGCATTTTCAAATATAACAATTTTATAGTTTACATGCAGTAATTTTTTTTTTTTGTTTCAAATATTAGTGATATATCTCTTATTAAAACATGAACACTAATTAAAATATTACATTCTTTGATATTTACGATAAAATCCATTCAAATTAATATTAACTTAGATATTAATTTCCTTAAAATATACTTGTATTTTACGTTTTGATCATACATATATGTTAATCGAATTATTTGTATGATATAAATATTTGACTGAATAAATTTAATTTATGCTAATGACAAAAACTGGTATAATATCTATTACATTTTCAAAATTGCACAAGATAAAAGATATAAAACAATCACATTAATGAATAGTATATGAATATGGTTTATATAAAGATAAACTTGATTATATTTTTGTAAACGAAACAGTCATATACTTTTATTATAGAAATATGAAATAAAACCATCTATTATATTTAATAACATTTAAAATAGCAATTAAAATAGCAACTGAATGCACTTTTAAAATAACATTGTAGACCTTTTGTTCATATTGATGACATATTTTCAATCATGAGATACAAATACTAACAAATCTTAATTGTTAAAGATCAAAGATTTAATTGAAAAATATTATATAAATTTATATCACAAACTAATACAAAATTATACATGGCAGTAGTTTCCAAATATTATATAAATGTAACATGGGTTTAATATAATTACAAAATTAATTAGATACTTAAAATGTTTATTTTAATAAAAATAAAATATACATCTAGTCTATTATTAATTACAAAATTAATTAAATATTTAAAAGATTTGTAAAGTGAAAAACGAATTATAACATTAATATTTTAAATAAATACGAATATATATTTATATAGTAAATAAATAGATTTGAAAAGATTTTATTTGGATGTAATTAAGAGAAAATCTAGAAATATCTATTTATAATGTATTAAGGACACAAATATGTCTATGTATATCATTAATGAATGAATGAGCTGTGATTTCTATTAAGAGTCTGTTTTATTAAATATCACACATGGATGAGAAGTCATGACTTCTCTTTTAATATAAAAGATTGCAGTGTTTTGCCGGATATCCTACCAAACATACAAAATATTTAACGCGATAGGCGGATCAAATATATTAATTTCCTTTTATTATATAACCATTAAAACAAGGGGTTTTAACAAATATATTTCACTGTCAAACACAAAACTAATACATATCTTTTTGGATATTTCATTTGTTTTATTCATCTAAAAATTTTGAATTATTCACGAAAATACCATTATATTTTTTTTATTAAATGAATATTTTATTCTATCATCCTCGTATTTATCAAGTATTTATAATATTATCATTGACAATAATACACCAGCTATGAACAATTTATTTGAAGCTTTTAATGCACCTAAAAATCGATTTTTAATATTTAAATCTCATTTCTTATGCTCAGAAGTTATATCTCTCACTTCATCTCTACATTCATCCAAAAAAATCTAAAATTTTGATTCTAGACTTTATAAGGTTCAAACTCATGATTTTTGGTCATTAATAAGTGGATCTGTTTCCTGGTGAAGTTGTGTGTACTATGAGAAGCTAATCAAGTTATCTCACTCTTTGAAAGTATGAAATTGATTGTTTTCCAGATTTGTTTGTCAAAAGATTTATACGGAAGTCTTCTGATCAATGTGTTATTTTTTAATTGATTTTATGTGTGTTTTCCAAAGACGACTTCTTTCGAAGTTTTTCAACTTTTCTTTGTTAATGACAAAATACTGAAAATACTAGAGAATACTTCCCGGTAATCGTCTAGGATAAACATGTTAGTTTTTTAATTGATCAGATTGTGTCAGAAATTTTTCTATAGATGACTTACATAGAAGTCTTCGGTCAAAAAACTTCCCTGCAAGTCTTACGAACTCTCGGTGGAAGTCTTCCAGAATTTTATTACAAGATTCTGGTCAAACATTTGTTATCACAGAAGATTTCCGTGTAAGTCGTGTGCCAGAAGACTTACATGAAAGTCGTCTAATTAAAATTAAATACTTAAATTTTACTTTTCAATTGCAAAAGTAACCTGAAATTACTTACATGGAAGTCGTCTAGTTAAATGTGATATTTAAGTTTTATTTTTCTAGTGAAAGACTTCCATGTAAATCTTTTAGAAATGGTCAAATTTCTGATACAATTCGGTCAATTGCAAAACTAATCTCATTATCCTAGAAGACTTACCGGAAATATCTTGTATCTTCAAAACCAAAAGTAAGCCAATATTTAGAAAGGAAGACTTCCAAAAAATTATTTTGTAGACTTCTCCGAAATTCTTCTTTTGTAAATTTTCAATTGTAAAAATGACCTAAATAGAAGACCTTCTAGAAGTCTTCTGGCCGAGTTCTGTGGAAGTCTTCTACATAAAAGCTTAATAAATTTCATTTTCTCTAAAACTATAAAGATTTTTTAAAATTTTCTGATTAATTTATGTATATTAGTCGATATTAGGGATCCTGAATGAAATTCATAACTTTACTGGTTTTAATTATGAGGTTGCTAACATTCATGTTTATTAATGTTTTTAGCTAATCCAGGAAGACTTCCGTAGAGGTTTTCTACATTAATTTTTGTAAACTTGTTATGTAACTTTACGATATGTTTTTTAATTTTCAAAAGTGGTAAAAAATTTAAAGAATATCAAATCATATGGTTTAATGTGTCTTTTTAGATCAAAAATATACTTTTTAACTTTCATTAAATTTGAAATTACAATTTTCACTTAAATTTTTGATTTTCCGCTTAAATTTTAACTTTCCTCTTAACTTTTCCGCTTTAAATTTAAGTCTTCCGAGAAGTTTTCCGATAAGTCTTCCAAAAGTCTGTTACTGAAAGTGTTATATATTTGAACTTATGTAATGTTTGATCTTTTGTGAATTTGACTAAGTTTTTTTGAGAAATTTTCTTTCCTAGTTGTAATAAATTTGACTAACTTTTTGTGTTATTGTATTTTACCATTGAAGTTGTATCAATAAATTCAATAATTCCAACTAATTTTGGCAAGATAATATTATAGTCATAAACATATTTACAAAAAAAAATCATTAATATATCTTCAAATTTACAAAAGAATTCATAATTAAAATAGTACACACACAAATCACAAAACGGACCACAAAAAAATTATTATAGATCATTCTTTCACAAAGACAAGCTTGGATTCTACTTGATATGAGAGAAGACTTGTCAGAAGACTTGCAAGAAGTATTTTAACGCATTATATGTTTTTAGAGTTCTAAGAAGACTTCATAGAAGTCTTTCAAAATCTGACTCAGATATGAAAATCTGCAAATTTAAAAATGTTCAAATGACTTCAAAAGGAAAAAATAAGTAGAAGATGAGATAGAGATCTATCATTAAAAACACACAAAAATATATATCCAAAAAGTTTAGATTTACATTTAAAGGAGCGGAAGATCAAAACCATGTGATAAATAATTTGCAAAAATAAGATAAATTACTAAGAAAAACATGAGACAAAAAAATGAGAAACTCATATAAAGTTTGGTGCTTTCAAGTTCAAAGAAATTAGTGAGAGATTGGAGAGTTTTAGTTTGTGAAAAAGGTAAGAGTGTAGTTCTGAGAACAGGAGTGCCTGAACAGGAGTGCCTGAAGCCAGCATGTAGTTCTCCCTCACGGTTTCATCGATTAACTCCAGGGTCTCAGGTGAATCCAGAAAAATAGTAAAGCTATAGTCTTCATGGTTTGGTACAAAGTTCCACTGTTCTTCAGCGTTCTTTTTCCAGTCTCCACGCCATATGCGGAACACACGACCCATCCTGAAAAACAGAAAGAAACATGTATAAGTATATACCGGAGGATTCAATGCCTACAATTATTTGAAATATCTGGATTTAATGCTCGACAAAATAAATTCTGAGACCTAGCAACGATATCGCTTTTACACATTTAAAGCTGATAACTAAAGACAAAAAATCTTTTTTACCTTTGTTAAAAGCTTCTGCAGACTTTAATCGCACAATCTTTTCTCTTCAGTTAACTGAACTTCGTTTGCTTGTGAATGAGAAACCGTCTAAGACTCCTTTATACACGCCCACCGATTTCGTATAGATCTTCTCGTACAGGCGTGACAGGGAAATCTTTTGAAAGATTTCCTCTACATAACCGCCGTATGCGTCAGACTTATCCCCTAAACACTGTGGCTTTTGGTTTACCGATGCAATCGCTTCGTGTGTAAACGAAATCTATTTCTTATCGCCAAATCTTTTCAAATATCTCGTGTCAGACTCTAAAACCCTACGACCTAAAACACTAACTAGGGGAGGATGAAGCGTCGTGGGTAAATTCGTCTTTTTAGCTCCGATTTTGATGACGCGTCGGTTCGCTTTTCTCCTCTTTGGTATAATGCCAATTAACCAATCTTGTTTGGTTTTGTAGCTAAATTGCCCTATATATAATTCATTAAGGGTATCATCGACTTTGACCACTCTAACTTTTAACATGAGAGCTTAATTACGAAAAATCAGTTTTATATATATAATTAATTATATATAAAATTCATTAAAAGTAATATTGATTTTAACTACTTATTTATTATAAATTGTTTTTTTTATCATATTTTAATTTTTATAATTGAAAATATTTTAAGATAACAAAAAAATACATAAGAATTATCTTATTTTTAAAAAATTAATAATATTAATAAAAATTAATATTGATTTTAACCACTTAATTATTATAAATGGTTTTATATCTAATTTTTAAGTTTTATAATTGAAAAATATTTTAAGATAACAACACAATATATAACAATTATCTTATTTTTTTAAAAAATAAATAATATTATTAATAAATTTTGTTTTTGATTATATAATTGATTATATATATATATATATATATAATTCATTAAGTATCATTGACTTTGACCACTCTAACTTTTAGCGTGAGAGTTCGATTACGAAAATTCACTTCGCTATATATATTATAATCTTTATATATATCAAAATAATATACAAATATATAATTAAATTTAAATAAAAATCTCGGGCGTAATCCGGACCAATCTTTGTCGATTATAACTGATAGTTAAAAATTATTAAAAACTAAATGAAATTAGCAAAACAGCGTAGTGAGTTTAAAATCTAGTGCTTTTATGAAGCGATCAAAGCCTCAAAAAGAGTAAAAACTGAGACGATATGATACTAGTAGTTGCAGTGACACGTACACACTAGCTCCAAACCACAAACGAAAACAGGTCGAGGAAGAAAGGATAGAATCAATCAAAAACCCTTTCCGCTCGCGACACCACGTCGTTGGAGAAGAGAAGAGGACTATGCTTCTCATTCAACCTCCTCTGGTTTCATCCCGTTTTCATTCCCTCTATTTCATCACTCGTCCCCACCACTCTTTCTTCCAACCGCCCATTTCAGCCTTCTCTGCAACCGCCCCTTGTTCGCGATCATCATCATCTTCTACTCTGTTATTCTCAAAACCTCAACGCAAATCAAATTTGTTTCGTTTCCAAATCGCCGTCAAATACAAACAATCTGATTCGGGTCCTTGTCAGATATGTAAAAATTCAATTGACCAAATCGCGATTCAGATCAGGAAAACGTTAGATTCTCTGAAGAAACCCGCAATAGCCGCGGTTTTGCTTGGGCTGCTTTTGTTTTATGATCCTTATTCGGCCTTGGCTGCGTCCGGTGGCAGAATCGGCGGTAACTCCTTCTCATCAAGAAGTTCTTCTTCCTCTTCGAGAACATTGGATCCGAGTACGAGGTACTCGGCTCCATCAAGAAGTTCTTCTTCGTCTTCGAGAACATTGGATCCGAGTACGAGGTACTCGGCTCCGTACTATGGGCCGTCTCCGTTCAGTGGAGGTCTCTATGTTGGCCCTGCGGTTGGATTTGGATTCGGTGGGTTTTCGAGCTTCTCTCTGATTCTGGTTGGTTTTGCAGCCTTTATTGTGGTTTCTGGATTCCTCTCAGACCGTTCACAGGGTTCCACTTTAACCGATACTCAGAAAACTAGCGTCATTAAACTACAGGTCACCTCTCCATTCCATTCCTTGTTTTCCAACTATTTATCTACACTAGAATGATCGCACAATTTGTATATGTATCCTTTCAGGTGGGCTTGCTGGGTTTGGGGAGGACACTACAGCAAGATTTCAATCGTCTTGCTGAAAATGCTGATACATCCACATCCGAGGGTCTCACCTATGTTTTAACCGGTAACATGTACAAACAATGTTAGAAATGCATCTCTTGACTAGATTACTTGTGGCACTATTTTGCTTTCTGTCTGTTTGCTGAATTTTGTTCAACTATATTGAAATCGAAACTGCCTAGGAAGTAAAACATTCGAGATTTATTTAACCTTGTAGTATTGCTATATTTAGTGAAAACTGTCATTACGGGCTATCTTTTTAACATGCGTAACCTATGTAAAAAGCTTGAGTTCTCTATACGACTTCTCCCTAATAAATGCTTAAGTATAATTTACAGCTGCTGATGAAACCTGGTGACTGTATAATATATCATTTTTTCTTCATTTCGGTTCTACAGAGGCAACATTAGCTTTGCTGAGGCACCCGGACTATTGCATCTCTTGTTATTCATCAGTAAGTCCACTTGGTTCTCCCATGATTTATACATTCACCAGTTTTTTCCTGGCTAGTAACTCTAGGAGCATTTAGTGATCATGGATGCAGAACCTAACCATTCTATTTTGTATCATTTATTTTCAGGTTGATGTGAGACGGAGTATAGAAGATGGAGAGAAACGATTTAATCAGCTCTCTATTGAAGAACGGGGGAAATTCGATGAGGAGACGCTTGTTAACGTGAACAGCATAAAGAGACAAAGCTCAAAGATTCGGACAGCTAGCGGTTTCAGCAATGAATATATTGTGGTACACTTACAAATTCATAGTTAATTGCTTACTAGAATAGGGTAAGTCGAATTTAGAAAGCTGTCTCTAGAAAAGGAGATGAATGAGTCCTGATAATAAAGTTAACAATGGTATGAAGCATGTGTTTGCACGTTAGATTGCCGTAATGTTGGTTTAAGAGGAAGCGTTGTACATGTTCAGGTAACCATCTTGGTAGCTGCAGAGGGCATTCATAAACTGCAGCCTATAAATGGAACTGCGGATCTAAAGGAAGCCTTACAAAAAATTGGGTCGATACCTAGAAACAAAATCATGGTAAGAGTGTATCTGTAAGTTTGAATAATCATGCGAACAAGTTCAGTCTTGCAAATGAATGGTATAAAAAACAAATGTTGCAGGCAGTTGAAGTACTGTGGACACCGCAGAATGAGAAGGACACTTTGTCAGAAAGGGAGCTACTTGAAGATTACCCACTCTTGAGGCCTTTGTAAATTTGACTCTCATAAACGAACCCTCTGTACTTGGTATGGATTTGGAGAATTTATCTTACATATGTACTTGCCACCTTGTAAGATTCGTCTGCTCAAATTAATTATATTAATAAAAATTAATATTGATTTTAACTACTTAATTATTATAAATTGTTTTATATCTAATTTTTAAGTTTTATAATTGAAAACTATTTTAAGATAACAACACAATATATAACAATTATTTTATTTTTTAATAAATAAATAATATTATTAATAAATTTTGTTTTTGATTATATAATGAATTATATATGTATAATTCATTAAAGGTATCATTGACTTTGACCACTCTAACTTTTAACGTGTGAACTAGATTACGAAAAATCACTTCGCAAATAATATATACTAGATCTTGACCCGCGCTTTGGAAGCGCGGAATATTTTACAATGAAAAAATTCACTAATAACTTACCAAATATTTTGGTAATATTTAAAGAGTGTGTATTTAAAATATTTTTGCATTTAAATCAGTGTTTTTAAATTCAACCCGATTGTGATTATACCAGTTAATCCGGAGATCTGACAATTCAATTTAAGTTTTTAAAAAATTCATATCAAAAAAATCACTAAAACCCGAGACTAACCGATTGAACTGATGGATGACCGATATGTAATCTAATTTGATTTAAATTGTAATATTTTCATAATTTGTAATCTTATAATCCAAATTTTAAAGTTCATTATTTTGCAATTTATGAAATTACGACGTTTCTACAAAATTTTAAAGAGAAAATGATAGATATAAAATAACTAAAATTAATTATTGTATTGTTTGGAAACATTGATAGTAGTATAAAAATATATTGTTTGGAAACATTGATAGTAGTATAAAGAAATAAGTATATTGTTTGGAAACATGGATAGTAGTATAAAGAAAGGAACATTAGTGATTTAATGTAGGTTTAACTATAAAATATAAAGGTGTATTTAATTTAAAAACTTACAAAATAAATGTTAGGTCCAACAGAATGTTTCTGGTTTAATAAGATAGATACTAGGTGTTTTGTCCGCACATGCGGGCATAATCGATTTACTAATAGTTATTAACATATGTATTATGATTTGAACATCATGATAACTTATTTTTCATATTTTTAATTATTTTACTTTTCTTTGATTTTTATTTTGGTCTACATCTCCTAAACACAAAGGAAAGTTATAAAATTATAAGAGCATAATTACATATAAAATATTTTACACAATAAAGTAAAGTATGAATGTGTTAGTTTTTCTTAATCTACTTTGTATTTTTGAATCAGAAACATGTATTAAATTATCAAAACAAAACAGTAAAACACATAAAATCCAAGTAATAATTTTTTTTAAATTAAACAAAAAAACTAAAGTTCGACGATAATTTAGAAGAATTTTTTTTTTAAATGAATTGAGATAATAACAATATTTCATTGGTTTACTTGATTAATACATACATTTACTTATCTTAATATTTCATAAGTTTACTTTTAATAAAAGAAAAAATAGATAATGATAGTTTTATATTTAAGTTAACTTATGGTTAATTATATAATGATAAATTTAATTATTCATTAAAATATATCTATTTTAACCACGTGTCAGTGGTCAACTGGTATGTGCTCCCTCCTGTTGTCCGCAAGGTCGAGGGTTCGAGGCTACTTCTTGCAGATTTGTGGTGATTATCTTGAGGGATCTTTGGGCCCAATACGGAGAAGCCTAGATCTGCTGCGCGTAGCCACTGGTGGCTTAACATAGGGTGATCACCAGCCCTCCTGGATGCTTTCGGCGGGCAATGCCCAGATTTCCGAGACGGTCATTAGGCGCTAGTCGGATTCCTCTCGAGGCATTCGGATACCAGGGTCATCAAAAAAAAATATCTATTTTAGCCATTTGAAAACTAAAACATTAAACATATGTTCATAACATGATTACATAAACAACTCTTTAAATTTAATATCAAAGCATATTTTCTTATAGATTAAATAGCAGTAAAACATACACGTGTAATAACTACCGAAATAATTTAGAATACCTAATTCATAATTTCAAACTCCATGTAATAAAACTGATTTGTTCATAGTCTTCCAAACTCAAAGAAAGAAGAAAAACATAGAACTCCAACAAAAAGAAAACAAATATCAAAAGTTTGATACATAAATATAGATGTCAAAAAACTATAATCGAGACAACTTGGAATGAATGAGAAAAATGAAACTATATAGTTTAAAACATCTGACAACATATAAAAATAATAATTGGCCTTAACTTGTTTAAAATAATTATAATTGTAATTCCAATTAGAAGTTTGAAATAGTTATATTATTTAAATTAATAAACTAATGATTAAAACGAAAAACTAATAAGAATCTTCTGAAAGTTAAATAATTATAATTATAATTCCAATTAGAAATTGTGAAATATTTATAATATTTAAATTAATAAATTAATTAGAAATTTCTAAATATATCTATTTTCTAAATTAATAAATTGATGATTTAATCTAAAAATTAATAAAAATATGACAAATCAGCAAAATTAGCTAAAATTATGGAGATAGTGACAAATAAGCAAAATCACTTCATAAATGTTATAATAACTCCAATTAGAAATTTTAAAATATTTTTAATATTTAATTTAATAAATTAATTAGAAATTTCGAAATAAATCTATTTTCTAAATTAATAAATTGATGATTTAATCTAAAAACTAATAAAAATATGACAAATCAGTAAAATTAGCTAAAATTATGGAAAAATGACAAATAATAGTATAGATATATAGATAGATTATAATATTTATATATATCAAAATAATATACAAATATATAATTAAAATTTAAATAAAAATTTCGGCCGTAATCCGGACCAATCCTTGTCAATTATAACTGATAGTTAAAAGTTATTAAAAACTAAATGAAATTAGCAAAACAGCGTGGTGAGTTTAAAATCTAGTGCTTTTATGAAGCGATCAAAGCCTCAAAAAGAGTAAAAACTGAGACAATATGATACTAGTAGTTGCAGTGACACGTACACACTAGCTCCAAACCACAAACGAAAACAGGTCGAGGAAGAAAGGATAGAATCAATCAAAAACCCTTTCCGCTCGCGACACCACGTCGTTGGAGAAGAGAAGAGGACTATGCTTCTCATTCAACCTCCTCTGGTTTCATCCCGTTTTCATTCCCTCTATTTCATCACTCGTCCCCACCACTCTTTCTTCCAACCGCCCATTTCAGCCTTCTCTGCGACCGCCTCTTGTTCGCCATCATCATCATCATCATCATCATCATCATCATCATCATCTTCTACTTACTTCGCGAGTGAAGAAGAAGAAGACGATGAATTCTCCACCGTCGTTCGTCGCCGCTTTGACTTCTCTCCGCTTCTAAAATTCCTCTCCAGATTCGGACCAGTCGAATTGGTTTTGGAGTCGGTCAATTTGGAACCAACGCCGGCGGTTACGCTTGATCCGGTGGAGTTGGAGCTGGCCGAGTCATACAAGGCGGTTCCGGCGCCCTACTGGCACTCACTACTAAAATCGTTATGCTCATCGAGGTCATCCCTCGGTTTAGCTTACGCCGTCGTCTCTTGGCTGGAAAAGCACAATCTCTGCTTCTCTTATGAGCTTCTCTACTCGATTCTCATACACGCGCTCGGCCGTTCCGAGAAGCTCTACGAGGCCTTTCTTCTTTCTCAGAAGCAAACCTTAACTCCTCTCACATACAATGCTCTGATTGGAGCTTGTGCTCGGAACAATGACATCGATAAGGCTCTTAATCTCATTTCTAGGATGCGTCAAGATGGTTACCAGTCCGATTTTGTTAACTACAGTTTGGTTATTCAGGCTTTGACACGTAGCAACAAGATTGATTCCGCTCTTTTGCACAGCCTTTATCGAGAAATCAAACATGACAAGCTTGAGCTTGATGTGCAGCTAGTTAATGATCTCATCATGGGCTTTGCTAAGTCTGGTGACCCCTCTCGGGCTTTGCAGCTTCTTGGCATGGCTCAGTCTACGGGTTTGAGCGCCAAAACCGCCACTCTTGTTTCTATTATCTCGGCATTGGCGAATTCGGGAAGGACTTTAGAAGCTGAAGCTTTGTTTGAGGAGCTGAGGCAAAGCGGTATAAAGCCGAGAACCAAGGCTTACAATGCGTTGCTTAGAGGATATGTGAAGACTGGACCGCTAAGAGATGCGGAGTCCATGGTTTCGGAGATGGAGAAGAGTGGTGTTTCGCCTGACGAACATACGTACAGTCTCCTCATTGATGCTTATGTGAATGCTGGAAGATGGGAAAGCGCCAGGATTGTGTTGAAAGAGATGGAAGCTGGTGATGTTCAGCCTAATTCTTTTGTTTTCAGCAGACTCTTAGCCGGTTATCGCGACAGAGGCGAGTGGCAGAAGACATTTCAAGTTCTCAAGGAGATGAAGAGCATCGGAGTTAAGCCCGATAGACAATTCTACAACGTGGTGATCGATACCTTTGGAAAGTTTAATTGTCTTGATCATGCCATGACGACTTTTGATAGAATGTTAAGCGAGGGAATCGAACCTGATAGGGTCACTTGGAATACGCTTATCGATTGCCACTGCAAGCACGGCCGGCACATAGTAGCACAAGAGATGTTTGAGGCAATGGAGAAGCGAGGGTGCTTGCCTTGCGCCACAACCTATAACATCATGATCAACAGTTATGGAGATCAAGAAAGATGGGATGATATGAAAAGATTGTTGGGGAAGATGAAGAGCCAAGGAGTACTGCCTAACGTCGTGACACACACAACACTCGTCGACGTTTATGGCAAATCCGGTAGGTTTAACGATGCAATAGATTGCTTGGAGGAGATGAAGTCAGTTGGGCTGAAACCATCATCAACAATGTACAATGCCCTTATCAATGCCTATGCACAGAGGGTATCGATAACTGTTAATAGTATCCATGAAAAATCTTTAAGAGTCATCGACTGATAGTTTCTTTGACTCTTGTGTGCCAGGGTTTATCGGAGCAAGCTGTTAATGCGTTTAGAGTGATGACATCAGATGGACTGAAGCCAAGTTTACTGGCTCTCAATTCCCTCATCAATGCCTTTGGAGAGGATAGAAGAGACGCCGAAGCCTTTGCCGTTTTGCAGTACATGAAAGAAAACGTAAGCAACTTCTTCTCTAGAGTCTAGCCTAAAAACCAATCTTGATGAAACTACTTTAATGACACAACAATTGCAGGGCGTAAATCCAGACGTGGTGACATACACAACACTCATGAAAGCTCTCATTCGTGTTGATAAGTTCCAAAAGGTAATGAATCTTCTCTTATGGTTTGACAAGAGACTACACCGAAAGTAGGAGTATTGACGTTTCGAGGCTTTTAACAGGTACCCGGTGTTTACGAGGAGATGATCATGTCAGGCTGCAAACCAGATAGGAAAGCTAGATCCATGTTACGCTCCGCTCTAAGATACATGAAGCAGACGTTAAGAGCCTCATAAAAACATAGAAGTTGCTAAACTTATTCTATCGAGCTTCTGTTGTTAGATGATATCTCACAAGCTAAGGTCAGTATGTAACGTCACAAACCACACAGAGAAAGTCTTTCGAACAAATCCTCACAATTCTCTGTCTATGTAAAGATTCAAACTGTATAAATATATAACTGTTACGTAGACTTAAATTAGATGGGATATGTTGAAACTTCAAAACCAAATCTCCATTAATCAATCTCGAGTCAAAAGAATTGTCAGCTTTTTATGTGGCAACATTCCTAAACTGCAGCAAGTAAATTAGCAATACAAGTTTCGCAAACCAATAAAATTACTAAGTTACAAGGGTTAATTAAGTGACAGCTTTTCCAATAGTTTCTTTGAACGAGTGATATGGTGTTTCTACCATACTTGCTCTTGGCGATTCAGGAACAGAACATGAACATCAAAAGTACTGAGGACAGCAAGAAGAGTTTGAAGTAGGTCTTAGTCTCCTGCATTAGCCATTGGTGTTCTTACAGCATCATAGATATAATCTGTAGCTGTACCATGTGCCAGGTACCTGAAGTCAAGAAAATTGACCAAAACGAGCAAAAATTACTGTCTAAAGGAGATATCAAAACTTTTGAAATGAGTCTCAAACAACACTTAATTTGAAAGGTTTTCTGAAGGTATTCATAAAACATTCCAGGGTTGTGTTATTGTGGTCATAACTCATGTGGCATAAATAGAGCCTGAAATAAGAGGCTGTAGTCATCCATTGAATCCATCTTCTTTATTATCATGCTGAAAACATGGGATGTCTACACAATAACACTAAACCAAAACAGAAAACATCACTTTCGTTCCAGAATGCACGTTTATCCACATGGAAGGATCAAATGACATAGCTAGCTTCCGCATTATTTGAGTTTCAGGTTCACTGACACTAACTGGAGCAGTTCCTGGATTTTCTTCGGATGGATCATAATCCTGGAAGCGAAGGACACAAGTTCCTGATATGCCATGGAGAGTATATACAACAAGAAGGAAGAGAGAAGTGGAGAGGGAAGCTGCACGTGAGGAGCAGGGAGCTACACGTGATTAAAGAAGATGATTGGCAGTTACGTATTAAAGAAGAGTTTGTTACAGTTTGTTACAGTTGTTTGTACTTGAGCCTTAGACTATAAAAGGATTCAAGAGTGAAAATAACAGATCATCGATTGAATTGTAAATGGCTTAACTCCGTGTGTGGAGATTAAGAGAGGGCGGTTGGGAGGATACTAATCAATATACATCTCAGTTCATAACAAATTGGTGCGAGTGAGCGATCTGGATCGAGCAATCGCGATCGATAACGATGACGAGACCGACGCAATCTTCGGGGAACTTGGAATCGCTTTTGGCGCAAGTCGCAGAGCAGAGAGAGACGAGTACTCAGCTGAGGGGAAGTATCGATGAGATTAGGTCATCGATGACGGAGCTGGAGCAACGACTCGATCTGAAGTTTGAGGCGATTCTACGGAAGCTTGATAAACGACCAATGGAGGAGGTGATTCTTCATCCGAATCCAGTCGATCTTCCACAAGAGCCTCAGGTACGACTCACTAACACGGAACCGGGCCGTAGCTTTAGGGAAAGTCACGATACGGTTAGATTTCCGATGCTGGATGATCGCGACAGTTTCATTAAGAAAGTTGAGCTACCGATCTTCTCCGGCGAGGATGTGTACGGATGGATCGCTTTGGCAGAGCGATTCTTTCGAATTGGAGGTTATGGCGAGCTGATGAAGATAGAATTGGTGTCCGTCAGTTTGAGTGGGGATGTGTTGAGCTGGTTCAATAGTGAAGTGATGCGCAAGCAGTTTACTAGCTGGTGTGATTTCAAGAACAGATTGATTGAGCGTTTTAGCAGAGTGAAGCTTCGCGATCCCAGTCAACCTTTCTTTGCCGTTCAACAGACCGGAACTATTGCTGAATACATACACAAGTTCGAAGATCTATCAACGCAAGTTGTTGGCATCACTGATACGCAGAAGGAAGGGATTTTCATGAATGGATTGTCACCTGAGATGAGGGAGGTGGTGACGATGTGTAAGCCTGTTGACTTGCCAGATATGATCTCAACAGCATATCAAATGGAAGCAAGTTCTTTGTTCAGTGTGATTCAGAAAGAAATGAAGAACAAGAATGTGGCAACGGTGCGACCTCCTGAGAATACAAGCAAGTCTTACTCCAACTTTAACACTAATGCGGGTTGGAAGCCTGCAACTCAGTCGGCGACACAGACAGTAGCACCAGTTAAGCAGTGGAAGCCACCGGTGAAGTCACGTCCTCAACTTCGCCTTTCTGAAGCTCAAATTGCAGAGAAGCGACGTTTGGGTTTGTGCTATACTTGCGATGCCAAATGGTCAAGGCAACATGTGTGTCCCAATGCTTCGTTACAAGTCTTGACAGTAATTGATGGGTTTGATATGGCACTATTGGATCAAGAAATGCAAGAAGCAGAAGATGATGAGATAGTTTGGGTACCGCAGTTGAAAAAGCTATCTTTGAATTCTTTTCTCGGGCACTCTTCACCAACGACAACGAAGATGAGAGGGTTGTTGAAGAAGTTAACAATGGTGGTGATGCTTGACAGTGGTGCAACACACAATTTCATATCTCCAAAGGCAGTTCAGCAAGCGAAACTACAGATTGAAACGTTTGGAGGTCTGGAAATCTTGTTGGGAACTGGAGTATCAGTTCAAGGAAATGGAGTATGTCGTGGAGTTGAGATTCTGTTACAAGGAGTAAAGTTTGTAGCTGATTTCATTGTGTTGGATTTGGGAGATGTCGATGTCATTATGGGAATGCAGTGGCTGAGAACTCTGGGTAAATGTGAGATTGATTGGGAGCGCCATGAGTATGAGTTTTGGTATCAGGGACGGAGGGTTAAGTTGTGTGGTGATCCTACTCTGCATTTGAAGATAAAATCAGTGAAATCCAGCGTTGCTCAACTTGAAGTAAATGGGAAGATTCAAGAAGTATTGCAAGCGTATGATCATGTGTTCAAAGAACCGACGGAGTTACCACCAATTCGTGGGAGGGAGCATGGGATAACGCTGCAACCAGGGCTTGGTCCAGTGAGTGTCAGACCGTATCGATACCCACAGATTCATAAGGATGTAATGGAGCAGAGCGTTAAGGAGATGTTGGAGAAGGGTTCGATACGACCAAGCCATAGTCCGTATTCAAGTCCAGTGTTGCTAGTGAAGAAGAAGGATAATTCTTGGAGATTTTGTGTGGATTACAGGGCGCTTAATAGAGCCACAGTACCTGATAAATATCCAATTCCGATCATTGATCAGTTATTGGATGAGCTTCATGGATCTCGGTATTTTTCAAAACTAGATTTGAGATCAGGATATCATCAAATTAGAATGAAGGCAGATGATGTTGAGAAGACTGCTTTTCGTACTCATGAAGGCCATTATGAGTTTCTGGTGATGCCTTTTGGTCTCACCAATGCTCCGACAACATTTCAAGCGCTGATAAATGAAGTGTTTCAGCCGTATTTGAGGAAGTTCGTGCTCGTATTTTTTGATGATATTCTGGTGTATAGCGCTACTTTGGAAGAACATCTAGTTCACTTGGAAATTGTCTTGAAGGTGTTTGAGGAGCATTCGCTTTATGCGAATAGAAAGAAGTGTGAGTTTGGTCAGCGAAGTGTTGAATACTTGGGTCATGTGATCTC
Source organism: Raphanus sativus (assembly GCF_000801105.2). Lineage (NCBI taxonomy): Eukaryota > Viridiplantae > Streptophyta > Magnoliopsida > Brassicales > Brassicaceae > Raphanus > Raphanus sativus. Next base: position 20,975,428 of record NC_079514.1, on the reverse strand, counting down.
TGAGAAGGGAGTATCGACTGATCCAAAGAAGATTGAAGCAGTAACCAAGTGGCCAACTCCTCGAACGGTGAAGGATTTGCGAGGGTTCTTGGGCTTGACAGGTTACTACCGGAGGTTCGTTCAGTCGTATGGGATGTTAGCCAAACCACTCACTGAGTTGTTAAAGAAGGAGCATTTCTTGTGGGTTACGGCAACTCAGACGGCTTTCGAGAAGCTCAAAACAGCGATGACTACTACGCCAGTCTTAGCTTTGCCGGACTTCACTCAATTGTTCGTGATTGAATCTGATGCTTCGGGTTTTGGTCTTGGGGCAGTTTTGATGCAAGGAAAACACCCGATTGCATATTTCAGTCATGCGTTGACTCCAAAAGAACAGCTTAAGCCAATTTATGAGAGGGAGTTAATGGCTATTGTCATGGCAATTCAGAAGTGGAGGCATTACTTGTTGGGTAGAAAGTTTTTGGTCAGAACTGATCAGCAGAGTTTGAAGTACTTATTGGATCAAAGGGAGGTGACGATGGATTATCAACGTTGGTTGACGAGGATTTTGGGGTATGATTTCGATATCGAGTATAAAGTGGGAGCAGAGAATAAGGTCGCAGATGGCTTGTCTCGGATTGTGCAGTATTCATCGGAGGAGGTTCAGGCTCAGATTTGTGCTTTGACGATTCCTTCGACTCTGCAAATGAAAGATATCTACGCGGAGATTGATGATAATCAGGAGATACAGGAGTTGATTATGAAGTTGTCTTCAGGAGAATCAATCAAAGCTGGATTTTCAATATGTCGGGGCCGTCTCCTATACAAAGGCAGCTTGGTGTTGCCAAAGACATCGCAATACATTCCTCTTATCTTGCATGAGTGTCACGTTGGGTTATTGGGAGGTCACTCGGGTGTGCTACGTACTTGGAAGCGTATCATGGAAAATTTTTACTGGCCTCAGATGCGTAAGCAGATCAGTGAGTTTGTGGCAGCTTGTGAAGTGTGTCAGACTCACAAATACTCAACCTTATCGCATGCGGGTCTCTTACAGCCTATTGAGCTACCGACAAGAATTTGGGAAGACATCTCAATGGATTTTGTGGAAGGGTTGCAAGTTTCAAGAGGAGTGAATGTGATACTGGTTATTGTGGATCGGTTGAGCAAATATAGTCATTTTGTGACTCTGAAACATCCATTCACCGCGACTGAAGTGGCTAGTAAGTTCCTATCAGAGGTTGTGAGACTTCATGGCTATCCTAAGTCTATAATCTCAGACCGTGATAAGGTGTTTTTGAGTAACTTTTGGCGCGAGTGTTTCAAAGCTTCAGGAACCAAGCTACGTTTCAGTACTGCGTTTCACCCACAGTCGGATGGTCAGACTGAGGTTCTCAATCGATGCTTGGAAACGTATTTGAGATGCTTTGCATCGAGTCATCCGAAGACATGGGCCACGTACTTAATGTGGGCGGAGCTCTGGTACAACACGTCGTATCATACAGCGACGCAATGCTCTCCTTTTAAGTTGGTCTATGGGCGTGATCCACCATCTCTGTTACGTTTTGAAGATGGCTCGACACAAAACTTTGAACTGGAAGTGATGCTAAAAGAAAGAGATGCGTTGTTGGATGATGTGAAGCAGCAGTTGTTACGCGCACAAGAGATTATGAAGAACAATGCTAATAAGCATAGGCGTGATTTGGAGTTTGAGGTGGGTACGATGGTTTACTTGAAGCTCAGACCTTATAGACAACAGTCGGTTCAAAGGAGAATTTGTCAGAAGCTAGCAGCGAGGTACTATGGTCCTTACGAAGTGCTGGAAAGGATTGGGAAGGTGGCTTATCGTCTTCGTCTACCGGAGAATTCCAAAATTCATCCTGTTTTTCACGTTTCTCAATTGAAACCAGTGGTTGGCAGCGGTGAGTCTGTAACACCGTTATCACCGGCGTTATCGGAGGAAGATGAGTTACTTGTGGAACCGATGGAGCTCGTGAATACTCGTTACAGTGGTGATGGACATTTGGAGGTGCTGGTGCAGTGGAAGAATTTACCATCACATGAGACTTCTTGGATGAGGATGAGAGACTTTAAGGCTCAGTTTCCTTCATTCGAGCTTGAGGGCAAGCTCGGTCTGCGAAAGGGGGGTATTGATATGCCATGGAGAGTATATACAACAAGAAGGAAGAGAGAAGTGGAGAGGGAAGCTGCACGTGAGGAGCAGGGAGCTACACGTGATTAAAGAAGAGGATTGGCAGTTACGTATTAAAGAAGAGTTTGTTACAGTTTGTTACAGTTGTTTGTACTTGAGCCTTAGACTATAAAAGGACTCAAGAGTGAAAATAACAGATCATCGATTGAATTGTAAATGGCTTAACTCCGTGTGTGGAGATTAAGAGAGGGCGGTTGGGAGGATACTAATCAATATACATCTCAGTTCATAACAGTTCCATAACTTACTAACAAGTAATCTATAAAGGGAACGGAAATGAAGAATTGACCTTTTCTTCTTTGCCCCAGTCAATGGCCCAATTTATTCAGGTCTACTCGTCTTCCTATAGTTTACAGATATGATAAAGGATGAAATCCTAATGAAATGCATTCATGACCAGAGACAGAAGATGGTTACTATTTCTGCGTTCACAAAGATCTCTAGCTTCAACCCGTTTACTACCATTAGAGTTTTTGATAGAGTTTAACGAAGAAGAAGATGTAACTGAAAGTTTGTTATTTCTGTTACTCGAAAACAGAGTACAATGCTCTGTTTATATAGAGAGCTGGTTAACACCCGGTTTACACATGCGTAATACCGTTACAATTAAACCGAAATGAACCATTCTCCTATTTACTCTATTATTCCCCCTCAAGATGGCAAGTATATAGATTTCAAAGCCATCTTGCCCACAAGAGAATAAAACTGAGGTGAAAACAAAGCTTTTGTAAAAATGTCAGCAACTTGATTGTTCGTACGAACGTGAAGAAGCTTGATGAATCCAAGCAAGACGCGTTCTCGAACTTGATGACAATCCATCTCGATATGTTTGGTACGCTCATGGAAAACGGGATTGGTGGCAATGTGGATAGCAGCAGTAGAGTCACAGAAGAAAGCAATCGGACCGCGTTGAGGTGCTTGAAGATCACTCAAGAGATTTCGTAGCCAGATGACCTCTCGAGAACCGTATTCCATAGCTCTATACTCTGATTCTGCTGAACAATGTGAGACAGTCTGCTGCTTCTTAGACTTCCAAGAGATCAATGCCTTTCCCAAGAACATACAGTAACCCGAAGTGGAACGCCTCGAGTCTGGACAAGATGCCCAATCAGCATCCGTGAATGCTTGAAGAACTAGATCACACTCAACAGAATAGAACAGTCCATAACCAACCGTGCCTTTCAAGTAACGGAGAACTTTCAGAGCTGCTTGAAGGTGTGAGTTCTTCGGAGCTGAAGTGTATTGACATAACTTGTTGACCGCGAAAGTGATATGAGGTCGCGTTATTGTCAAGTACATTAGTCTTCCAACCATTCGTCTATAAGCTGCAGGATCATCAAGAATCGGTTCTGCAGAGTTAAGACACAACTTTGCGTTTGGATCCATAGGGATTTGAGAAGGTTTACAAGCTAACAAGCCTGATTCTTCCAGCAGTCCAAGAGTATACTTTCTCTGACAGACTGAGATGCCTTCGCTGGAGCGAGCAATCTCAAGACCGAGAAAGTACTTTAGAGGACCGAGGTCTCTGAGCTTGAAAGCATTGCTCAGATTTATCTTCAGCTGATCGACGTCACTATCATTGTTACTAGCAATGATTATGTCGTCCACATAAACGAGCACCGCTGTGTAGACACCATTGATATTACGGATGAACAGAGTGTGATCAGAGTTAGACTGATGAAAATTCAGCTGGAGGAGAGTTTCTCTGAACTTCAAGAACCACTGTCTGGATGCTTGTTTAAGACCATACAGTGATTTTCGAAGCTTGCAGACTGCATTTGGAGGAAGACTTTCCCCCTCTTTTGGTGTATATCCCAGAGGTAGTGTCATGTATATCTCCTCATGTAGCTCCCCATTTAGAAAAGCATTCGAGATATCCAGTTGAGTCAAGCTCCAGTTCTTTGCAGCTGAGACAGACAACAAGGTTTTAACTGTCGTCATCTTGGCAACTGGTGAGAAGGTGTCAGCAAAATCAATTCCTTCTTGTTGAGTGTAGCCTTTAGCTACCAACCGTGCTTTATATCTCTCCAAGGTTCCATCAGCATTGAATTTGAGTTTGTAAACCCATTTGCATCCAATAGCATGTTTCCCTGGTGGAAGAGAGCACACGGTCCATGTATCATTGCTCTCCAATGCCTTTAGCTCTTCGTTCATAGCGTTCAACCACTCATCAAATCGTTTAGCTTGAGCGAAGTTTGTAGGTTCTGGATACATGGCAACGGCACAGATGTAGTTCTTGTACTCATCAGATAAGCTCTCAAGAGACATGTAACTAGACATCGGATATGGGATCTCAGTATCACACTCTGCAATGTTGCAGTAGTAATCCTTAAGATGTGCCGGAAGCTTAGATATCCTCTTTGCTTCAGCTTTAGAGATCTTCGGAGTGGCTTGTTCTTCTGGTAATGAATCATCATTCATCATATCAGGTGATTCATTATTAGTAGCAGAAGATTCACCGGAGACCTCTGGAGAAGAAAATATATCTTCATATATCTCAGCTTTATCCTTAGCATAAGGGAATATCTGTTCATGAAAAACAACGTGTCTAGAGATGTGGACACTGTGAGTTTCCATGTCTAGAAGTTTGTATCCTTTGTAGCCAGCAGGATAGCCAAGAAAAACACATGGTTTTGATCTTGGTTGAAACTTGTTTCTGTTCTTTGAAGAGGTTGAACAATAAGCAAGACAACCGAAGACTTTGAGACCTTCATAATCAACTTTCTTCGCCGTTAGCATCTCATATGGTGATTTATCATTGAGTAGAGGAGTAGGTAGACGATTGATTATGAAGACTGCAGTAAGAACATAGTCACCCCAATACTGCAGAGATAGATGTGACTGAAACATAAGGGCACGCGCAACGTTTAAGATGTGTTGGTGCTTCCTTTCAACCACTGAGTTTTGCTCTGGAGTTTCTGGACATGAGTGAAAGGAGACGATCCCTTTCTTCTTGTAGAGCGCAGCAAATCTCAGCTCTGGTGCATTATCTGATCTTACTGCTTTAACAGAGGCCTTGTACTGTGTTTCAACCATTTGAATAAACTCCGAGAACACTTTCAGAACCTCATCTTTTGTACGTAGAAGATATATCCATGTTACTCGAGTGTGGTCATCTACAATGGTTAAGAAGTATCTGTAACCTTCTGTAGTTGGCACTGAGAACGGTCCCCACGTATCGATGTGTAGTAAGTCAAACGCATGAGAACTCATATTGTTTGAAGATGGAAAGGGGAGACGCTTTTGTTTTGCAAGTGGACAAATAGCACAATGAAAAGGCTCTTTATTCAATCGCTTGAGTCCCAATACATCAATGATATAATCAGTTTTAGACATAGAGGGATGGCCTAGTCTGCTATGCCAAAGACCAACATCAACAACTACACTTGAGCAAGAAGCAAACTGTTGTTGAATAGGATAAGAGGTCTTCATGTCCATTGCGTCCAAAACGTACAAGTTTGAGATCTGTTCACCCTTCCCAATCATCAATCCCTTGATATGATCCTGTATCATACAAGCATCCGAATCAAAAACAACTCTGTAACCCAGTTCTTTTGTCATCTGGCTCACACTTAGGAGATTGAGTCGAAAATCCGGTAGGTATAATACATTCTTGAGTATCAAAGAATCACTCAGTCTGATACTGCCTATCCCTGCAATCTTGATTCCAAGGCCAGTAGGTAACGTGACTGAAGTGTTAATAGCATCAGATAGTTCAAAGAACAGATCTTTGCTATGAGCAACATGGTGTGTTGCACCACTATCAACAATCCAAGAGTCAGAGCATAAAGCATTTTTCGTAGCTCTAAGCATGCCTACAAAGCATAGAGTAGAGTTAGAAAAAGCCATACCAGGAAGAGCCGTGATGGTTCCACCAGAAGTTGAAGCAAGATAGTTCACTTGAGGTGTCTGAGAAGCCATCTGAGAGTTGAAGTAAGCAATCATTCCTTCTATCTGATCCCTCGTGAGGTTATTGATAACACTTGACAAAAGGTTCAGCGACTGTCATCTGAGCTACTACCGGTTTTGAATTTCCAGCTTTAGGCGTCTGCTTATCATTCTGCTGTTTTGTCTTATGTTTAAAACCCACTGGATAGCCATGTATCTTGTAGCAAGTATCAATAGTGTGTCCATTGTATCCGCAATGTGCACAAACTGGTCTGCCCTGGCGAGGTGGATAAGTAGATTGTGAAGCATTGATAAGAGGAGCTTGTACAGGAGTCTGTACAGGTGCTGTGATTTGAAAAGCAGTAGCGTTCTGGATTGGAACGATATTCCTCTGATTATAATCTTGATCCAGTAGATTGTATATCTCAGAAAGCTCAGGAATGTGTTTCTTCATAATGATCTGACTGCGAATAGTGGCATAGGACTCGTTTAAGCCAGCTAAGAACTTGATGACCTTAGCTTGATCAGCCTTTGTCTCTGTTGCTTTACAACAATCACAGTTTCTGCAAGTAGTCACGCAGTTTGCACCATCGAGTTCATCCCATAAGGTCTTCAGAGTGGTGTAGTATGTTGAAAGATCCATTGATCCCTGCTGCAATGACCAGATTTGTTGAGATAGCTGATAAGAGCGAGGAAGATTCGTGATGTGAAAGCGAGTTAACAAATCTTTCCATATCTCAGTCGCATCATTCAAGCGAAGAATGCTCTTGTAGATCTGTTTAGAAACTGTGTTGAGAATCCAAGACTTGACCATTGAATTGCATCGAGACCAGATTCGATAGTTAGAATGTGATTCTTGAGGTCGTTCGAGAGATCCATCAACAAACACAAGCTTATTCTTAGCGTCTAAGGCAATCGTCATAGCAATACTCCAGTTATCATAGTTTGAACCGTCGAGAACTTCAGATATGATGGAGAGACATGGGTTATCGCTATTAGTTAGGTGAAATGGTGAGTGAATACTATCCGGTGAGAGTTCCGGCGTGATTTGCGGTTGAGGCGGCGTGATTTGAGGTTGAGGCGACGACGGAGCTGATTCCGGAATAGGAACTCTGCGAGAAACCGACGTCGGTTGTCTTCCTCCGCGACGCAATGATCGACGAATCACCATTGTTACAGCTCGAAGATCGGAAAATGGCGGAACAACCAGATTCTAATCCGATCAAAGAGGAAGAAAAAGATCAATCGTGAGATTCACCGATTGATCGAGGTCAATGAAGGAAGAAATGAAGAAGAATCGCTTGAGGTTTCAGCCTCAAAAGCTCTGATACCATGATAGAGTTTAACGAAGAAGAAGATGTAACTGAAAGTTTGTTATTTCTGTTACTCGAAAACAGAGTACAATGCTCTTTTTATATAGAGAGCTGGTTAACACCCGGTTTATACATGCGTAATACCGTTACAATTAAACCGAAATGAACCATTCTCCTATTTACTCTATTAGTTTTTTATAGGAACCATCTTTTCGAAAAAAAGATTTATTGCCAGTTACTGAATCTATCAATAATTGCAGATAAACTGATATCGTACGCACTTGCCTTTATGACTAGCTTGTCTAGGGTGCTGTTCAGGGTTGCTCCGTTTGCTCAAAATGGACAAAATCCGAAAGACGAGTACAGAGGTGATAAGTATTTAAGGGAGTTTACAAGGACTCTGAAGTTTGACTATCATCTCTTTCTTCTACCCCGACAATAAGTGACCACGTTAACCTCAGCATTGTAGTGTTGGAGATGTGAACCAGTTGTGGGATTTATGTATTAAGGATTGTTATCTCGGTTTAATCCAAATAATGAGTGATCATATTTGGATTAGGCCTTCGGTATTTGATTGATGGACATGAGGATTTTATGCATAGAAACCAATTTGGATGTCATTTATTTATTTATTTATATAAAGTTTACTTTACTCTCTCCTGGTGAAAACACCTAGGACGCCACGTTAGAAACTTGGTTCACAGGAGCGTGACACGTGTCTCTTTAGCAAAGTGTGCGTTTCATTTATTCTGGTTATTGGATGGGCTTGCGATCAGATGTGCTCAACTCATTACTCTTCTTCTGTTAATAGTCCTTGGGTTATAATAACTGCAGCTATTTGGGCCACATAAGTTATTGCATCTAAATGAAAAAGCCCAAATTCACATGAATTATAAAATCTAACCTAAACATTTTTATACGGACGTCAGGTCAGATCCTCTAAATTCCACCGACTATAAATGAGATGTAACTTTTCCGTCGTCATTGAAATTTCATCATTAAGTTTCACTGTTAATTCTCGAATTCAAGGTCTTCCACGACGTTTGGTTTTAGTTTTCTCTTTTCTCATTTCAATCGTATGTCCCTAATTTCTTCAACTATAAATAAGGATGTAGACTACTGGGAATCTCACTGCTTCACTTGATTCAACCATACTACTTCTTTTACATACAAGACCCTCGACAATGGCTTGGCGGTTGATTACAAGGGGAATGCTTACGTCACCAACTCAGCCAAAAACTTTATCTGGAAAGTGGATCATGACTCCGTATCTTCGATCTTTTCCAGATCGTCGTTATCTAACTCGCAGCCGGTGGTGGCTGACGCGGACGCAAGCTTTTGCGATTTCAGTTTGAACGTGATTTTGTACAACATCGAAGGATAACTCTTGCTGGTCTTGGTGGTGAGAGCAACACATGAAAGATGTTTAAGGTCGAGGAAGAAACCAGGACGGCGAGGATTGTGTTGCTGAATGGAGATCTGGCTGCGGCAGATGGGATTTTGAGGAGACAGAGAGAGAAACGGTTGTGGTGGTGTCCGAGAAGAAGCTTTGGTTTGTTCAGAGCCAAGATAATATGGATATCAAAAATCAGGTAAGTGATTGATAAGTACTCAGATGGGCAGTTAGTGGGTCTCGGAAGGAGAGGAATTAAATGAAGCCCAAGACATATATTTTCTACTTTCTCTTTATATGTTGCAGTTGTTCTTTGTAAACATTTGATCGAAAAACGATCATAAACATATTTGGGTAAATCCCTAACTTCTTTTCTCTCTATCTTCTTCTTCTCCCTAAACTCTTCGTCGATTCTCCCCCTATTTCTGTCACACAGATAAGATCAACCTCTGATCTTATCATTGGTATCAGAGCTCAAGTTCCTCTCGACCTTGAGAGTCTTAATTTAAAAAAAAAAAAAAAAAAAAAAAATGCCTTTCAGTGATGAGTTCGAGAAGTTACTGCAATCATGGAAACAGATGGATGTGGATCGAAAGCTTCGTGAGGAGCTTCGAATGGACAGTCAGAGACTGCATGAGGAGTTCCGTGAGGAGTATCGGAAGCGGCGGAAGCGGCCGTATGGTGAATCTCATCCTTATAACGCTTTCATCCCTAAAAGGTTTGAAGATCTCAAGCCCAACGGAGGTATCAGGTTCAGAAGGATTCCGATCAAGCTAACCTACCACAAGGCTAGGCTTAAGAGACGGAAAAGATGGCTGATGAGGGAAAACAGTGATCCATCGGTTACACAAAAACCAGAGATATCAACAAGCTGTCTGCGATTGGGTGTGAAGAGTGTGGGAATGAAGAAACAATACCATCAGAAGAAGAGAACTGCTCAGGTGAAGCTTGCTCAAGCTTGTAAGAGCTGGGGAATGTTCCTAGACTCTCCAAGTTTTAGAGACCCAAAAAGCTGTACGAAGATCTGTGTGGTTAAAAGGCAGATAGTAGATACAGGAGTGAAGCGAGAGACTTATCTCTTCCGGTATGAGTTTACTTCTCTTGATCCTAAGGATATAGATTGTCGTGTGGATATGTGGATAGGAGACCATTTTCTTTTCGCTGAGGAGGTTACAGCACTAGAACATGATGATCTTGATGCCGCGATGGAGTCTTTACAGGAGGTAACGTCAATGGAGACGAGCAAGTATAAGAATCGGATTAAACTCTCTCATGTTCATCAAAAGTGGGGCAAACGAGGGTTTCATAAGGTTCGGTTCAAGGATATACTTCACCAAGGAAGTAAAATGACAGCTGAGAAGGTTACACAAGGTGGAGAACCTTTCAAGATGGGAAAGTCAGAGTCGCTTCACAGAAGAGGATCCAAATACACAAGGCCTGGTACTGTCAGATGTTACAAGGTCAGGAAGCGCAAAAGGGGTTTTGATTTTCAGTTTAAGTATAGTGGTGATGACAGTAGCCTGTGTTTGTCTATGTTGTTTGGGAATTGTGAAGAAGTTTCAGAAGATGCTGGCGGTAAGGAGACAAAACTCAAGCATTCATTGAACTGTGGTGAGGAATTGGATCCGTCTCTGGAGATACATGACTGGGATCCAGGTCAAGCTGAGTCTGCCAAGAGACTGCTAGAGCTTCTCAAAAGCTCTCACTCAGAGAAAATTTTGGTTAATGGCGCAGAGGCAGTAACTATGGAGCAAGAACATGATTCAGTTAGTTCCTTTAGTGAGTTGGCGTTTGAAATTTGTGTGGCGGATACAGGATGGCAACGTGGAAGTGGAACTGACAATTTCAGCTTCTCTACGTGTGTGAAGAAACAGACTTGGAGGCTAGTGAAGAATTTTTGTGGGAGACAAGTCTCTGAGATTTTTTTGGCTGTTCAAGTTTGGGAGCCTGGTGGAGATTCTGATAAACAGGTTCAGTATATGAAGAAGCTTCCAGAACCTTTATGGAGTTTCGTTGGTGATAGCTTAACGGAGATGAAAGTTATACGAGGTGCAGTGGCTCCCTTCCTCAATGGAGAAAGTGTGATCACATTTTCAGTTTTTGGCTTCTTGGGCCTTGAGGACAAGGCTGTTCTTCTACCGGGCAGAAAGATGATCTATGACCAGAAGATGATAAAGCGACAACACAGTTACAAGAGCACTCTGTTGCTACCTTCAGTCGTTACATATGTAACATCTCAGTCACCAAGACCACCGGAGCTGAGTCTGTTCATAGTGAGGTATAGGCGTTGGAGGTCAATCAAGCCAGAAGTCGGAGAAGTGCAGAACGCAACTCGAGCTACATCAAGTTCAAACGACATGACCTGGTCACAAGTGTACGAGGTTATTTACAGCATCATTTCGGTGGAAGTGCTTGTTGCATCATACAAAGGTGTGGGTGAGGAGTTTGTCACTGATTTTGCCTGCTGGGTAATGAGGAAAGCAATTTGTGATGCGGTTGTGAAGCTTTTGTATCTATGTCCGCAGAGGAATGAAGAATCTGAGCCTGTGAATTGTCCTGAATGGGATCCTGGTGGGGTTAGCCTCGAGAAGGTTCAGATAGTCATTTTAAACATAAGTTGCGGCTTGCTTAAGATGGAACAGGGTATGGAAACGAGTTTTGCTAACTCGTGGCTGGAGTTGTTTACGAGAAAAGGAGTTACGGACGTTACGTCAGAGATGTTATGCGATGCAAAAATTATCGCGACGGTACTACTACACATCAACAATCTGGTTAATGTCGGCAGAAGGGTTGGAACAAGCTGTTTAGTAGCTATTGGATTGATGTTCCATCTCCCAAGACCGCCAGAACTCTTTTCAGACAAATTAGAATGCTGGTTTTGGTACGTGATGGGTTGGTTGTTGCATTTTGGCCTTAATGAGAACCTGATGATGAAGAAATGGCCAGGAGCTGTAATACGAGTTGAAAAGTACAGTTGCAGGTTGCAGGAGTTTCTTATTGATGGCAATTGTTCTCAAAAGATGAGTGGATCTGCAACTAACACAAAATCTCAGCTCAACCTTGTGGACAAGGTTGTTTCAACCGGGGAGTATTGATAAGTACTCAGATGGGCAGTTAGTGGGTCTCGGAAGGAGAGGAATTAAATGAAGCCCAAGACATATTTTCTACTTTCTCTTTATATGTTGCAGTTGTTCTTTGTAAACATTTGATCGAAAAACGATCATAAACATATTTGGGTAAATCCCTAACTTCTTTTCTCTCTATCTTCTTCTTCTCCCTAAACTCTTCGTCGATTCTCCCCCTATTTCTGTCACACAGATAAGATCAACCTCTGATCTTATCAGTGATCATCAATTTCTTATCAGTACAGAGGATGTGTTTTCCTAGACTGTTGCACTTGGAGATTAATGTTACTGAATCGATTCTGAGTAGCACTTCCAAGCTTCTGGGTTTCAGGAAAACGGGTCGACCCGGATTGTAAATCTGATCGTTGTGAATCTAATTACGCTTCGTTCAAAGTCTTCTCGGAGCATTTAGCAAAAAAAAAATAGTCCTATCCGCAGATGGGATTTTTTTATATTATTATTTTACAAAAAAAAGCTGGGGGCAGTGTCGTTTCAATGCTTTGCTTGAAAAGAGTCCGGCCTAGACCGCTTTACGATTTATATAGTTTTATTGGTTTACTGGAAACCAATTTGTGTCACAAAAAAAAAAAACTGGAAACCAATTTAACCGGATTTTTTATTACAAGGGTTTCTTGGTGCGTCGAAGATGGTTTGGTTGGTTCAATTATTAGCTAACTCGGTGAACATGGGCTTGCAAATCTTTCACGTGGGAGAAAGACAACCATTTGAACCTGTTTACATGGAAGCAACTGGTGACCGGTTTAAGGATCTGGATCGAGGTATGCTTCAACCAGTTATAATATTGGTGAGGTTTGACTACAATTTGGAATGACTTTCGTGAGTAAATAATTGAAAGCTGGCAATGATTTTTAGCCTAAAAGATAGTTAATTTTCATATGAGCCATATATTAAAAGATTTACTATGTCAGCTGCCTAGGTTTTAACACATCAGTACAAATTTTTCAGAATTAAAAAACTATCTCATATCTTTTTATCACTTTAGTTTTTAAATCAAATCTATTAATAAAAAGTTTTTGTAAGTAGTTCTTTGGTTTTCGACCAATTGTTTTGCACTCATCATTCTAACAACATATGTTAACTTAGCAACAACTACATAATTTAATTTAAAATTCCAAAAATAAATAAAAACCCTTCATAAAAACAAAATAGAAAACAAAATATTTTTGCCTGGTTCATCAACTTCAAGGTAACAAAAAGGAGAAGACAATCTTATTCTTCTTTTCTGTTACCAAATTTTAACCATATAAAAATTTATTAGAAAATATTGAAAACCATAATCAGTTATTAATACATAATCAAAATCAGAAAATTAAAAAAAAAATCAGTCAAAAAAAAATATATATATATAAAAGAAATGAAAATTTAGTTAATTAACTTGAATTTAATTTAAATTGTAACCATCAAATAAATTTAATGTAAATACATAAATTAAAAAAATACATAAAATGTAAAAATAAATAGAGCAAGTTAATAAGAACAAAAAAAGACAAATCAATTTACATTATTTTTAACGTTTTACCAAACCTAGACCAATAAAAAAACATTAACTCAAGAAATTTAATTTATCTAACCAAAACTAAATTAGATAACTAAAAATTAATAAATATTCATAAGTTTCTAAAATAAATACAATTTCATTTAAAAAAGTATTATGATATTTTTTAGTTTAATTAAAACTCATGCTGAGAAACAGAGTGAATCACATATTTTGTTTTTTCGTAATTACGAAAAGCATAAGTTATAATTATTATATAATCAATATAACTATTACTCAAAAATTAGTTTGGAAAATATAAGATCTAACATTGCTTCAATCAAATAATCGTAACTATCATATACTTTAACACTTAATCGCTTAATACTTATATGAACAAAAATTTGCATTGCTCATTTTAAACAAAAGAATCTATCTATATAAATTTGGTTAACAATGAGTTTGACGCTTAATCTTCTAATATCTAAACAAAGAATGTATAACCAAACTTTTAACACAAAAAACAAATATAATTACAATTAAATTAACAAATATAAATGTATTCATAAAACTTAGTAAACAGAAAATCTTATAATTCAGGTTTAGAACAACAACAATAGTAAGTATTTGAAATTTTTAGTTATATAAGTAAAATTTGGTGTACACAACAGAAGCATACTCATACACAACTTAATACAAAATTATGTTTTTTAAACAAACCGATTCATCAAATCCCGCGCGTAGCGCGGACTTCCCCTAGTATTCTATAAGACCATCATTATTGGTGTTCTTTCTATCTCTCCTTTAACTAAGGGCTTTGTGTTTTTTTTTGTTCGGTAGAGATTAAGGGCAGCCCTTAAATAAGGGCTTTCCCATTCTCTTTTTTTCTCGGTCCCCGCTTTTTTCTCTTTAAGGGCTTTGCTTAGGACAAACCTATAATGATGCTCTAATGGACTGAATTAAATGACAATGCTTTTAGACCGGTTAAGTTACGGTTTACTGATTTGGTTGTGGTCCCTAGCTCACATATAATGAAGGTATATATATTCGGTTTAATATATACCATAAAGAGGGGAAATATATAAGATAGAGAGATGAGATTATGAATTTGTTTTAAAAAAGTTCATAAAATTGAAGGCTTTTGTCATTTGGCTAGACAAAACATAAGGATTCTCTCTCACTCTCATAAAGCATGCTTTCTCTATTCTCTACACAAGCTCCCATCTCTTGGTAGAGGGTATTTTCAGATACGAAGAGCTAGAAGACCATCTACATATCATCTTCTTGTAAGATGAATTCAAGTAAGTTTTCATGCTTTCATATTTTTAGTGCTAATCATATACACTATTAGATCAAGGGGCCTATTGGAATATGGAAGAGATACCACCTCCATGTATAGTTAAAATCTATCAAGTAGTATCAGAATCTACTACTATGTGTATATGGTTGCATATGCTCATATGATTTGATTTTAGTCATTTATTAAACTCATGAATTTAAAGTTTGATTTTTTATTAATTATTGTGCATAAGAATCATGATTAAAGTTAAAATTTTGCTTTATTATGATTTATAAGGTTTATTATGCATGATTTTCGGAACTAAAATCTCAAAAAAGCTTGATTTCATGTTAGAATAGGTTTTTAGCTAAAGATTGAAGATAATGACATTTTTGGTAATTATTTTAAAACGAATTTAATAAATAAATAATTATTTGTGAGTGCTTGACATGTGTCATTTAGTGAAGACATATGTTGTGTATGTGTCGTAAGGTTGAACACAAGTTAAACAAGTGTCATTTGCGGGTGTCTTACATAATAAGACACATTTTTGTTTCTTAACATAAAAGGGCACAATGTGTTGGGAAGGCACTTTGTTTGTACGGTAAATGAATTATAGACTAAAAAGCTCTTGACTAATCTAAGATGATGTCGTGAGTACTTAGAATGCAAAGAGAAAGTAATCATATTAGTATATGTGGACCAATATAAACGCTAATATAAACTAAATGAATATAATCCAACGGTTAGGTAAATATATATACATATTTATTTATTTTATTTGTTTGTTAATAATTTTTTAAATTTCGCAGACATCATATTCAGTTCCTTATTATTTCATTATCTATTATGTACATTAACATTTAATGACTGAATAAAAGTTTATTTTTTTCTTTTTATTTTGATACTCATATCTACATATTTTAATATTTTTTAATTTTTAATTTAAATTTATTATATAATTATGTTTTGAATTGTGTACATATAAATTGTGGGCATATATGTTGTGGATAGAAAAATATAAAAACAGAATATTTATGCATAAATAAAACGTGGACACATACATTGTGGACATATATATTATGGATAGAAAAATATGAAAATTATACATAAATAAAATGTGGATAAAATGTGGATACATATATCGTGGATAAAAAAAATGCAAATATTTTGTGGACTAAGTTTTGTGGATAGGTTTTCGTGGAGAAAGTTTATATATTTCCGTTCTTTTTTTCTTATAACATGAATTTTTATGATTTTAATGTTTTAAACTATTTTTTTAGTTAATTTTTTAGTTAATTTGATCATTTAGATTGCATATTTAGTGTATTCATTTGCATATCATATGGGTTAAATTGCACAATTGACAGTTTGAGGTTAATTCATGAGATCATTTTTGCATATCCAAAGTTTGTAACCGATTTGAAAAAAATCAGAAGACGAGTCACCACTATACAATTATGAGGAAGGTTTAAAGTGCAAAATTAAAAGTTAGAGATTGCTTAATAAGGACCTTCCGGTATGATTTAAAGGTTTCAGGCACAATTGAAACTAATCAGACGTTTAGGGACCTTCTTTGTAAATATGAAGAAATCACCATTGGAGGCTCTATGGAGATCTCCGTTCACCGCCACCGAAGCTGGAACGGAGTCGGAAAGTCGAAATCTTATCTCAAACGGAGTCGAAAGTTGCAATCTTATCTCAACAAATTTAGAAAGAATGTGGAATGCTACAGAAAAAGAACCATTTTTTGGGTAAAAACTGAAAAACCAGACAAAAGAGCAAGCTTAATTACAGAGGTATACTTAAATTATTAACATAATCAAAATTGAAATATCCAAAAAGCTAGCCATGGAATCTTTCATAGTTTGCACTTTGTGGATGCCAATTCAAAAACGAATTCTCAAACACTTACCCAATTTGAATAATCTTCTAACCAGTTTCTTTTTTTAATTGGTCAAATCAATAACAGAAAGAAGCGTAAGAAGCAAAAGATTATGATTCTGATAAAGCTGTTTTATAAAACCTAAGCTTTAATAAAACCCATAGATTTGTTACCTATGAAACATCTACGCATAGAAATTTCATCTTCCTCTGTTAAATTTTCTAGTTTTCTACTCGCTGGTAAGTCTGAAATTTGATAAGAAAGAGATTAAACAACGGGTTGTATTTTTAACTGTTATTTTATTTTTGTGTGAATGTGAGGACAGTATATTGAGTTGAGACTAGTTAAGAATAGTTTAGAAATCTGTACATGTGGCTTGAGAGGTAAGAAGGATAAATCACATAGAAAAAGGGTGTGACATGTAGAAAGTATCTTCAAGTGTAGTTCAAAAGTGAAAATGTGTATTAGAGAGTAAAATTTTCTTTCATTTGGTGTAGACATTTGTGGAGAGGTGTCATTTAGTTAACACACTTTCCATTCAAAACCATGTAAATAGTTATCTATTTATTTTGGGCCTTTCTTTTGGTTTGTTGGGTTTACTATTTAAAATAAGTTATCAATACTATTAAATTAGACACATGACCAATTGATATTAGTTCAGTCCAAGTGTTTTATATAACTGAATCAAAATATGCAAATGACCTACTTAAGGAAACTAACTAACCATGCCCATTTCAATATATATTGTTTAACTATTCTTTAGTTCCAATATATATTGGCCCACTTCTTTCTATAACTTTTATTTTGAACGACCCACACAGCTGAATATTGTGTGTAATTTTTGCGTTTGTCTATTTTCTTTTTACCAATTCTATGTATCCTTATATAATAGTAATAATACATATATAACTAAATCGTATATTGATATGTCCGTTGCTTCTTACGAGCAAAACACATACCTATTTCTTTTAACTGATTTTTACAGAAACCCAATTCTAATTACAACCTATATATATTTTATCAAATCAGAAACATGATCAGTTGATATAGGTTTAATCCAACTTAAAAGTATAACTACATCTAAAATATAACTGCGTCACATAAAATATAAATGCATCTTAAAAAAATATAACCACCTACCTGTTAAAAAAACGTAGTTTTCTTGCACAAACACTTAAACTCCTATTTTATGGTTTACATATATGGCAACAAACAACAAATATTGAACTCCTATTTGGTACCTAAGTGTGTGGCCAATATACTAAATTTAAATTTATGACCTACAAAGTATATTTTTGAAAGTAAATTTAAGATTACTAAAACTATTTAAGTTCATATTATTATGGAAAGTATTATTTATAAAAATATATAGGCAGAGAAAAAATCTAGGCAGAGGATGGGAGTTTCTTTCAGAAACTAAATTTATAAAGATATTTTATGTTTTTGAAAGTAAATTTAGATTACTAACACATGGGAGTTTCTTTCAGAAGACATATATTGGCAGAGAAAAAATATTAACCTACCAGGTTGTTTTTGTATCCTTTATTTCGTCAATTGATAAGCTTTTGTTAGATAACACAAATTGAGTTGTTAACAATCATCCTTTATTTTTACAGGATTATGTCTAAGCGATGCTGAGAAAAATAAAGGAGCCATATTGGAGATTGAGAAAATATTGAAAAGTAATGGAACTTCTATGCATTGTGTTCTTTGCTTAATTGTTACTCTAGATGGTAAGGATGGTGAGTTTTAGTTTAGCGGGTTTTAAATAGGTTATTCGACTAAAAGATATTTATTAGATGTGATATCTATTCTACTAAAACAGAAACATGATCTATTGATATAAGTGTGGTCCAACAATTTTAATACAATCATTAAAATCTCTTATTAATCATTTAAGAGAAATATTATACAAAGTAAAACACAAACATGACTGAAAACCCACAAATTTAAAAAATTAGACTTCTATGAAATTTTGAAACAAAAAATACACCCGCCCTTTTAGGGGCGGGTCAGAATCTAGTTATCTTATTAAAGTGGACTTGTGGGTTTAATTAACCAGACATCCCCCTATACATTAAAAGAGAAGTCACTTTAGTGATTTCTGCTTACGTGGTACTCATACAAGCCACTATCGAATTAATTCTCTTAGGGGGGGGGGGTGTATTGAATTGTGGATTTTCATAGTTTGATTGGATTTGAGAAAAACTAGAGTTTGAAGAGATTTGAACTAAAATCTCATTTATATGGGTGAGATTTACAAAAATAAAAAACGATTTTGGTGAGATTTTATCTTAAATTTCAGAGTGCTTTAGATCATTTGATATTACTAATCTATTTGTTCAATTATTTAAGAACATGATATTCAAATGGTTGCTCGTATATTATTCCTTCTGCATCATCTATCACACCGACAAAGTCATTATCATTTGTCTTCTCGCTTTCTTCAAATTGATAGGCCTCTTAGAATCACTCAGTCCCACTGCATTCTGTCCAGTTGCAGTGTTTTGTTATCGTCTTTATCTCTTCAGTTTCACATTCACATATAGATACACATTCAATACTTCATCATCTGCTCTGTTTTTCTTTTCGTTTCAGAGTTCCACCCAAAACCAGATCTGCAACAATAAAAACTGCAAGGCTTTGGTACTAGACTTCAAGATCTTCATCCTATTTTATAGTGGCCATAGGTTTTTGTAGATCCAAGTTGTTGTTGTAGAATTGTTAGTATTCTGGATTCCACCATCAATTTGTTGAATTTACCATTGGCATCACAAAAACCTTGATTGATGGCTTCCACTAGTAACATCAATAACAACTTGTGCACATGTTCAAACCATGAATGGTATTGACATTTACCTTTTATGTCTTTAGGATCTCACATTTTTCAGAAGGCAACTAGTCATATAACACCATAGAAATTAAAAAAAACTAAACTAACTAATCTATAGTCTTTATAACAAATAGTGAATTGTCAAGTTCTAAATTGACCGTGAAAGACTCAAACTCATAGACAAACATCATTCAGATTCATGACAAGTACACAAAATAATGAAACTAGTCTGAAACAAAAGTAAACTGAAAAGAATACTCACTTTGATAAATAAAAGAGTGATTGATGCACGTATCCTATCCTCAGTTTTGCAAGCCTCTCCCCACCCCCATGTTACTGATCTTATACACATAGATATACACATAATATACCTATCTAATCCTAATAAAAAAAAATGTAAACAAAAAAGAAGCCTAACATATTTATTTATTTTTGTAAAGAACAGCCCATAAAGCTTTTGAAAGTTAAAGCAACGTGTTCTTCGAGAAGTCCTTCTTCTCTGTTCAATCAGAACACATATCCGATCTACTACTTTAGCTTGCATATTTGGAGCAGTACTCTCACAGAATACTTCCTAAAGCTTTTGAGAGTTGAAGCAACGTGTTTCGAGAACCATGATAAGGAATCGACGAAGGTGGCAGAAGCTTCATCGTCACTGTCGTGCTTGCGAGAAAGCAAAAGTGCGGAGACGTTGTCGAAGTTCAGGTCAACATAGAGGTATAGAGGGAAATTTTCTGGTGTAGACACTGGTTTGTGAGAGATTGTGGTGGAGTCGTAGCACTTGAAATATGGATCATCGATTTCTTTGGCAAATTTTTTATATTGCTTCTGGGTTTTGTCAAATAACAGGTATAGAGGTGTGATTTGTATTACGCTAGTTTTGACTAAAAATCATAGATTTCGTTGCTTCAAATCCTTTTGTTAGATTTTTTGTTCCAGAATAGTTTGTCTTTCAATAACAGTAGATTTGATTTAGTTTTTGTAAATTGTTAATTGAATAATAGTGAATTGTAAGTGATTTGTGATGACTTTAGATAAATGTCATATTCAATAACACAAGATTTGAGAAAAAAAATAGAAATCATTAGTTGAATAACAGGGGATTTTTAAACAAAACCAAAACACTCTAAAATCAATAATTCAATACACCCCCCTTAATTCTATTGGTTTCTTTTTTTCTAATTTCTTTTTGATTTATTTTCAAATCAGCAGAGAAGAATAAATCGAGAACCACTTAATCTAGGCTTCCAAACACTCTCATTCTAGAGTTAACCTATAACCTATTAAATCTAGGCTTCCAAACACTTTCATTCCTAGAATTAGTACGTATATATATATTATACTCTTTAGAACATTATTATAAATTATATATACTAACTATTTAAAATATTAGTATATATATATATATATATTTAAATTTTAGTATAAAATATAATTTGGTATTCAACCTGCGAATGAGAGTGGTAAGAAATAGAGTTAAAAATTAGTGTCTTATCCTTTATATAATTATTGATAGAAAAACACACATACATATTATACTAAAATATGTTTAAAATTAGTAATTATTTCTTATCCTTTGTATAAAACATTTAAATACATTATCGTAAAGAAAACATTTAAATAAATTATTGATAGAAAATATTTTTTTTTAAAATACTACATATAGGCTATTTAAGAATTAAAGGATTAATAAATTATTGTGTGTATGTATAATTGTGAAATCCGCATAAATATTATATAAGTGTATTAAAGAAAAATATATTAAATATTTACCCACCAAAAAAAGAAGGATTAAATATTTACCGACCAAAAATCCGCATTCAATTTAAGATTATTTAGAAATTTCTAAAAATTAAGAAAATAGAAACAACATTTAATATAAACAAAGAGGAGCCAATATAATGTTTCCTTATTGAGAATATACATTTCTTGCGCATGTAAACGTATCTAATTTATTTGATTATTAAATTTATCAAATTTGTTAATTCCTTTTAATGACTTACCTTATTTTAATTATACTACCTTGCATCCATTGTTACTTTCTTCAATCTATTTGAATATATTTTTAAATCTATTATATTTAATAATTCGTATTAAATGTCTTACCTTATTTTTTAAAAATATGATTATTGCGCAAGTTATTGATATGACAATACAAATTTAAAAAAATTTCAAAATTTTTAATTCCTTTTAACAACTTACCTTATTTTAATTATACATACCTTGCACAAGTTCTTATTTTCTTTAATATATTTGAATATATTTTTAAATCTATTACATTTAATAATCTAAACTATTAAAGCAGGAGTACAAAAATGAAACTACCCCTAATGTTGCACAAAAATTACTAACCTATGCCACTGCTATTTTATCAAACTCTGTCGTTTTCCTTCCTTCTTTTTTTTTAATCAAATATCGTTCACATTAATGACCCAAGCTTTGGGCTTAGAAATCGTAAATGGCCCAAATCGTTCAAATATATTTTTAAAATAATATCAAACCAAAATCGTACCTAATTAAACAGACTTGGCAAACAATAATACAAAACATTCCTAAAACTACTCCTATCGAATCCGATAATTTAAATTTAATTAAGGTATTATTGTATGATTTAGATTTTTGTTTGCAAAGTCAAATATTTTTTAAAAATAATATCAAACCAAAATCGTACCTAATTAAACACACTTGACAAACAATAATACAAAACATTCCTAAAACTACTCCTATCGAATCCGATAATTAATAAGCAAATGAAATGAAAATATCTTTTTCCTAATTGTACACAATCGGCATTTATAAAAGATATTGTAAACTTGCGAAATGTTTTAAAAAATACTTGCTAACCAAGTTTTGTATATCTCTAAATCTCGAATATTCTGTTTTTCCTAAAAGATACTAACTAATCAATGTATATTAACTAATTTTACAAAGATTTCGCAATTTATTCTGCATTTAAATTAAAACTACCGTAATATACTATCTAATTAATATGGTTTAACCTAACGTGATCCCATTTTCCATCGCCTCCTATATATATCATCTATTCTCCATATCATATCAAAGAAAACACAAAACCTAAACATGTCACATATGACGACCTTTGTTCCTCTCACAAAACTCAGGCCATTCAAAGACAAATGGAGAGTTCAAGTGAAATGTTTACATTCATGGAAGCAAACCACAACTTATTCCGGTGATACTTTTGAGATGGTCTTAGCAGATCAATGGGTAAGTTTTGTTCTTTTCATTGTATTTATAATGTCACAAATCTATCTAATATGACTTTGTTCTTTTTAGGGTAACAAGATTCATGCTACTAGAAAACGCAGTCTGATGCAACGAATTCAACGTGTCTTACCAATAGATTCATGGGGTGTTATTGAACACATTACCATCACTGCAGCTGGTGGTCAATATCGAACTACCAACTACAAGTACAAGATGGTTATAGCAGAAGACGCTGTGCTATCAAGATCTGATTTAAATGATGATAGAATTTTCCTCTCTGTTGCTAATTATGAAGAAATTGAAAATGCTGACGTTAAAAAACAAGCGTTTCTCATAGGTAATCTCGATATCTGTTATATTTATATTGTTTAAAAACTTTTCTGTTAGTTGACATCAGTACTTACCTATGTTTATCTTTTTGATCTGTCAGATGTGATAGGAAGAATTCATGAACTTGGTGATGTACATACTGTATAAGTTGGCGGGGAAGATAGAAAGCGGGTTCAGTTTCGCTTAGTTGATGCAGAGTTTGTTTTCTGAGTTTTTTTTCCCCTTAGCTTTTACACTTTATTCTGCTTACTTTGTTTACTAAACAACATGTTTTGATATTTTTAGAGGAAAAAATCTCGCATGCTGTCTCTGGGGAACATATGCCGAGCAACTCGAACCGTTTTCTGGGGATGACAAAGATCAAACGATTATTTGTTTGATCAGGTTTGCCAAAATCAAGGAATTCAGAGGTATTTTTTTGACTTCTATAGGATTTCGAGATTATTTTCTTTTAGTTGTTCTAATTCAAAGCTTATGTTTATTGATTAATAGGAGAGGTGCAAATCACTAATGCTTTTGATGCTTCAAGGCTGTTCTTGAATGCAATGATCCCCGAAGTTACTAATTTAATTGAAAGGTTCTTTTTCTGTTATGATTTTTATATTATTGCCTGCCTTTCTTATATAACTATTTTTTAAACATAAGCTAATTTACTAATCTTAATGCATTCAAGGCTGTCAAATGATGATCTCTCTGTTGCTCTGGTCAAAAAACCATCTGGAAAGAAGGATGGTAAATTTTTTTTGTATAACTGGAATGATACTGAGATCAAAACTATTGAGGAACTCGCTGAGGCCAATCAGGTTCATTATCCCTTTCCAGAATTTAATTATTTTATTTTAGGTCGGTTCTAATTTTATACAAAATATAGGTGGAGATTTGCAAAATCATATGTACTATTGAATCAATAGATACAGATTGGTCTTGGTTTTACATTGGTTGTAACCGGCACCAAAAACGAGTCCAAAAGATTCCTAAAGTTGACTATGGGAGTATGACCAAAAAAGACAAGCCTTTGTTTCGGTGTGAACAATGTCGTTCTAATATCAGTAATGTCGGACCAAAGTAAGTGATGCTATTTACTTTAACTAATTCTATATAGTTCACATTTTTTTTTCCAAGTATACTAACTATATCCTGAATTTTGGTTTTGTAGATTCAAGCTACATTTGGTGGTGAAAGATGACTCTGCAACATGTAATCTGATGTTACTAGGCTCAGTTGGTAAGTCCATCGTTGGAGTGGATGCTGAAGAATTATGGGATGGCTCTTATGAGGAGGTATAGTTTAATACGAAGTTGTGTTTTACATTTATTTTCTTCCACAGTATAATTTTCGGACTGAAACCCCCATGTATGGCTACTTTATATCAGATTGAAGATCCAGACATCCTACCAGAACCTATTCTGAGTTTGGTCGGAAAGTCTTTCTGTTTTGGGATTTCCATAAACTCAGACAATGTCACAAATGGATCAGACACTTTTGTTGTTTTAGAGGTTTGTTCTGGAGATAAAGTTTTTACTATCGAATCTGACTCTCAAACAAATTCGGAAATGCTCACAACTTCTTCTACCATGTCATCTGGATCTGTAAGTGTATCTTTTTATCAAATTTTTATCATCCTGTTCAATTACTGTGTGCGTTATCGTAACTTTAAATGATAATACTCCTAATTGTCAATGGATTTAGGTCATGATGTTGGATCAACTTTCCAATGATGAGTGTCCAACACCTATAACGAAGCGCAAATAGGGTGATTGTGACCTACAGGACCTAACATCTACTTCCAAGAAACACTGCACCAAGATAATCAAACAAGAGAAGACCAAGGCTGATTAGGCTCAAGATCAAGTTTCATTTCCGAGATTAAACTCATTCCCCTTATGTTTCAATTTTTTGTTATGCTATGATTTATTTCGTACTTTAATTTTTAGAAGGTTTTTTTTTTATGTTTTCTGTTTCGGTTTTTTGAATTTCCTATATTTAATAATAAGTTGGGTTTTTTTCGATTGCCTAAAAAATTTTAAAACTTGCATCCATCCTATATTTTTTGTCGATTGTATTCCTACTATAAATTTGAGGAGGTGGTTTTTGTTTGATGTTTTCTGTTTCTGTTTTTTGAATTTTCTATATTTATAATACGCTGGGTTTATTTCAATTGCATTAAAAAAAATTAAAACTTACATCCATCCTATAACTTTCTCCATTTAATTCCTACTTTAAATCAACTACTATATTGTAATTACTTATTTCTAATGTAAAGTCTTATTCAGTTCACACAACAACCTAACTAGCCAATCAACTCATATAGTGATAAAACCACATAACTAGCCAATCAAGTCATATAGTTCTAAAGTAAAAGTTTATAAGGTGAACCTGTCTAAAAGAGTATGATTTGCTGAATCTGCTCCGAATTATAAAGAGTTGATTGGCCCGCTCGACGCTGAATCTGCTCAATCTGTAAGAAAATCCAATAATTAATATGATTAGTAGAAAAAATAAACCCCTTTAGAACTATATTTACTATAAAAAAGGGAATACAATCGACATAAAAGATTATGCATTTCCACTATAAATGTCATATATTGAACAATTAATGTTACAGATGTTTAAATAAAAGAATTCCTAATTAAACTGAAGGAGTAAAAGTAGTTTCCTAAATTTTTAAGCAAACGATATTTTGTGAATCTCAAGTTACATACCGAAAAATAGGAGATTACCTCTCTCATTGAAATCTCATCGTAAGCTAACTCTTTTTTCCCACAATTCTTTTTCACTCTGGTCGTACAAGGAACATATCTACATCCTTTGTATCAACTGATGAATCGTAAGAGAGGAGACGTCCAAAAAGGATCTGACACTGCCAAAAAAAAGAACAGCATCATTAAGTGATATGACGTCCCTTGAAGAGATTCAGAGTTTTTCTAATCCTATATCATATCAGCCGATTCCTTTAAATTCTATTTACTATAGATTGTTCGAAACTATAGAGAATCGCAAAGTTCCAAGCTACACTATTCCTCCACATCAACAAATAAGCAAGCTTTCACCACAAACACCTTTAAATAAAAGAAGATGTATCCTTGGTAAGTGATTCATCTAAAAGGAACTATTTACTTTCAAATGAAAAATAATCAATTCCTATAAAATTTTTTATTTTATTTTGGAATGTTTCTAAGGTATCGAAAATATAAAAGACCAAGTGAATGACACCCTGGTGTTTAGCAGTTGCTTAACCTCATTATCAAGTTAGTGTTTGTTTGGTTTATTACTTTAGATTATGTCTAACCTGTTCATTTTTGAGACTCATTTCAACATTCTTTACTATTATAACAGAGGATCTACACAAGAAGAGTTTCAAATCCGCAAAAACTAAGGGATTCCATCGGAACAGAAGTTCAAGTAATGTACTGAAAGACATTACTAATATTGCACATCTGCGGGAACAAAAAACTAGTTCATCGTCATCTACATTTGATGAGTCAGCTCAGTCCATGGAAGAAGAAGATGGATTAATAGGAACTGATCTGTTTGGAGGTAGCCAAATTTCTGCCAAATTTACTACGTTGTTAAACTGTTTTCAACTTTAGTAATAATTTGTTGTTCTTTTCTCGCAGGGATTGATACAGATAGCCACCAAGTGTTCGACTGTTCTTCTCTAGAAAATACTGACACAGAAAATGAGGATTCTGATTTAGATGATCCTAAGGATTTTGAGCAGTCGGTTGAGCCAAACGAGACAGAGAGAGTGGCACCTAACTCATGTTGCACTGTTGGGGTTGTTAAGGCACCAAAACCATCTAACAAAAAGTCTTTTACTGAAAACGGTATTGATTCTGTGTATTTGTTTAGTTAATAACACGTTTTATGTTCATATTTTGGCTTATTTACATGTTTCAATTTTTATGTGAAATGTGTAGACTACTTAGATGAAGGTGATCCAGACTACAACTGTTCTCATTGTGGTGCTATCATGTGGTATGGAGAACGACTTAACAAGCGGATAAATCAGAAGAATCCTACATTTTCATTATGTTGTATGGAAGGACAGGTGCAATTGCCTTTGTTGAAGGAACCACCATCAGTTCTAAAAAATCTCTTGCAAGGGGATGATCCAAGAAGCAGACATTTTCAGAAACATATAAGACCCTACAATATGGTTTTTTCCTTCACTTCTCTTGGTGGAAGAGTAGAAAGGTCTCTGAAAAAAGGTAGGGGCCCTGATATGTTTCAACTTCAAGGAGAAAATTACCATTTATTGGGTAAGGGTATCACACCACCTGATGGAGGTGAACCAAAGTTTGGACAGTTATATATTGTTGACACCGAGAATGAAGTTGAAAACAGAGCAAAATGTTTAAGGTACAATTTTAATTTAAATTCCTGTGCTTTTTTTTAGATTCGATGACTAATAAGATTCTGTTTAAAATATATTGCAGCTCTGGTAAACAGAAATTTCAGGTGAAGAGAAAAGATCAGCTCAAAAAAGATATTATTGAGACTTTGATGAAGATGTTGAATGAAGTCAATCCATATGTTAAAAAGTTTAGATCTGCACGGGACCGGTTCAACACATATCCTGAAAATTCTTTTCATATGAGGATTGTTAGTGAGAGGTTAAAGGACGGAAGGACTTATGACACACCCACGGCTTCAGAGGTTGCTGCGCTGATTCCTGGAGATTTTAGTCTTGATATGGACATAAGGGATATTGTTCTACAACATAATTCTGGAAAACTCCTAAGAATAAACGAGATTCATGCTTCTTATCTTGCCCTTCAATATCCTCTTTTGTTTACATATGGTGAAGATGGATTCAGACTTGGCATTAAGAAAGGAGCAACAGCAAAGACGAAAAAACATAAGAAGCCTAATATCAGTATGAGGCAATGGTTTGCTTTTCGTCTGCATGAGCGTAAGAATGAGTCTCATGCTCTCCTACATTCTAGAAGGCTATTTCAGCAGTTTGTGGTGGATGCCTTCACAAAGATTGAGGCTAATCGTTTGCGATATTTGAAGTTATACCAGCCTTCTTTGCGATCAGATAGTTATGATTCCATTAAAGAGTCTGAGAACAAAGGCAAAGTGGATATGAATGACCAAGGATCTGAGTTTACATTACCAGCTTCATTTGTAGGAAGTCCTAGATATATGAAGAATTGCTACTTGGACGCTATGGCAATATGTAAGCATTTTGGATTCCCTGATTTTTTCATCACTTTCACATGTAATCCCAAATGGCCAGAGATCACAAGATATGTTAAAGCGAGGAAGCTAAAGGCTGAAGACAGATCAGACATTATATGTAGGATTTTCAAGATCAAACTTGATTCATTGATGGATACTCTGACCAAAAAAAAATATTCTGGGAGAGACACAGTCATGTAAGTTAAACATCTCTGATCTTAAAATTTAAATTGTACTCCATACGTTTGCATTTATATAAATTATTACTAATAAGTTTTATTTTCCACAGCAATGTACCCAATTGAATTTCAGAAACGGGGTTTACCACATGCTCACATTCTCTTATTCATGAAGAAGGTAAAGAAGCTTACAACAAATGATATTGACGACATCATTTCTGCAGAGATTCCTAACAAGAAAGAAGAACCAGAACTCTATGAGGTCATTAAGGATATGATGATTCATGGTCCATGTGGACGAGCTAATACTAATTCTCCATGTATGGAGAATGGGCGTTGCTCTAAGTCATATCCTAAATCATTTGCTGAGAAGACCACTATTACTAAAGAAGGATTTCCGGTTTACAGGAGGCGTGAGCAGTTAGAGAATTTTGTTATGAAGAATGGAGTCAGATGTGATAATCGGCATGTCATCCCTTATAACCGGAAATTGTCTGTTCTTTACAGAGCTCATATCAACGTCGAGTGGTGCAACCAAGTTGGGTCTATAAAATACTTATTCAAATACATTAATAAAGGACATGACCGTGTCACAGTTGCTGTTGAACCCCCAGACCACATTGTTGCGAGTGAGTTAGGAGACGTTGAAATTACTAATGAAAAGCTTGAGAAGAAAGGGAATGAATTGAAGGAGTTCTTCGATTGCAGGTAATAATTATTAGCAATCGTTCTTCTTTACCTACAGATTTATGGGGAGCTGCGATTTTATCTCACTATTTTGTTTTTCAGATATGTTTCCACATGTGAAGGAACATGGAGAGTATTGGCTTTTCCTATTCACTATCGATCAACTCCTGTTGAGAAGCTTAGTTTCCATCTCCTTGGAAAGCAAAATATTACATTCAGAGGGAAAGACAAATTGAAAGCAGTTGTCACCCGGAAACTCATTGAAAATACAATGTTCTTAGCTAGGTTTGAGTTGAACAAGATTGACTCCTACGCAAGAACATTGACCTATGCTCAGATCCCTAACTTCTATACTTACGACAAAAAGTCAAAGAAGTTCAACAGGAGGAAACGTAGATTTGCTTTGGGTAGGATTAACTATGCTCCTAGGAACCAGGAAGATGCTTATTACTTGCGTGTATTGTTGAATGTTGTCAGAGGACCCACCAGTTATGAGGACATTAAAACATACCAAGATGTTCTCTATCCGAGCTACAAAGAAGCATGTTATGCTCGTGGGTTATTAGACGATGATCAGGAGTACATTGATGACATAGTAAGAAGAAGTTTTGAGAGCACAGCAAGCGAGCTGCGGAAAGTTTTTGTTATGATGCTTGTGAGTAACACTTTATCTAAGCCGGAGTCAGTATGGGAAAACACTTGGATGTTTTTGTCAGAGGATATCGAGCACTCTAGGAGAAGGAATTTTAATAGACCAGGTATATTTTTAGTTTTAGCAGAGATTGTTCAATTTAGGTACATGTATTTTCGTTTGAAACTTATAATTTTTTTTTCCTGCCTTTTTCATATCTATTGTAGGTCTGGTGCTGAGTGATGACGACAAAAAGAAGTATGCTTTACTTGAGATTGAAAAAATCATGAAACGATCAGGAACTTCTCTCGCAAAATTTACTTCTATGCCTAAACTGCCTATGACAAGTATCCATGATGAAAATGTCTTGGTGCTTGACGAACGGAGTTATGAGCGTTCCGTTTTGTTCGACACTCTTCGAGAAGATCTTCCGAAAATGACTTGTGAGCAAAAAAAGATATATGACGAGATTCTGCAAGCTGTTAATAAAAGAGATGGTGGAATGTTTTTTGTTAGTGGTTTTGGTGGAACAGGGAAAACTTTTCAATGGAAATTGCTTTCTGCAGCTATCAGATCTAGAGGAGATATTGTTCTAAACGTGGCTTCGAGCGGCATTGCATCATTGTTGTTGCCAGGTGGTCGGACAGCTCATTCCAGATTCGGTATTCCTCTGAACCCAGACGATTTTTCTTCATGTACTATGAAGCATTGAAGTGACCAAGCTAATTTAGTGAAAGCATCATCACTTATTATCTGGGATGAAGCGCCTATGATGAGCAAGCATTGTTTTGAGGCTTTGGATAGAAGTTTATCTGATATTGTTGGGAAACACGACACACAGCCATTCGGAGGAAAGGTTATCGTTTTTGGAGGTGATTTTAGGCAGGTATTGCCTGTTATTAATGGTGCTGGTAGAGCTGAAATAGTTATGGCCTCACTTAACTCATCCTATCTTTGGAACCACTGCAAAGTGCTTAAGCTCTCGAAGAATATGAGATTGCTATCAGCAGGATTGTCACCAGCAGAGGCAAATGATCTTAAAGAATTTTCAGAGTGGATATTAAAAGTTGGTGATGGTAAACTTTCAGAGCCTAATGATGGGGAGGCAGAGATAGAAATTCCATCTGAATTTTTGATTACAGACTGTAATGATCCTATAGAAGCAATCTGCAAAGAGATTTATGGTGCCGCAGCTTCATTGCATGAAAAGAAAGAGGCCAGATTTTTTCAAGAGAGAGCTATCCTCTGTCCAACTAACGAGGATGTTTATAGAGTCAATGAATATATGTTGGACAATCTAGAAGGTAAATTTCGCTATTTTAATCTTTTGATTTCACTTTCTTTGTGTTTTACTTTTATTCACTAAAAATATGTTTTCCATTTCAGGTGAGGAAAAAACTTATAACAGTGCTGATAGCATTGATCCATCTGATACAAGTGCTGCGAACAATGAAGCCCTTAGTGCTGATTTTCTAAATACAATTAAGGTTCCTGGTTTACCAAACCACAGTCTTAGACTAAAGGTTGGTTGTCCTGTTATGGTTCTGAGAAACATAGCTCCTACTGATGGTTTAATGAATGGGACGAGACTGCAGATCACTCAGCTAATGGATTTTATGGTTCAAGCTAGGATTATAACAGGAGAGAGGGTTGGAGAGATAGTTGATATTCCTAGATTGCTAATAACCCCTTCTGACACTAGATTGCCTTTCAAAATGAGGAGAAGGCAACTGCCTCTTGCTGTGGCTTTCGCAATCACAATTAACAAAAGTCAAGGACAATCACTATCTCAAGTACGTCTTTATCTACCAAGACCCGTCTTTTCACATGGTCAGTTATATGTTGCTGTTTCTAGAGTAACTTCGAAAAAGGGGTTGAAAATTCTGATTTTAGATGAAGATGGCAAACCACAGAAAAAAACTAAGAATGTGGTCTTCAAAAATATTTTCGACAACCTTTAACAGATGAGGTAATACAGTATGTCTATTCTCAACCTTAAAAATATTACATATATATATATTTTGGTTTGATTAACTATTGGCTCTACTAAAATGATTTTCCCCTATTGAATATTACAGATATCACATGTTATTGGTGGTGGATGAATGCTTGCTGGTTCACTAAATTATTTTTTTTTATCACGCAAATAACAGTTTTTTTATCTTTTGGGTTTCATTTCAATAAGACTGATATTATTCTAATGAGACATGGATTTTCTATCAAACATCTTAACTAAAACTAAGGTTCCGTAATCTAATATCTTATTCTATACTGTCCTATTTTTTTCAACTTACGAAATAACTACATTAGATCAGTAATTACTAACTGTAATAGAACTCTGTCGTTCTGTCTGTTCTCTTCTTTTTCATCTTGCTTACTGCTACTTGATAGTCCTTCTCCTTCAACATGTCTCTCCCTGGTCTTCTCTATATATCTCGCCTGTCCTCTCTCCTGTTGTTTCGCCTGTCTTCTCTATATATGTTAATAAATCATCATGCGAGATCAACAACTAAAACTTATAAAGTAAGATATCAAAACGCAGTCATGAAAGCGAAGCAAGCATCATATGTTAGTCGGAGAATCTATGATCCTAAAATGTTGAAGAGACTATAGTTAAAACATTTATCACATTTTCTTTTCAGGTTTCTATGGGATTGTGATACCTATGAGATTTTTATCACATTTTTTAATACATCACTATTTCCTGTATATTTTTCTTACATTTGTTTTTTTATTAGTTAACTTTTATTAAAAACATACTAATGATGTTGATTTTTTTTACTTTAGTTAACATTCATTTTTTTAATTCTTATATACTTTTTGTGACTTTTTTAGTTTTTGTTTCATTTTTATATTGAATTTAGTTCACATAGTTTATGTGTACATAATTTATGTCTTAAAACATCATTTTTCTTTTAAAAAATTAACCGACAAAGAGCCTAATTAAACCGATAAAAAAAACAAACCGAACCGAATATAAACTAAACTGGACATAAACCACACCGAACCAGACTAAATATGGTTTACTTCAGTTGAAAAAATATTAAAATCAAACTAAACAAACCAACCGAACCGAAAAAGTAAAGAATTCCACCCCTACTGCATCTTGGAGATTTGTGCAAATCATGTCTCAGCATTGAAACTTTCACTTGTTCCACATTCTCCTACATTTGAACTCAATCGATATTATACAATATTTTTATACCCGCACAGGGTGCGGGTCGGTCACCTAGTATTCTATTATAAGGTTAAAATAGATTGACTTGTTTAATTAAAAGCCCAATACATAATTCAGAAATAGAATCATAAAACAGTAAAATAGTAGGTTTGATTCCTGGTTGTTTGAGTGTCCTCCCTACACTCTAACCATCTGTACTGGCCCATATTTCGGTTTAAATATTGCGGAAGTTTATGGTAACTGCTTCTGACTCCGAAAATGAGGATTAAATTATGTTATTATGAAGCATGGTTTAGTGTGGATTAAGGTATAATCACAATAAGGTTAAAATTAAGGAATATTATTAATCGAATGTTTCCATTAATTCAAGTTAGAATTATCTGAGCATCCCGCCAAAGTGGGCTCTCTTGAGATAATTTTTAAATGGAATTGAATTAATTGGAGATCATGAATTTTGTCTATGCGGATGGCGATAAACCCAAAGGACATTCGTCATTTGGCAAGATAAAATTCATGGGAGCAATGCAAATTGATGATAATTCATTAGGTGGCTATGTGTATGGTAGTTAGTCCTAGGCCTGCGTTTTCGGTTTTCCGAAATCAAACCGAACCTAATTTTCGGTTTTTGGTTAACCGGAATTTTGAAAACTAATTCCGAAGAAAACCGAAATTGAATTCGGTTCGGTTCGGTTTGGAAATCATTTTTATTCGGTTTTCAATTTATTTCCGAAAATAACCGAATTATTCAATGGTTTACCAAAAAAACAATTTTTTTCTCGGGTATTTTTGGTTATTTTCGGTTGTTCTCGTTTTTCCGGTTTATTTCGGTTATCACCTGAAAAATTACAAAAACATCAGCGTTGAATCAGTCCAATAAAAACATATAATTTTCATATTTTTCCCTATCATCATAACTCATAACAAAAGAGAAAAGATTCAGAATCTATGGCTATTTGCAACTAGCAAACATTCAAAGAGGCATAGATTCACATAGTTTCAAAAAAACACTGAGAATGTCTAAAATACACAATGAGGGACCAGAAGAAATCATAATGATGGACCAAAAAAAACAGAAACATGATGCCATCAACTCCCTTAGTCTCGCACTCGAACCTGAAACTTATTGCAGTAAAAAATCAGTTATAAGACATAACAAAAATGCACAAAAGACATACCAGTTAAAAGATATATACCATTACCTCTAAAGCTCTAATGTTTCCACCAGTTGTATTTGCTCGTGATTCATTGCCGTCTCTAAGTAGCTACTTGTTGTCTTCTGTCTTCACAACCTAACATCTAACATCTACGTAAGATGAAGAAATTCAAGTTAAAGAATAAAGAGAGTATCAACACTAACCCAAGACACTAAAAGGCTAAATCCCAAATCGATTTATAATAAAACCTAAATCTCAAATCCATCCCAAAACTGAGAGTGAAAATCGATAAACAAATCACATGATATACTATCATACCGAACTCTTCCTTTGCTCCAAATCTTAAACCCCTAATCGATTTTGACTGAAACCCTTAATCTTAAATCCATCCCAAACTCTAAAAAAAAAACTTATGAGAGACTGTCACTGCTAATCGACCCTTCCTTTGACTCTAATCCTAAACACCTAACTGATTTTGACAGAAAACCTAGATCCCAAAATGATCTCAAGCCCAAATCCCAAACTGAAAACGACACAGACATAGGGAATGAGAAAGAAGAACTTACCTCATGGTCGGAACGTGAGAATCAGATGAAGAAAACACAATGATGTTAGATTCCGACGAAGAAGACAGAAGAGGATCGGGTTCGAGAGAGAGAGAGAGAGAGAGAGAGAGAGAGAGAGAGAGAGAAATGTGAATTAGATTTAGGTTTGCCGACATTATACGTTTAGTTAGTGATTTATATAGCTAGGTTTAACTTCGGTTAACCGGTCGGAATTCACGAACCGAACCGAACCGAGGTGATAACCAAACATATTTACAACATCCTCCGATCGGTTTGTTGCTCATAACCGAACAATAACCGAATGACACAAATTCCGGTTCGGCTCGGTTCGGACCATTCAGTTCGGTTCGGAATCCCAGGCCTAGTTAGTCCAAAGGATAACTATTGTATGATAGACTAGGTTATAATTTGTTTTATTGCATTGAGACATCTATTGCAAGTCATGACTAATGTCCAAAGAGAAAAGAAGTAATGTTGCGCTGATGTCTTGTTAGGAAACATTAAAAGGTTTCCGCATTCGATTATGATAACATGATTCGTTTAACATGTTTTTCCTTAATTTTCAGTTATGCAATCCATATCAAGTATCTCCTCCAACATGTTTTCTATTCCAACGCTGAATGGCTCAAAGTTTTGGGAATGTAAATATGACCTTGCATTCAGAGAGGATCGTCCAACGATTTCAGATTCAAGTACTGATCAGTATCGCAGTAAACTTGAACATTGGGACATCTCTAACCGCACAATTCTCATGCTAATCAAGCATTCTATTCCATCAGTCTTCAGGGGCATTGTGTCCGATGAGGTGGTGTTAGCTAAGGATTATCTCGTTGCTTTGGAGAAGAGCTTTGCCAAGAATGACAAAGCTGAAACGATTACCCTTCTAGCGGATCTTTTCTCCATGAGGTGTCAAGGCATGGGCAGTATCCGAGAGTACATCTTAAGAATGTCTAACACAGCCTCCAAGCTAAAGGCACTTGGACTTTCTTTGGCTGATGATTTCCTCGTGTGTTTAGTTTTGAGTCATGGGCCCGGTTAAAAGAAGCAGGCATTAGGTGACGCCAAAGATAAGACGCCTATCTTAGGGCCCTTGTGCAACGATCTGAAGGAAGCCTGCAGAAACCATGTCAACAAAGAACAGCCCCATATAATTAGTTTTCTCATCCTTAAATTCTAATGAGTACCTCTTGCATGGATTTTTAGTCTTAAGGTACATGATTTATATGATTCATATAAGCAAAGATTTAAAGGAAGTTAGAGATAGTTAGATGTATCTCTGGAGCTTCAAAGCCTTTGATTCCTAAGTAATGACAGAAATCTACCTGCTTCAGGTCAACCATGAGAGCGCATGGTGTTTGGGTCAGAATCAGATAAACAAACCCCACAGCTTTCCGTGGAAGAGCAGCAACACATGTTTGGACTTGTAACATGTGAAAGGACGTGGTTTGTCTGGATGAGAATGCTCTTTGATGTGTTTGTGTATACATATTTAAGTATGTTTAATGGAAGGTGGAGACGTTACTGGAGAGTTGATCGGCTCTACGAAGGTCGAATGTGTGAAGATAAATATATCTAATATTTAGCTCGGTTTGAGAAAATGTTTTCTAAAAGTCCAAAATCATAGAAGTAAAAGATCAGCCCAGATAAAGCCACCAAAATCAGTCGTTGTTTTTAAAAGTCCATACCTGTTAAGTCATAAATCAGAAGTTCTTTGTTTATAACAACGCCACATGGCAAGTTTTCCTTAAGATATTTTTAATGATGTAGCAGTGTAAGAGAAGAGAGATTTTTATTTTTTATATATACTAGATTTTGACCCGCGCTTTGAAAGCGCGGGATAACATTTTGGTCAAACTTTTCATTCGAGTATTTCTAAATCTCAGTTCGGGTGTAGTTCAGATCTTTGCCGATTCATTATCTATACTATTAAAACACAAGGCCCTTTTTTTAGGTGTCCTTGATTTTTGAAAGTATTTACAAAGGAATGCCACTGTATTATGTTTTAATCTAAGCTTTTTATTAATGTGTTTTTTTCTTAAAAAGTAACTCATTTTATTGAGGATTACGCATCTCCTATATTTCGTGTAACTGATCAAAATCGCAGAACTAAATAAACTGATACAAAATCTAAAACATTTAAATCGCAACTATATTGATTTACAGATGTATCAGATATCTTATTCATTAACGATAAACCATATGTTGTTGTAACGAAAAAGATATCCAATAATATTTATCCCATGAATATTCCTCTATCCACGATTCGTTGGAGCAGAATATAAACAGAAAATGTTATAACAGTCTGTTTTAAAATTTAGGACGTATTTAAAAAAATTAAATTAATTATTTTTGAACATTTAAAAGAATTATATAATCTAAGCAAAACATTGTTATACAATCGCAACTATACTAACATATATCCCAAGAATATTCTATAAATTAAAAGATTTTATTTTCTTGAATTTAAGTAGTTTCGGAAATCAAATGTATATAAGTAACACAATCAACACACATCAGTTATGACCATTCTAAACTTTTAAGCAAAAACGTATTCTATTCTAATGGATTCCCTTCCCAAGATCAGCTGTTTAAGTGATGTTAAACCTTTCAAATCTGTGTGGTGTGTGAGAGTGAAATTTCTACATACCTAGATATCATTCAGTCACCAGTTTGGTGCTTCGCTTCATATGTTTTGACTGACGAAAATGTAATAAACTCTCACTTCATAACGTCTCTAATATTTTATTATATAAGATCTCATGTTTTTTTCTTTTTACATGTATCAGGGAGTCAAAATCCAGGCTACGTGCAATCAATCTTTGCTTCAAAAATTCGAGAAACAATGTGTTGTTGGAGAATGGAAATTTATTGCTAACTTTACATTGAGTTCAGCAGTGGGTCTTATCCGACGCACCAACCACGCTTACAATATGCATTTTGTTAGTCAAACTTCAATAATCGATTGTAAGGTTGCGTGCCCGAATATGTATCTCGACCTCGATGATTTTGTCAACATATCAAATGGTTCATATGACCCGCGCTATCTTATTGGTAACATATGTTTCTTTTTATATATTTTCTATATTTATTAGATTCATACC
The DNA here is from genome assembly GCF_000801105.2 of Raphanus sativus. Classification (NCBI taxonomy): domain Eukaryota; kingdom Viridiplantae; phylum Streptophyta; class Magnoliopsida; order Brassicales; family Brassicaceae; genus Raphanus; species Raphanus sativus. The sequence continues at coordinate 20,937,788 of NC_079514.1, read as the reverse complement.
TTGATATAACTAACATTACTTTCATAACAGATGTGATAGGTGAAATCTTAAACTTCGGTGGTCTAACAATCGAGAATTTCGTAACAAAATTGGAGTTTACTTTAAGAGATATCAAGTAAGTTGACTTTAAAAACGTTTTTAAAATTATTATTAATTCTAATTTAGTATATTTAATTATTAGCTGCTGATATGACCCAAGGAAGCAAACAACTGAAAATTGGTGATATATGTTTACTAAGATTCGTCAGAATCGGTAACTACAAAGGTATAATTAGCATTATATAATTTTATCCAGTCCATCATTGTTTTCTGTGTATGTCTGTGTTTTGTTTAACATTTATTGTCTATTTATGTGCGTTTCAGGAGATTTCCTCTTATCCAATGCATATTATACATCGCTGGTGATTGTAAACCCAGATATCATGGAAGCAGAAACACTTAAACAAAGGCAAGTACATTTTTTGTAGTTATAGCAGTTTGTTGATGAATTAAAAATTTTGATTTCATCTGTTTTATACATATAGGTTTCGCGTTGATGGTAGCTCTCTTGCGGTGTACCAACATGTCAATGACAAGATTCAGATCCTGGAAAAGCGTCAGAGATGGTCACAGTATCCATTCAGAACCATTCAAGAGATGAGACGCTGTGATAAGGTTTGATGTTCTTAAAAATTTTATATACAAATATACTTTTGATTTTGACAACATATTACTTTGTCTCCTAATGCTAATATGGTTTTCGGAATATATTTTTTAGTGTGGAAACTGCAGAGTAATTTGTTCTGTTTATGCTATTGACACCATGACTGGATGGTATTTTTTTGCTTGTGTCGTCTGCCACAGTAAGGTTTTTAAAAACCCTATTTTATTTGGTGAAATGGATGTATCAATCTGGTGGTGTCAATTTTGCCATAAAAGTTATACTAAGGTTTCAACAAGGTACATAATTTTATTCTTTCATAACATATTATTATTTTATCAATACTAACTTGATTGTTAATTAAATTTTTATATACTATAATTTTGTCAGGTACAAGTTAGACTTGCTTGTGCAGGATCAGACCGGTGAGTTCAGATTCACACTTCTAGACTCAGTCGCTACATCTATCGTGAAAACTCTTGATGCTAAAATCGTGAATGCACTATCAGCTGAGGTCATATTTTTTTTTTTAGTTTGTTGATTTATATTCATTGTTTACTACTAATTTAATATTATTATTTTTTACTTTACACAGGTTGAGATTCCTGAAATATTGCCACCTCAGTTAGTGGAAATAGTTGGTAAAACTTATGGATTTGGCATATCTATAGATTCAAGCAAGTCTTCTGAGATTGAAAATTTCTGTGCCAGCAAAGTTTGGACTCTTAGTGATGTTATTTGGAAAAGAACCAAGACATTGCACCAGGATTCAACTCCTTCGAGAAAGAAGCAATGCACAAATGTGATTAAGATTGAGAAACTAGAAGATGGTGAGATTGCAGAGGATAAAAGTGGCTGATCAACTTATCTGTTAAACTCAGATGCTCTTTTCGGTGTTTATTTCGAACTATTAAAAAACATATAAAGTTTGCAAACAAAACAAAGACTGAAGAAGAAGAATAGAAAGACCATGGATTGAAATATTGATGAGGATGGAAAGCCTCAAAAACAAACAAGAAATGTTGTTTTTAAAGAGATTTTTCAGAATCTCCGAGTTTATTTTTTATTTGATACTAGCATTGTTTTTATTTCACAGACTTTATTGTCTTTTACAGCTTTAGCGTGTGTAATCACGCTAAGACAATTCGAACTTTAGGAAAAGTTCAGTATGCAATAAACTTTTTCAGCTTAGATTCTATAGTTGTGACCGATTGTGAACGTGAGCTTAGATTTCATAGTTGTGACCGATTGTGAACGTGATGAGCATGTCAAAAATTATAAAAATCATCAATCATCATACCGTTCCATTACTAATTACCAATGTGTAGTATATTACCTGATTCCCTTAGTATACTGTCTCATGCCAGCACGGTTTTGTCCCAATCTTATTTGTTCTTTCTCCATGCGTATATCAGCTGTTGAAACGGCATGAACATCAGAATATTGAGGTAACATCAATATTTTATTAAAATTATGCTTAAATATTATTTTGGGTCATAAAAATATAATTTTAACATAATGATATCTTTTTAAATATATAAAATAAATAAGACAAACCTATTGAGTAAAATCACTTATCTTCTCTCAGTTTGTATGTAATGACAGGAGTAAGTAAATTAAATATAAAAATTATTTACATATGATACAAAGTAACCAATCAAATTTTATTTAATGAACATATTATTTGAAAGTAATATTATAAACATGAAAAATCCTTTTATTTGGTAAAAAATAAAATTAATAAAACACTTATCTTCGGTCAGTGTGGATGTATTTCCTTCGTTTGATGACAAAGCTTAACAACCTGGATACAAATTTTCAAAATAAAATAATAAATGGCAGAAGTATATAAAATAATAATATTGATTTACATTGTATAAAATTTGTTTGAAGAAACCTATAATTCGTAAGTAACCTTATAAACATATAAAATCCTTTTAATTGGTAAAAATATAAATTTATAAAAATAAATTAAATAATTAAGACACAGAATATTAACTTCGTATATCCTAAGAAGGTTAAATAAACGGTAATGAAACGTTTTATTAGAATAAAAGACAAACATTTCGAGTTTCGATATGTTTTAAACCAATAGAGAACGATCTATGAAGTATCTTTATATGAATGCATCATATCGGCTTCGATTTCATCGGATCTATGAAGTTCAATCCTTTGAAGATGACATGCAAAAGAAATAGAAACCAAAATAGAGAGAAGGACATACCTTCAGACGAATCGTGGAAACCCATTGGAACAAGTCTGAAAACCCTAATTTCTTTCTTTAATCGCCATCTGAGATTGTATTTTTTTTTTTAGAAACCACGAGTAAACGTGTCCGAAACATAAAAAAAAATGTCTCTGTCGTTTATGAATCAGATACTGGCTTGGGCCAAATTATTTTCGGGCTTTCTTAACATATTATAAAAAAATTAATACAGCCCATATTTCAATCTATACTATTCAAAATTATTGACAATTTTTACTCTGGCCCATGATTAACTTCATTCAATAGTTATTTTTTAATATTATTACACATTTTATATAACTGAATATAAAATACATATTTTAAATAAACCCATCAGATCACGATTTATTTATTTTAAAATACAAACTTATCATAAATAACCGAAGAGAATAAGTTTTTTGAAATACAAATATAAAACTTTAAAATAACTTATTCTCTAATCAAATGATTTTTTTTTCAACCATTCACAATACTAACATTTTGTATATATGAAAACGAACATTAACCTAAAAACAACTTCTAACAAAAATTATTAAGACACTTGATATACATTTATGTTGAAACACATAATATATATAAACATAAATTTGCCAAAGAAACATACCCGCCATTGTCACTTTCTCAAAACATAAATTAAAATCTCAACTATTTAACTCGGTATATTATCAAAACATGAGTTACAATCTAAAAAGTGTAACTCGAATTAGTATTACACGTCGTTATAATAGTATAGATTATACTTCAAAACCAAACTATACAATGTTTGATATTTAAATTTGATAGGAAACAAAATTCCGCCCTTCCAAAAGAAACATACCCTCCCTCTCAAAGGTTGCTTGCCACGCAATCTGTCGGTAAGATTGTACGTTATCATAGTTGATATATATATGTTGGACCAAACCAAATTTATTAACGACAATCGATCTCAACCCGGATACTCATGCCTAAACACAGTTATGAAAAATCGAACAAGAACATAAATTTAAAACAAAATGATTGTCCCGCCCTCTAAAGGGCGGGTCAAAATCTAGTATACTTTAAATTTCTCAAAATCTATAAACAAAATAATAAATTACATATAAATTTGAATAACATATGTAAAAATACAAAAAACTTAACATTTAAATTGGTTTGGTTTGAATATTTGGATAGAGAATCTATAGATATTTTAAGCATATTTGGTATTTTGAGTATACGTTATTTATTTTAGACATTTACTTTGAAAATTTGGATATACTTTCAAGTATTTTGGATAACTTAAAAGCATCTTATATATTTTGAATGTTTTTAATACACATTAAATCTAAAAATAGTTAATATATTTAGATATATAAATCTACTTCAGATACATTCGGGTATCCGAAATACTTCGGCTCGGGTCGGGTTCGGTTTTGGTTCTTTAAATACCAAAATTTTGAATCCGTTCGGATATCTAATCAATTTCGGTTTGGATTCGATACTACTTTATCAGATTGGCTTCGGTTTGATTTTTTGGATTCAGATTCTAGCTCAGCCCTAAAAGTTACTAATTTATTTTTGTTTCGAGTTTTAATATTTAACTTTTTACATCTATAACTGAGAGTAATTTATTTTGACGTCTCATATTGATGGGCATTCAAATTTTACGTTCATGTTGGTTTGAGTTATTAAGTTTCCAAATTATTAGGCTTGGGGTGTGACCTGTTTAAGAACATACATTTTTCAGATCAGATCATTTCAGGTAATATTGGGTTGGAGTTTCTATTTTTTCAGAAAAACCGAAGTGAACCGAATTAGAATAGTTTGGGTTTAATTCAATATGTATATAAATTATATTATGTATATAAATTAAAATTTAATTATGTTTTAAATATACGGATATTCTTTTGATTTTTGATTCGGTTTTACTTATTTGGGTAATTCATGTAGTTCAGGTTTTGGATATTTTATATTTACGAATTATATGGCGTTTTAGTGATTATAATATGTTTTTTCATAGCTATATTATAGGAATTAAAACTTGTAGAATAAATTTAGAATTTTCACAAAATCTTAAGAAAAATCTAGAAGTATGGCATAGTTAAGTATAAATAAGGTTTATGAAATTAATTAACTGAATAAATGGTGAACAAATCAAAATTGTTTCCATAAAACTTAATGTTATTAATATATTTTATATGTAAAGAAGAGCATAATCGGGAGTAATTGTTTTTTAAGGAAAAAGAAAAGAAAATCATATATAGATATTTATAATATTTTAAGGTATAATTTGAAAAATATAATATAAGTAGTTTAAATTTTTAAAAGACACTCCTTGTTTTATCATTATTTATTTATTTTTTACTTTTATTTTTTTCCATTTATTTTATTTATATATCTTGGATATAAGAGTTTTGCCTATTTAATAAAATATATTTTAGTCATTTTCTTCTTTGTGGGCTCTTTTATGATAAAATTTTAAAAATATCTATTTGAGAGAATTGTCTTTTTGGTTATGTAGAATGTAATTTAAATGAATTAAGGACATGAGATTGATTTTTAAAAAAATGATTAACGACAAATATTATAAATTGTACATGATTTCAAAATATATATATATATATATATATATATATATATATATAAAATACATCATTTAATTGTATTGAATAATGATTTTAACATTATCCCGTTAGTAACAAAGTCCAAGACTAAAAACAATATTGATTTTGAAATTCAATAATGGGCTGGTGCACGGATGAATTTAAGATCCTATATTGTTGTCTTTTCGAGATTTCTTCTCTTTATTTTGAGTTATTAATATTTACAAATTAAAGAAATTTTCAATTTTAGTTAGCTATATTTACAGATTCAAATAATATAGATATTTTTAAGGCTTTACTGATTTATTTGGAAGGGAAAGAGAAATACGATAATGTATTGTTTGCTAGAATTAAAGGATTTTGTGAAATAATAAATATAATTAATGTAATAGGTTTTACATAATGTAGTGGCAGTAGCATGTATTTGTCAAAACAGAAAAGCACCTAAAAAAAATCTTTTGTTTTAATAATATAGATTTTAGAATATTTGAAAATTCGGAAACCAATAAAATTAATATTTAAAGTATATAAAGTGTATTTTAGATATTTGGGTTATCTATTCGATTTGTTGGTTTGGTTCTAATTTGTTTTTTTTTCTATTCGAGAGATATAAGAACCAATCTGATATCGGTAAACATTGGTTTGGTTTTGGTTTCACTTGTTTTTTTTTTTGTGATTTGGCTTCTTTGTTCTGTTTCAGTTCAGTTTTTGGTTCTTGATTTATATGCCGAAACTTAAATATGTTTGTAATATCTGTTTTATAATTAATAAATAACTTATTTAAATTTATTGTTAATGATAAATTTTATAAATCAAATAGTAGTATTATTATCATATTAAAACCGTTGCAAATATCCATTTAATAATTATATAATATTCTAAGTATTTTGATGTTTATGTTTATGAATTTTTAACGTAGATTTCACTGATAATATATAAATTAGCACCATCAATATATTAAAATATAAAATATATTTTTATTTATTGAATAGTTAGTAAATGGTGAGAATCTGGAGTGATACTCTTAAAGTTGTTATATTATTTGTTAGGTTTGTATAGTCTACATTAAAAAATTTAGTTCTAATGTTAAATTTCTCAATCTTGATCTGCTCCGATTTATTTTCAAAATATTAAATTTGTATAAATAAATATCTAAAATTCGGCACAAAATCTGACATTTACAATATTTTAAAAAATTAGATTTTCTCTCATTTATTTTCCAACTTAACTGAATATGTTTAAATTAAAAGTTTGATATTTTTGTTTGTTAGTTTGGATCTCTCTGTATGAAAAGATTTGGATTTAGATTTATTGAATTATGAAAAAGATAATCTAATAATAACATTTAATTTTAGTCTATAAAGACAATAGTCCAGTTCCAGTACTACACAATTAAAAATAAGAGGATTATTAATCATGATTCATAGCAAATGTTGAATTGTATGTGGGGATCAAAATGATTTTCTGGTCGTTGGTGCCAATTATATTATAAACATACAATATGAATAAAATAAATTAAAGTGATAATGTTTGATGATAACACGTATGTACTCTTCGGTGTTTTGTTGTTATGTGCAAACTATAAGTTTTGACTTTTGAATGATAAGTATTGATACGAATAGGTTTAAGTGTTAGTTGTTAGAGCATCTCCAACAGACCCTTATCCCCTCATTTTTAAGGGTTTTTGCATTCCAACTGACTCTTATCCCTTCAAATTTTAAGGAGGTGAACAGTAGACCCTCAAATTTGAGAGGGCACTATTGAGACCCTTAAAACACTATTTACTTTTCACTTTAGTCCTTCTATTTATATATGTCTTATGATTGTGTACTTATTATTTCTTATGAAGCATTATACTATTATAATTATATTAGCACTTAAATATTATAATTCTGATCTTATAAAATTATTTTTATATAATAATAATATATTAATAAATATTGTATACCAATATTTAATAATATTAATAAAAATAATATTAACATATTATTTTACACAATACATTTCGAATATTTTGGACAAATCTATCGTATTAAAGTAGAAGTACTTTAAGCTTTTGTTTGGAAACATAGATAGTAGTAAAAAATATAATGTTGTTTTGGATAAATGGATAGTAGTATATTAAGAAAAATAATAATGGGCTTAATTTGAATCATAGATTATTATGGCCCAAAGTACAATTAACATTATTTTTGGATTTTGTATGATTGTTATTAATTTGTTAAAGAAAATTATAAAATTAGTTATAGTTTCTTTTGAAGGGATTTTTGAATAAATAAAAACAAAATGTAATTTATTTATAGAAATATATAATTTGTATGATATTTTCTGTTTTCGTATATTTTAAACACTTTTTGATATATAATTTTAAAAATACAGTATAACTATAAAAGTGATTCACCTCATGAGTTATTATGTGTACTTAAGAGTGAAACACTATTAAGTAAAAGAATTATTAAATTACAAAAGTATAAATATTTGTAAAATTGTTACTATAGTGTTTACGGGTCACAAACGCTTTTATAACACGATACAGAGCCGAAATACATAGTTTAAACAATAAACAAAAGTAGTAAAACTGAAATCGTTAAATGTTAGTTTTCTAAGTTTGTAAATACTGTAAATTCATCATAATTATTTATCAAAAAGGTATATACATATTTATTCCTAAAATAGAGATTAATAGCAACTCAGTTACCATTAATTATTCCTAAATATTTTCACATAAATTTAAATCTAGCAATTTTTAACTAATTTATATATTTGTTCAAAAATTTTAAAAAGATTTGACGTGGTATCTCCTCATTTAAATCAAAATCTCAAACTTGATCCCCACGAATTAGAATAAAGGTTATATAACTACTAAATTGCCATATCTTTATTGTTCATAATTATTCTTAAATATGCTCACATATATTATTGTTTAAATCGTACGAAATCTTAGCATTTAATTTTAATAAAATCATTTTCCAAAACAACCTTGCTCGCCTTATATATACACCTCTTACGCTTCTTTTCTACACATACATTCAGACTTCACAAAAGAAAACAATGGAAAAATTCAAAATTATGTCGACGTTCACAAAGTGAAACCACATAAAGATGCTTGGAGAGTGCACGTGAAGCTACTCCATTGATGGACATCGAACACAAGTTTTGGAGGGGAAACTCTTGAATGTGTTCTTGCTGATGAAATAGTAAGTCATCATCTTACTAAATTGTCAAGATATGTTTTATCTGTTCGTAAAATTTTGATCATAGTTAATTTCGTGTGTTTATGGTGGCAAAATACACGCAAGTTGCAAAACAAATCTGATATTTCGCCTGAAATTAAATCTCTCAATTGGTGAATGGAGATTCGTTAAACACTTTAAGGTTGTTGCTTCTGGTGGTACAATTACTAAATACAAAGTTTAAATAATAAACAATAAGCAATACAATTTCGTTCAACCAATTTAAAGTTCTGAAATGTTTATATATATATATATATATATCATAAAGACAAAAACCAACCCAATATCCATGTGGATGTGCGAATCAGCCTCTAATATTATTTACCACAATAAACTAAAATAGTAAAGATTGTACCCATTAACCTTTTATTTTTCAAGATCTTATATATATCATAAAAATAAAGACCCGCCCAGTTGGGCGGGTTAAGATCTAGTATAAAATTATAATACAATCATAATATTTTACATCAAAATAAAAATTACATAAAACTGAAATATTACACACTAAAATATATATTATAATACAAATATTTAGAAATTTGGTGTTGAACCTCCAAGATCACCAAAATATTCTCGATATGAATTTGGAGCATTTTCTTCGGTTTGTTGATGCTGAGTTCTTTTTTTTGTATGATTCTTGCTTGTTCAGATCGGATAAACTCGCGAGTATTAATATCAACGATGAAGTTCAAATTTTTCAACAGAATTTTATTTTCTTGCTCCATTTCTTTTATAGGTAATTTTTTTGCTTCATTTTGCATGTGTAACTGAACCATCTCATAAGTTTTTTCTCTAGATGATGCACTTTCTTTCAAGAAATTGAGGATTTGTTCATTTGCTGAAACCACACTATCCATAGATGAAGTATTACCTTCATGAAGTTTCCTTTTAAGTTTTGCTTTCTTTGATCTAATAGGACGTTGTGACGAATTTGAAGAAATTCCAAGAGATTGTGATGCTGGAGAACCGACAATATCGTTCTCAATATCCGGAATACCGATATTGACATTATCTGAGAAATTTGGAATATCTTTCATCAAAAACCACACATGATCAAATTTAAAACCTTTTTTTTTGTTTTGGGTCTTGTATAAATAATTTCTTTGCCTTTTCCATCTGCAAATATTTTTGGAATTAAAGAATATGATCAGATACATAAACACTAATAAAGATATATAAAAAATACTAAAATATAATTTATACTTACAATGTCTTGATCGGATGCACCACTTGGATGCATATTTTGCACTTGGATCACACAGCTCTTCAAGTTTCTAACAGCATACAAAATAGTATCCATCCTACCTTCTAAAGACCTCTGACTTCTAATTTCCCAACTCTCTGTTTTTTTCTCATTGTAAGTTTTTTCTATTTTTTCCCATAGTTTCTTTAGAGTTTGATTGTTGCTAGCAATGAGATCTTGTGAAATTTCTAAGTAGACATGACATAACAACTCATCTTCTTGTTGGTTGAATGATGTGCCTCTATTTTTTTCCATTTTTCTAAACAAGAGAAAGAAATGAATGAGTGGGATGGATAAAAATGTGATTTTTTCATTTGATAAAGCCTATTATTTATACACAAAATAAATATGGTTGGAAGTTAGAAAGAAAAAATACAAAATTTCATTTAATGGTTGATGAGACAAGAAATCTATTTGAATATGGTTGGAGGTTGAAAGTTAGAAAAGAAAATGACAAAGTTTCAACTTAAAACAAGAAATCTATTGAATTGCCTATTGAATGGTGTAGATCAATTACATATGGTTGGAGGTTGAAAGTTAGATAAGAAAATGACAAAGTTTCAATTTAATGGTTGATATACATAGTAATATTTATATATATATATATATATATACATATACATACATGCATTTGCATCTACGAACATATCAACAAAACTTCAAATAAAAATGAATTTTAATATCGAAATTCTTCTTCTTCTTCTTCTTCTTCTTCTTCTTCTTCTTCTTCTTCTTCTTCTTCTTCTTCTTCTTCTTCTTCTTCTTCTTCTTCTTCTTCTTCTTCTTCTTCTTCTTCTTCTTCTTCTTCTTCTTCTTCTTCTTCTTCTTCTTCTTCTTCTTCTTCTTCTTACAAACGCATTTGAGTTTGATCAATGGATTATTGATGAAAATGAGAAAATAGAGAGAGAGCAACAAATTGCAGTCAATTTGTTTATCAACAATAATCGTCTTATTCACCAACTCAATAAGGAAAATAATCATGTAAGTTACCGTGGTTCTATCAGCGGTCATGCAGTTTATTTTCGAGATAGAGAAAATGCTCATCGTAATTTATACAATGATTATTTTTCTGATAATCCTGTGTATGGCGAAAGAGAGTTTCATCGTTGATTTAGAATAAAACAAAGGTTATTTCTTCACCTTGTTGATGCCATCAAGCAACATGACAACTACTTCAACCAACAGCGTGATGCATCTGGTAGACTTGGATTATCAACTTTACAAAAGTAACCGCTTGGCATATTGCATGCCTGCTGATGCGACCGATGAATACATCAAAATAGGAGAGTCTACAGCAATTGAATGCATGAAAAGATTTTGTCGTGCAATTGTTTCTAGGGAATTTCAGGAAAATGGAACAAATAAACTAAACTTTTGCCCCCTTAGTACAAAATCAAATTTTGTCACTTTTGGACTTTCACTACCCTTCTTGTAAATAAAAATTCATATCAATATATTTACAATGCAAAAAAAATTAAGAAAAATATAAAACATAAAATAATCAAGCATGTGCATATATGAAAAATATTTATGGATTAAAAAATATTTGTAATAATAAGTTTTAAAATAGGTTAAATGTGTTAGAATATCAAATCTACCATCTACGACGACTTAGAATATGCAGTCTACCTAAAAACAATGATCTACACATGGTAGAATGCAGAATACACCGAAAACATTTCGACCTACTAAGGCAGAAAAACAAATCTACATTTCCTTCTATTTTCTGTATATTTGGTAGATTATAAGGTACAATAAATGTTCTCATATCTACCTTGGCAGAACATACTCTTTTCACATTTTTCTTTTATCTACGATCTCAGATTTCCATATCTACCACTTTATCGGTTTTCTAACTTTAGTAGAATGTAAGTTCTACTAGATTTGTAAATAAAATCCGAAAATTTAAGAAAAAACGGTCACCAAATATCCCCTAAATCTATTAAATCTTTTTATTTCCTTTTTAAAATGTTCTAAATTTGAATTTTCTTCATTAATGTAAGCATATTTTTGTTAGATATTTTTTCACATCAGGAATCATACATATGTAGTAGGTTACTTGAGGTGGAAGAAAAATCTATCAAACTAAGACGCAAATGCCATTCAGCTAGTGGAAAGACATAGCACATGTGAACAACACGTTCTACTCTGAGAATTACTTTTACCTGTCAATAAGATTACAAGTAACTGATTCACGTTGTCTGTATGACTGTATCTCAAGGATTAATGCTTAATGTTTTTCTAAGAAGCTCTTTTCCAATAAGGTAATGTAATGAAATATCTGAGTGAAACTGTGAGACATTCATCAGATAATTCAAACAAAGACTGGTTATCTGTGTTTGTAATGAAACATCTAAGTGAAACTGTGAGACATTCATCAGACAACTCTATGCTCTTACAAAAAATTATGACAAATAAGATTTCCAGTGGTTAAAGTGAAAGTTTACCAAAGCTAGCAACATTAATTTAGACAATCAAACACTAAGATGAGGCTGTGATCAAAGCCAGCAACTGCTTGAAGAACACAACCCTCAACGTCCTCCAGCAACATCGGTTCATGTTCATCAACCAAGCTTCCTAACCCCACCCAAAAACTTTACCATCAACAGTAAAAGCAAGACTGTGCACCCAACCTGACGATACCTTAACGATGTATTCTTGACCTCAAGCTTCAATCTTTGAAGGAACCAGAGCTTCAACGATACCTTCCCCAAGCCCAAGCTGTCCCCTTTTCGATTTTCCCCAAACCCACAGAGATCCATCATCTTCTATTGCCATTGAAACCACTCCAGACTCAAACGCTGATCGGACTCTCACATTCTCCGAGCTTTCTTCCACTCTCTTCGCCACACTCCCTGAATCTCCATCGATTCGATCGAGCTGGCTTTCCTCCTTGCGACCCAAGCCCAAATCTCGCCGCTGGAGTTAACTGCGAGGGAGTGGTAGTGTCCGGGGGATATGAACGAGACGTCGGAAGGTAAATCAGGAACCAGAGTTGGTTCGTAAGCGTCGGTTCCCAGTATTCATATACATGGTAGCCCCAGAGCGCCATGGCTTCCGTCTCCGAAGCTCATCACTCTACTAGTTCTCTGGCCGCCACTGCCCGTGAACCATCGTCATAGTAAATAATAATTTTATAATTTTTACTTTTTTATAATTAAATCTTAATTGTTAATTTTATTATTTTTCTTTATAATTAATTTTAATTGTATTTAAAGTTAATTAGAAAGGATTAAACTGGATTTTCATTAATGTTTATACTATAGGGACAATGATTTCAGTTTTAATTCTAAGGGGACAATACAATAGTTAGTTTGTTCCTTATTTCCAAATTTCCCTTGTTTCTATCTTTTCGGAGTGGTATCTCAGGTCACCGACACCAGAGGACGTTTCCAGACTTCTCAGTATTGGCCAACAACGCGGATTTCCTGGAATGTTAGGCAGTCTTGATTGCATGCATTGGAAGTGGAAAAACTGTCCAACGGCATGGACAGGACAATTTGCAGGTCGTAGCGGATCACCTACGATCATCCTCGAAGCGGTTGCGGATTATGATCTATGGATATGGGATGCCTTTTTCGGAATGCCGGGAAGCAACAACGATATTAATGTTCTAAACTCCTCCAATTTATTTTCCAAGCTTGCTCAAGGTATCGCTCCTCCAGCTAATTACACAATTCAAGGTCAAGAATATAACATGGATTATTATTTGGCCGATGGTATATATCCTAAATGGTCAACAATTGTTCAAACAATAAGCGATCCCCAAGGTCCAAAGAAAAAATTGTTTGCAGCAAGACAAGAATCATGTCGGAAAGATGTTGAACGAGCTTTTGGAGTTCTTCAAGCCAAATTCGCTATCGTCGCAAGATCCTCACGTTACTGGAAAAAGAGGTATTGCATGATATAATGACTTCATGTATTATAATGCATAACATGATAATTGAAGATGAACGAGATATCAACGCACTGATTCGAGATGCAAGACCGGCGCCGCCAATAAACGTTGAGATGGCCATAAATGAAGACATGCGTTTTCAACAATTTTTTAGCACGTAATCTTCAAATAAATAATAAGGAAGCTCATTTATCACTTAAAAATGCATTGATTAAGCATATATGGGAGCATTACGGAAATAATCGTATTTATTAGTTTTGTTTTATATATATTGTAATTAGAATTGTTTGGGTTTTATTATATGTAATTTTATGTTTTTTATGCTTTTTATTTTTTATCATAAGTATTTTGATGTTATAATTAAATCTGTTTACTAATTATGTCAATATCATATATTAATATGTGCTTATTGTTTATTTATTAAATTTTAATGGTTATAGTTAATTATTATTTAAATTGAGGACTAAAGTGTAAAATATAAACTTTTAAGAAAAAAATTTGAGGGTCACCATTGGAGAACCACATCTTTATCCCTTTATTTTGAGGGTGGATCCCATTTAAAATGACGGTGGACCCCATTTAGAAAAGATGACTATTCATCTGTATGGGACAGGTGCCATCTATCTGATCTAATGGGGACATATGTCTTTATTTCTGTCATGACTCATCAGTCACCTCTTCCTCTTTTGTTTTCTTGCTCCCCTAAATGACCGACTTTGTGAACTATAAATAGCTCCCTCTCTCTTTGTTTTGTAACAACAAGAAGAAAATAATAAAGACATAACTTTACTCTCATACTCTCTCTCTCTCTCTCTCACGTCTCCATCATCTCTCTTTTTTGCCTTGTTTTTATTACAACCAAACATATATAATAATAAATTCAATTTCATCACTTTTATTCTCAACACGTTATCAGCACGACGAACTCTCTTATACCGACTGTTCCTAAAGCAAGCAAACAAGGTGATGTTTAAATTTATGTCTTTCAATATATTTAATTTATTTAAATTTTTATTTATTATTCCGGAGTAAGAGGCTAGGCCTTCTCCGTTTATTTTCCGGGATGATAGGCGTTGCCTTCTCCGACTGATCGTTAAAGTAGGCTAGGCCTCCACGATCAGAGAAAACGTCAAAATGGTAGGTTAGGCCTCCTGAATATTGAAAATAAAGTCAACATGGTAGGCTTGGCATCTTCTGACTTTGAAAAATGATCGATATGGTAGTCCATGACTCTTCAGATCATTTGGTGTGCTGGGCCCCCAATTTTATTTATGCTATTTAAATTTCTGCAATTTAAGTTTACACAATTTAATTTTTGCATTTATTTTATCCATTTAATCTCTGCATTTAAATTCCCGTCTATATTTATATTATTATTGTATGAATACAGTAATCATGACGAATTTGACAAAGCTCAAAATTAATGCCCTGGATATTACGGAAAATAATTATATGACCTGGGCAGTAGGTGCAAAAATGCACCTAAGAGGTAGCGGGCTTTTGGAAACCATCGATAATACTAAAACGGTGTTGGGTGAGAAAAAGACTAAAGTCATGATATTTTTACGACACCACATACATGATGGTTTAAGAGACGAATATATTACGAAAAAGGATCCTGGGGGCCTCTGGCAATCTCTTAAAGAGATGTTGGATCACCAGAAATACGTAATCTTACCAAAAGCCAAACACGAGTGGATCCATCTCCGGTTCCAGGACTACAAAAGTGTAAGTGAGTTTAATTCCGCTATGTTCGGAATTACCTCGGGATGATGTTATGTGGAGAGAAAATAAGCGATTATGATATGATCGAGAAAACTCTCTCCACGTTCCATCCTGAAAATGTAGTCATGCAGAAACAGTACCGGGTGAATGAATTTAAGCGTTACTCAGAGTTGATGCGAATCTTCCTTGTAGCGGAACAAAATAATCAACTCGTGTTGTTAAACCATCAGGCTCGTCCCACTGGATCTGCTCCACTCCCCGAAGTGAATGTTGCATCATCCAGTTATAATAATTGGAGAGGACGAGGACGTGGACGTGGTCGAGGTCGAAATCATGGTCGTGGAAGAGGACGAGGAAGAAGATTTCGTCCGTATGATGAAAAAAATAAAAAGGACTTCCACGAGAATGAAATGAGCCGGGATGATAAAAGGCAAACAGAAAAGGTTTGCTACAGATGTGGCATGAAAGGTCATTGGGTACGTACTTGTCGTACGCCAAGACACTTAGCCGATCTGTATAGAGAATCCTAAAAGGAAAAAGAGAAAAGTGGAGGTGAAACGAATTTCATCTCTGATGAACCCGGGCCATCCTTTCATGGTTTAAATGATGATACTCATCTCGACGTATCAAATTTTCTGGTTGAGCCAGAAAACATCGATGTGTGATATAAAATCGATGTGATATAAGTTTATTGTATTATAGTATCATTATCTTTTGTTGTAAGATAGATGTTATGTTTCATGGTTTATGTTTAATAATATATGTTTTATAAATATATTAAATTCAGAAAGAATGCCAGACTTTGAGACTTTGGATGGAGATATCTTCTTGGCGGATAGTGCGTCAACGCACACGATAATTAAAGATAAGAAATATTTCTCTAGTCTCAAAATGAAAGATTACGCTGGAAGCGTAAGTACAATATCTGGTAATGCAACGATTATTATGGGCTCTGGAAGAGCGAAATTTTCAATGCCAGGGGGAACGATATTTGAAATAAGTGATGCATTGTATTCCCCCGAGTCACATAGAAACTTGTTAAGTTTCAAGAATATCCGAAAGAATGGATATCATATTGAGACTATGAGTAAAGATGGCATTGAATTTCTTTGCATTAAGTCCGAGGGGAAACATGTATTGGAAGAGTTAAGAATGTTATCCTCTGGACTATATTGTACAAAAACAAACATGACTGAGTCCTATGCCATGGTAAACATGAAGTTTACTGATACATTTAAAATCTGGCATGAAAGGGTAGGACATCCTGGTTCAGTAATGATGAGAAAGATAGTGAAAAACTCGAATGGCTATCCGTTGAAAAACGAAAAAGTTTTGCAAACGGACGAGTTTACATGTAATGCATGTTCTCAAGGAAAGTTTATAACGCGGCCATCACCAGCAAAAGTAGGCAATGTTTTTAGAAAGAATACATGGTGATATATGTGGGCCGATTCACCCACCATGCGGGCCATTTAAGTATTTCATGATATTGATTGACGCATCTACTAGATGGTCAAGTGTGTGTCTTTTGACAACACGAAATACGGCTTTCGAAAATTTCATTGCCCAAATAATAAAGTTGAGAACGCAGTTCTCAGAGTATGCCATTAAGAAAGTAAGGCTTGATAATGCTGGTGAGTTTACATCGCAAGCCTTCGATGATTATTGTATGTCAATGGAGATTGATGTGGAACATCCAGTTCCCCATGTGCATACACAAAATGGCATGGCCGAGTCGTTGATAAAACGGTTGTAGTTGATTGCAAGACCGTTAGTCTTGAGAACAAAGCTCCCAATTTATATATGGGGTCATGCTATATTGCATGCGGCTGCACTGATTCGGTTGAGACCGAGTGCATAAGTACTCCCCATCACAATTGGCATCTGGGCTAGAGCCAGATGTATCCCATCTCCATATCTTTGGGTGTGCGGTCTATGTTTCGATAGCTCCGCCACAAAGAACAAAAATGGGACCACAAAGTAGATTGGGAATATATGTGGGTTATACGTCACCAAGTATTATAAGATATCTGGAACCGGTGACTGGTGATATGTTTACGGCAAGATTTGTCTATTTCCATTTTAATGAGGATGAATTTCCAGCATTAGGGGGAGAAATTAGAGAAATTCCTAAAGAGATTACATGGTGTACACAGTCGTTGTTACACCTTGATCTCCCTACTAATCAAAGAGAGCTGGAAGTTCAGAAAATTGTGCATTTGCATAAATTGGCAAACCAGTTACCAGATGCATTCACAGATACGAGAAGGGTGCGAAATCATATATACCCGCTGAAAATGTTCCATCAAGAATTGTTGTTCCTGGGGAACAAACTGATGAAAACAAAATAAATGAACCTGGGGTTCAGTTAAAGAGGGGGAGACCAGCGGGTTCGAAAGATAAAAATTCCCGAAAGAAAAAGAAATTGGTTGAGCAAAGTGAAAAGGTTTTAGAAGAACCTGATATTGAAAGATGTCTCAAAAAGAAGTCATAAGTGAAAAGGATAAGGATCCAGATGACGAGGAGGGAACAAAAAAGTATGAGATTTCCATCAACTACGCCCGTGATCAAAATTTATTGATCAGAAATAAAATTAAAGATGTTGATGGAATGTTCTCGTTTTCTGTGTCCAAAAAAATCAATCACGAAAGTGATGATCTCGATCCAAGGTCCATTTTAGAATGTCAAAAAAGACATGATTGGGAGGAGTGGAAGAAGGCCATTCAAATTGAATTACTCTCCCTGAATAAAAGAAATGTCTTTGGACCTATAGTCATAACGCCTGAGAATATAAATCATGTTGGGTATAAGTGAGTATTCGTGAGAAAAAGAAATGAAAAGAATGAAGTAACACGATATAAAGCCCGATTAGTTGTCCAAGGTTTTTCTCAGAGACCGGGAGTTGATTTTGAGAAAACATATTCCCCGGTAATGGATGCAATTACGTTTAGATTTTTGATGAGCCTTACGGCGTCAAAAACTCTTGAGATGCATCTCATGGACGTTGTGACAGCTTACTTGTATGGATCGTTGGATAATGATATATATATATATATATGAGACTCCCTGAAGGAATGAAAATGCCAGGGGCATTGAAAGAAAAATCCAGGGAGGTTTGTTCGGTCAAGTTACAGCAATCACTATACGGATTAAAGCAATCCGGACGCATGTGGTACAATCGCTTAAGTGACTATCTCTTGAGTAAAGGATATGTGAACAATGCGATATGTCCATGTGTTTTTGTTGAGAAATCGTCATCTGGCTTCGTGATCATCGTTGTATATGTTGATGACCTGAACATGATTGGAACTCAAAAGGAGGTTGATGATGCTCGAACTCATATGAAAGAGGAGTTCGAAATGAAAGATCTCGGCAAGATAAAGTTTTGTCTTGGGCACCAGATAGAGCATCTCCGAGAAGGAATATTTGTGCATCAATCAAACTATACGAAAAGGTTATTGAAACGCTTTCGTATGGACCAATCGACTCATTTGAGTACTCCAATGGTTGGTAGATCTCTCAATGTTGAGAGTGATCCTTTTAGGCCATGTGAAGATAGCGAGAAGATATTAGGTCCTGAAGTACCTTATATGAGTGCTATCGGTGGGCTTTTATACTTAGCAAACTGTACCAAGCTTGATATTGCTTTTGCAACTAACTTACTAGCAAGATATAACTCTGCTCTTACTCACAGGCATTGGAGCGAAATAAAGCATTTATTCCGTTATTTACAAGGTACAGTTGATTTAGGGTTAATGTATTTTAGAAAACCCGAGTTTGGTATGGTTGGTTTTGCAGATGCAGGATACAACATTCCGTAAACACGTCTACGGTATCGGAATGCGACATTTGCGTGACCTGTGAAGAGAAAGCTATGTCCATTATTTTCAGGGGGAGATTACGTCAGTGTATTCTTTTTTCCTTGTCATGGTTTTTATCCCATTAGATTTTTCCTTGACTAGATTTTTAACGAGGCACTACGTAGTACAAGATGAATAATTAAGGGGGAGTGTTAGAAAAGATGACTATTCATCTGTATTGGACAGGTGCCATCTATCTGATCTAATGGGGACATGTCTTTATTTCTGTCATGACTCATCAGTCACCTCGAGTTTTTTTCACTCAGGATCACTTTTCATCTTTTTATTACATTATAAGTCACTTATTGCTACCAAGGTAGTTTTCATGACTAAACACCAAAACTTAGTTCATTTTTCTAACTAAGTGGTCCCACAAAGTTTAATCATGTTGCCATCTCTCTTTCTTTATGAAACAACCTTTTTAGTTAAAGAAATAAAATAAATTCTGAAACGAGGGGAAGACTCGACGTAAAAGAAGAAGCCGATGCGAGACGCAATTTTTGCTCGACGGAAGAAAAGCTTCGGTTTCAACACGAGCGGAGTCGCTACAGTTGGTTGAAGCTGATAATGCGATGGCGGAAGGTTTGGCAGTGAGCCACAATGGTGATTTTGGCATATTTGGAAAGAAATGGATAATCAAAATATCACTTTTTAATTTAAAATCAATCATTTGCAAATATATTAACGAATTTGTAGCCAAAACAACATGAAAAACACAAAACTTTAGGTGATTTAGGAAGAAGCCATTGTTGACGGCCGTCAAAACTCTACAGAAACCCTAAAAAATTGATAGGTAGAAGATGAATTAATTAAGATTTTGCCACTAATGTAAAAAACACAGAAAATAATAAAAATGGGATTTGGGGGCTTCAGACATGGGAAAGGATGTCAACAATTCTCTGCTATTACCACTGAGCCACTGTTACTGTTTTTGTATAATCCACGTGAAAAAAAAAATTAATTAGAAACAACATCATACTATGTTTTAAAAAATTAAAACTAGTTTCTGAGTATACTCAGATTAATCACAGATTTCTACTAATTCATAGTTAAAAATTATGCAAGTACTATAAGATAGTTTAAGAATTTGAATTTTTTTCAAAAATTTGACATTTAAAAGAAAATATTTTAGATGTTTTTGACAATGAAACTATCATTTAGAATATAAATCACAAATGTTACCATTTAAAAATTGTAATAGATTATTTCACTCAAAAATAATCAGATAATCAAAATAAACATGTGTACAAGCATACATGTTACATGTGTACATCTTCACACGTGTACAAAGATTATACAAGTACATGTGTACATCTTCACATGTGTACATCTTCACATGTGTACATTGTATGTTATAAGTACATGTGTACATGTGTACATCTTTCCTCTATCGCAATAACGCCACCGCGACCAAGCTTCCTCCTCCGCATCATCGCAGCCATGATTTCCTCCTATTTGTTGCAGCATGCCCATATCCATGCAATCATACTCTCCATGGTCGTCATGCAATAATTAACATGTACACCTGATTTTTTTGTATATAAATTTGCAAGTTTCATTGTTCATATGTATACATGATAAATTTGTTATATACATACCGTTTAACTATCACCACTATGTACACATGTATTTTATTGTCCATGTGTACAACTGTTTTGCAAAGAATTACATGTACACCGGTTCATTTGTACATTTTACAAGTTATGATATCTGATTTGAGTTTATCTGTATATTTACGTTAGTTAAGTTGAATATCTTGTTGAGTTTATTTAAATCATTTTAAGTTTCATTTAAGTATATATATTCATTTAAGTGTATATATATATATAGCATTTGTTTGTTTTTTTTTTGCAACGGCATTTGTTTGTTTATTTCTGGTTTTCGATTAATATATTTAACACTGCAAAATTTAACAGAGAAAGTTACAATGGCAAAGTGGTTAATAAAGCTAAAGAGTAAGTGGTTTGACCAGCAATATGGACACTTTTTCTATTTTATTAAGAAAGGGTTTAATCGTAATTTTCACGATCTTCTTCTTCCTTAACCCAATATGTATATTCTCCTGTGTAGCTACCATTGTTACCACAAAATTTTTCACTCATTTCTCATACAATCAACCGATTTCTTTAAAAAGTTAACTTGATTTCTTTATAGAATTTTAAATCATGTTATAGATAAACGCTTTTTACTCTAAAGCCAACAAATCTGAGATTTTTTTCTTTTTTTCCTGTGTTTTTTTTATTTGGGTAAAACCCCAACGAATCCTTACTTTATCGGGTGATCACCGAGTCTACAACCATTGAAGCCGCGTGAGAGACTTATCCCATTGCTTTGAGAGGAGAGGTTCTGCAGGTTTTAGAAAATAAAGAGAGAAAGATTTGAGAAAGAAGATAAAGAAAGAGAAGATAGGACCCACTAATTACAATTTAGTTTTGATTCAACGATTAAATTAGAAAAAAGTGTCTTAGGAGTACAAAGTGTTCTATAGTGTAATATAAGTTATAGAAAGTGACTCTAAATGTAAATCTTTCTTGTTTTGTAACAACAAGAATCTAATACAATAAAGTAGACAAATCTGCCTGCTCATTGCGCCACGTCAGCATAGAGGAAGGGGCAAACTGCGCCACGTGTCGCAACCTCCCTAACTATTTGTACATGTTTCGATTGATGTTGGTTATTGGGCTGCTGAGTATTTTGTTTCTGAGATGGACTCTTTAATTTTCTGTAAGGAGGCCCAAAACTTTGTAAGATTTGCTCTCCTTCGATAACCATTGACCAAAAGCCCTGCCTCTTCAGATATCTCCTCCCCGATCTAATCATTCGTATTTTGTTATTGCCTTCATCTGATACTTTAATTCTGCTATTAATGACGTCTATACCTCTTCCACCATTTTCTCTCATAAATCCAAGGTAACCGATTTCAATAGTGACTATAAATGTGTTTCTTCCCAGCGATGAACAGCCACAATCCAACGAAATCCGAAAGGCCAATCTTTGTTCAGAATCAACTCCAACTATGGCAACGTCGTAGACTGTCCTTTCCGATGTTCGAACACCGCAGAGGTCCGTCTGAAATATGATGTGAATACCACTAAGAAGCTTTGTGTTGTATGTCTTTTTCTGTTTGTATCACTTGATTTTCTTTTTCTGTTTGTATCATTTGATTTGATGTTTTTGGCATACACCTGTTGCGAGTTCTCTTTTTGGGTTATTTAGTTTATGCTTGATGATTTCAGGCAGTGAAGACGGAAATACCTATTCTCTTTCAGCTTGGTTTGAGGTATAAAAAATGAAATTTATGAATGATCTCTATGTTGAAGTCTTAGACAGTTGAATTTTTGTGTTGCTTCTTGGTTTATGTTGAAGTCT
Organism: Raphanus sativus; assembly: GCF_000801105.2. Taxonomy (NCBI): domain Eukaryota; kingdom Viridiplantae; phylum Streptophyta; class Magnoliopsida; order Brassicales; family Brassicaceae; genus Raphanus; species Raphanus sativus. The sequence continues at coordinate 20,915,014 of NC_079514.1, read as the reverse complement.
TGCTTCTTCCTCGACATCCATAAGCCAATGAAGAATACTTGGGAAGGATCCAAAGAAAACAGGTTAAGAATCAGTGGTGTATCTTATTTATAATGAGATTAAATTTTTACTTTTTATTGACATGAAAAAAGAGTCGGAAAGAAAGACGAACAGAACATAGGATTTTTCAAACATCCTCATCTTTCTTTGGTCTTCTCACGGTTTGTTATCTTGATCATAAATCACTGAAAGTTCACATTTTTAAAAATTATTTGCTCTTATTTTTAATGGGGTTGAAATATATTCACGGTTCTGCTTAGTTGTGATCCGAGTTTTTATTGAATTCATGATTATCTGGTCCTTTACGTTTCAAATATCAAATGTTGCATCTTTAGGGTTTGGTGTCATCTACGACCAATTTAGTTTGTCTTTTTCTCTTTTATGTAAGTCTTGAAGATATACATCAATCAAAATCCCATTGTTATGGATGTTGATGCAGTCTCTTATGTATAGATAAGCTCTTACATGTGACTTCTCTAAAAGATTTTTTTTTTAAAGTTAAAAGTTACAAGATCATATATATTTGGTGTGGTAGTCTTATCATTGTTCTTTCTTTATGTCTTTACTGACCCCTGGGATCCGAAATGTGTAAGCGCCTGCAGTATGTATCTTCCTAGAGAAGAGCCCGAGGATATGAAGCTTTTGTTGGAGAAGATAAATGAAAACTTTACAAACAAATTCGCAATCACACACAAGTAGTCTGCGTTTCTCGATGATAGCAATACCGCTACCGGCAGGGTCTTTTTTGGTAAACTGTCAGCAGAAGCCATGGAGATCTAGAATAAAAGAGAGGTGATGATCTCCGTTTTACTCTTTTACTCTTTGGTTTAGTGATTGTCAACAAGTTTTGAATTATGATTTTGGTTTCTGTGTGTGTTGTGAAATCAGGGGACTGGTTTTGAGTTCGTTGAGGTTGAGAAAAGCAAATATTTACTCGAACAGCGGAAAGGTCTTCTTCATCACATTTTGTAGCTAAAGATCCTTGCGACCAGACTAAAGGTCATTCATGTGTTCTGTAGAGAAATTGTACACAGCTTCTGCAGGCTTAAACCCAATCAACGAGGTATTATTTTTTTGGAATGTTGGATTTTCCTTACTTTGTTAAAATATGTTGTTGTGGGCCTGCTGGGAGAATACAAAGAAGTTTGTGTTAACGTATGTCTTTGTCCTTGCCGTAAAAAAACAAGACAATCAGTTTAAATGTTCACTTTGCAAGTTATTTCAATGAAATCAAATAAATTAACTGATGGTTAATATTTTTTAAACAAAATGTACATTAACAACCTGTTTAATATGTCGATATTCAATACTCATCGATCGGCAACACAAAAGATTTATAACGCTTAAATCTCTTCGACCTCAGCAAGGATAAAAAGTTCTATGGTAGTGCTTCAAGTAAGAACATCATTTTTAAGTAATCAAATAAACTTTGATCAATGTTATCCAAAATTTGGCTGACCGCAGGGAGCAAATATCTAATTTTTTAGCAAAAAAAAAAAAAAAAAACATACTCTAATTTACTCTCTATTAAAATTCACTGTTTTTTCTTATTCTTTTCACTTTTTTAAAGATATACACTTTAATATTTATAGAATAGTGATGCAAAGTTTCGTGCATGCATTTAATTATTGTTAAGGTAACGTAGATGTATAAAACATATATTCTAATACTATGTTTTTTCACTACCCTACTCAATCCCACTAAAAATTATCAAAAAGTAATACTCTGGGCTTAGTCTTTTCTTTTTTGAAACACATTCTGAGCTTAGTCATATCAGTTAAATTCAAGCCAATTTATAAATTAGACAGAAAACATTAGTTTTACAGGTCACAACCCAACGTTACGCCTAAAACATATTTTACTCAAAATAAACCATCCATAAACAGTACAAAATATAAAATATACTACATAATAAAATATTTACAAATACAATAGACAATATTTATACATAAAATATTTAAACAACAATTTAAAAAACTACATAAAAATATTTTTATAAAATTATACACCCCGCCCGTAGGGCGGGCCAACCACTAGTAAAATAATAAAGACATAACTTTATTCTCATACTCTCTCTCTCACGTCTCCATCATCTCTTTCTTTTGCCTTGTTTTTATTACAACCAAACATATATAATAATAAAAATTCAATTTCATCACCTTTATTCTCAACATTAGTCTAGTTTTTGCATTGTCATTTATTACTTTGCCGTTGTTTTTTATATTATATAGGCATTAAATAAAGAATAACTAAACATGTTAAATTATCTAAAAAGGGGATAATAACTGCCTTTAAATAAAATAATCTATTTGTTTTAATTTTAAGCAGTGATTAACTAAAAAACAAAAGCATTTAATTAAAAACAGAGATTAAAAATATCCAATAGCAGAAAATGGTAAATACATTAATAACTTCCTCTTAGAGGGGCTTATTGAATTAGGGGTTTGAGAAGGTTTCCAAGATTTTAAAATTTAGAGGGTTTTGTTGAATTCAAGGGTTTGGATAGAGGGTTTTGTGGAATTCAAGATTTTGATGGAGATTTAAAAGGAGAATTTGCTAGGATATAGTAAGATCTTTTTAAAATATTTTAATAATAATTTAAATCATTAAACTACAACAACGTAATCTGTTTCTTAGGTATATACTGAAATACATATATATTGTGTTTAAAAAAGCATATATATTAGGAACTTACCAATAATATTACTATATGATATAAAGAAATATAGTAAGTGAAATTTTCAACTATGATAAAAAGAAAATTTTAGACGTTCTTTAGTAAGTTGGAGAATTCAAACAAAAGTCCAACTCTACCTCTCCTCTGTTAGCTCCTTTACATCTTTTCTATGTCGGTAATCCACTAGTAAGAAGATTGCCTATGTAAGTTCTTTAGTTATATTCTCTTCCAAACTCTGATGCGTTCTTTTTTTCACATAACTCGGCGAACACATACTATTAATAAGCTTGGTGAAATTTATTATCACATTCCTATTATTTCTGAAACATAATCATCAGTCTTGTAGCCACTTCTCTAACAGAACATGACCAAAAAAGCTAGAAACTGTTCATTCTCACAGCACAAGAAAAAACAGACCTCTATTTCTTCTGAAAAGTACAAAACTTAGGCCTTTGATGATGATTTCTTCTTTGAAGGACCAGTTGTTTTCTGCTTTGCTTTCTTGAATAGATTGGCTAAAATAGCTTCAACGAGTTTACTGTCATTGATGTTGGTTTTTCCTTTTTAGCTGGAAGTTCATTAAGCAACTTGCCTGCTGATGTAGTAGTAATATCAGCTTGAGGGTCCTCACGAACTATTTATTGAAGAATCAGATTCCAACACAGGCTTCTCACCTTCTTCATCAGATGTATTGTTTTGACTTTGACCTGCAGAGTTTTCCGGAGAAGTTTCTGCAAAGTTGAACTTCTTGCCAGAATTCTTTGAGATGTCGAACCTGAGTTAGTTGAAATGGTGTAGCTTGAATCTTATCATCCATAAACTCTCCATCATCAGACAAAAGCTACTCCATTTTAACTTCAGGTGAGTCTGTCTCTGTCTCCATTGGTTGGCTACCAGTTTCAGGAGTCGCAACCGCCCTAACCGAAGCTGCTGTTGTTGCTGCTCCTGCACCACCTCGGAAATCAAATTCAGTATGCTCTTCCTGAGACAATTCTTTAGGTAAATCCACCATGTTTCAGAGAATATAATCAGGTTATCAAAACAGCCATCGCATAAAACGTTTTTACCACCTATAGAGAATTGCAGAGTCAAGTATCTGTTCTTCGGATACAAGATCGTTCCAAAAAGCTTCATTCGACCCCAAGGGAAGTTGAGGTAGAGGACGGAGTTTTTGGTGGAGAGTCAATCGAGATCGCCGATGGTGGCGCCAGAGATGGGAACGAGGAGACCATGGAAGGAGAAGATGAACCGGTTCTTGCACTCTGACTTGCGGATGATGCCGGAGCCGTGGTGCAAATATGAAATAATGGTTTTTTCTTAAATTCTCTCTCTTTAGATGGTACTAGGAGTTAACCCGACAATTTGATTTTTCAAATATTTTGTATACAATTATTTCGTTGGATGTTGTATTCTGAACTATATATTTTTGTGAATTTATGAATATTTTATATTTATAGTATGCATAATAAAGAATTTGAATATTTTTGAATTTTAAATTATTTTATTTTACATTGATGTAAACATTTTTGTGATAGTTGAATTTTTTTGTTTGTATTTTTGTGATAGTTTAACCTTTAAAAGTTTTTTATATATTTGAACTCCTATTTCTAATTTTTTATGGGATCTAATAAATATTTTCCAACGGAACTTTATATTATATAATCAGAACATTTGATATTATATTTTTTTTTCTTTTGACTAAAAATATTTTTTTCCTATCATTTTTTTTTTAAATTTGGCTTTTAAATTAGGGCCCTTTAAATTAACCAAATCAAATGTCAATTAAAAACCAAAAACATAAACCGGATCTCAATCTCCTATCCACATTAACCTAACCAAATCAAGTGTCAATAACCAAAAACATAAACCGGATCCTAATCTCATCTCCACGTTGACGAATTGAATCGTGCCCGTAAATTAATTTTATATTTTTATCACGTCAAATTTGTCTATTATTTTACAAATCAAATTACAAATCAACAATAGAATCATGTTTTTAAAGTTTGTTCTAATTTAGTTTCTAACATTATGTCACTTCGATTATTTTTAACAAAGAAACATCTAACCTATATTAAAAGGAGGATATTTTCAATGGAGAGGCCCTCCGCATCAACCATTAAAATCGGCCAATACGAAGCTGATGTTTTGCCACGTCACGCGGAAATTGGGCTGGTTTTTTTTAAATATATGACTTCAGTATTCGGGCCCATAAACCCAAGACGAGGTCGTTATATTCTTCGACAACTTCTAGACTTCGTCGTTTCCACTTCAACTTCTTCACCGGATACTTGATCGACACACCACTTCATCTCTGTGAAATCAATCCTCCCTAAATCTCATTTATGGCTCCCTTTCGTCTTCCTCTCTCTAAATTTGTTTATAATCCCCCTCTACGTTTGTTTACAATCCTTTTCTTTTTGCACAAAAAATTCTCAATCGATGAATTCAAACAGCAAGCCCCCTGTTTCCGGCGATATTATCCCGGAGAAACCACACGGAAAGGACGGTGTTTCTTCCGCCGAACCGATCAAACGAACCGGCCAAACCGTGGTCTCTTCCGCCAAAGCTGTCTCTAGAGATCCCCTCATTGCTTGCGTTGTGATTCTGTTGCCATTGATTTATTTACTTGATAGAATGGAATTGCTTCTGAGTATTGAGGCAAACTCAAATCAGGTTTATAAAAATCGTTTTGATTTAAAGATTCATTGTGCAGATCAATAAATCATTTGGCAGACTCAGAATCAAGCACTGAAACTTCACATGTACTCGCTCTCTCTCTCTTCTATCTGGTCTCATGACGACTATGATTCTGTTTTGATTTAACTCCAAACTGTTCTTACCTGATTATTTATTTATAGGAAGAAAAATATGTTGATGTGAAGGAACATATTGTAATACCCTGATTTTCTAAATCTTTATAATAAATAATAATCTCATAAAAGTCTCCATTTATTACTTATCAAAAGTCAAACTCAACACCATAATCCAATAATAGCATAAATAAAATAAATCCCAGAAAATATCGATAAAAGCATAAAACCGAAGTCTGAAAATAAGAAATAAAACTCCCAAAGCACCCATCCGATAGCAATCACTTATGTCCGTCAGTCTTACCTGAAAGGGGAAGAAACAAGGGGTGAGCAATAGGGGAGTCGCTCAGTGAGGTATGGGATGCTAATCCGCAAACCACTGACTTGAGTAATAGAACTCCCGCTATGGAAGTGTAGCTCTAACATGAACACACACGATGCCTAACACATCACACAAACACAAACAATGCGATGATAGCACACAGCTAATCCATACACCCCGCATTTCCTCATAAGGATATAATATATATACTCTGCGTCGCTAGTACAGTATGTCTCTGTACCCCCGCACACCATGATCTGCGTAGATATGCAAACGTCTCTGCACCCCGCCCACACACACAAAATATGCGTCGCTAGCTCAGACGTCTCTGGGCCCCCGCACACCATATCTGCGTCGCTAGCTCAGGCATCCCTGAACTCCCGCACACCACATCTGGTCGACAGCTCAGATGTCTCTGAACCCGCACATCACATAGCCCCTACTATATAACTATGTACATACATACATATATATCTCATATCTCAACATCACACAATCCAATCAATAGTTGAATCCTCTAGACCCCTAATTCCGGTTTAAAATACATAATTTACAACACCATTTGATTAACCAAATTAGATTCACCTCCAGGCTGGTCGCAAACGAAGACTGCAGTAATACTTCTCACAAAAACAAACACAACTTTCAGAAAATAACTCGAAATGACAATCCGCTTCTTGGAGACGATAGATAAAAGAGTGAACTACTTACTGACAAATTTCCAGATTGAAATCTTTCATTTAGGTCGGCCGTTTGGCCTTTACGCTGAGACTGATCGGAACTGTATCTGCATCACTAAAGCTTCAGCTTATCCTTGGCCAAGAAGCAACGTCGATAACTTTCCAACCGTACCTTGGTTTTACGATCGGGAAGATGATAAGGAAAGCTGACAACGAGATCTTTCTGATGATATCTCGCTCGTTTGCTGGTTTCTTCTAGATCAACGGGAAAACACCGATGAAGTTGACTATCGGCGGATCCGATCTACAACGAGTAGCCCCAAAGAAATGTCCATAACTATTAGATGAAAATTCCAAATGATGATCCGCTTTCTGATAAACATAGATCTATGAGTGCAGAACATAACCTCAAAAGTTGGATTCGAAATACTCAGTTTTGATTGATCGTTCTTCTGCTCTTCCAAAACGTGTCTGATGAGCTTTAATCTCTCTTTTCAAATGGTGTGATGGCCCTTCTTTCATGGTGGCTGGTACAGACTCCAATGGTGATGAGAGATGGAGCAGTGATGATGGAGAACACAGAATATGACATGTCTGCGTTGAGCGATGGCGGCTCACGTCTTTAGGTTTTAGGAGAAGACACATGTGATTATATATAAGCACACCCGGTTTTACTAAACAACAAAGATGATGAGTTGGGTTTTTTTAGTTTGGACCAATAATTAATCAAACCAAATAAATCAAATAATGATTTTAAGAAACTGGGTCGTTACAATTCTTCCCCACTAATAAGGAATTCGTTCTCGAATTCAAGTTGTGAGTCGGCTGTCCAATACCGTACGAAAAAAAAAAAAAAAAAACCTGAACATTCAATCCTTATTTGAATCTCGGTCTCCCAGATTTCCTCCTGGATCTTGTCCCTCTCTCAACAAACTTTGTCCAACATGGTCATCATCCCCTGAACCTCTTTGAACCTCTTTTACTTGTCGGTTTATAATCTCAACTGGCTGACAAAGTGGATACAATTTTTTTTTACCACGATCACTTGGCGGCTGCTGCAAAAAGAGTTTTAGCTCTCTCCCGGCCTTTCTCAAAACTAACACATGAATTACGTCTTGAAAATCTAACAACTCTGCTGATAACTGCGATCTATAAGCCACTGCTCCAATCCGCTCCATAATGGGGTACGGTCCCATATATCTCTGTTTACGCTTCTTCAGCTTTCAAGTCTTAGAACCTCCTTGAAATGTCCTCATTTTCAAGTGTACTAAGTCTCCCACCTGAAACTCCAAATCCTTATGGTGCTGATTTGCATAACTCTTTTTACGGTCATAGGCTTCCTTAAGCCGAACCTTGAGAATCTCAACTTGCTCTACCATTTCCTGAACATTGCTGATTCAAGTCTCCCCCACTTATGTCCAAAATGTGGTGTACGACAAGGCCTACGATAAAGTGCCTCATCTGGTGCCATCTTATACTCGAATGATAGGTGTTGTTGTAGGAAAACTATGCTAGATGTAGATACTTCCCCCAGTTTCCTTTCCGATATAAAATACAAGCTCTGAGCATATCCTCCAATGTCTGAATAGTCCTCCCTGACTGCAATATGTCTGTGGGTGGTAGGTTGTCCTCATGTGGACCTTTGTCCCAAACGCCTTCTGAAAGGCTCTCCAAGAAGCATATGTGAATTAGTATCCCAATCTGATACAATGCTAACAAGAACTTCATGCAACCTCACAATCTCTTTGATGTACATCTGCGCCAACCCAACTGTTCAGCTCTATTTGTTTTCGTAATCGCTAAGAAGTAGACTTGGTGAGCCTATCCACAATAACACAGTCACAAATCCATAGTCACCAAGTACCATTTCCACTATGGTAATGGTAGATCCTGAAATAACCCGCTAAGCACCAGATTCTCAACCTTAACCATCAGATATGTCTGACACTGCGATACAAATGTAGCAACATTGTTCTTCATACCAGGCCAATAAAATATAACTTCTTATCTATGTAACTTTTAGATGTAAGCCGCGCTGAAATCTAGCGATATTTTCCAAATCTTGGCAACTCCTGCTTCTGAAACCACATAACCCAAAATCCATTTTTTTTTCTAACAAAAGAAAAACTTACCAAGTTAGCAAATAATTGATGCTCTCCAGCTTAACCAACACAATCTGTAAATGCTCTGCATGCTCCTTTCTGCTTAAAGAATAAATCATGATATCGTCGATGAAGAGAATCGCGCACTTATCCAAGTGCTGACGAAAAACATCGTTCATAAGTTTCTTGAATGTTACCGGTGCATTTTGAAAACCTAATCAGCATCACCACTAGCTCATAATGTTCATAACATGTACAAAATCCCGTCCTATGTACATGCTCCCAATGGTGAAGTACTCGACCTGATGAAAACTTTATCCGAGAGTTCATCCGGCTGCTTTTTCAACTCAGTTATACCTGCTGGTATTAAACGGTACTACGCCTGTGAAACCGGTTTAGTCTGCGTTGAGACTCAATCATAAGAGTGTCTACTCTGGCCGGTGGTGATTCTTCAAAAAGCCTCAAATACATCCTCATACTTTGCAACCATTGAAACGTCCTGCAATTCATGATGTCCATCGTCCTTAACCATCAACATAGTCGCCATAAATCTCTCTGCTCCTCTCTCAAGTAGATCCTCAGCATGCAACATGGAAATAACTGAAATTCCTCGGTAAGCCTGAATATACTGGAATGTGATCTTCCTATCTCCTCTAGAGATATGAACTCTTGCTCTTGGGAAATCTAGTACCACTCGATGATGTGAAAGCCAATCATCCAAAGTATAACATCGTAGTAAACCAGCTCCATCTATGCTAAGTCTCTGATGAAGTTGACCCCTCCAAGTAAAACTCTCGATGAACACCAGCGGTCCCTAATCTCTCTGGTTGTCTGAATCTTCATAACTTAAACACAATCTGAAACAGTCAATACCGCCAAAATCTGGCAAACCAAATCAAGCTTAACTCCAGTATGTAGAATACGCAAGATGCCGCACCTCCAATCTAAAAGCAATCCCCATGAGTTTACAAATTGAACCTACCTCCAAAGTAATCAATTTACTCGTACACAAGAATAACACATGCCAACCAATGGCTCACCTATCACACCAAATAAGCTCCAGTAACCAAAAACTCGCGGAGTGACGACTTAAAGTAAGGTGGTGGCAGAAACATCACAAATTCACTGGCAATCTCCGAACACGGTTGACGAACCTGATAAACAACTGAGTAATCTGACAAACTGTGACATCCTCCATCTATTAAACATCTGGCTGAAACCCTGCTAGCTAGAGAACGGATAACGATGAGTAAACTCATCGTCATAAAAAGACAATTGGGTTAGGAGTTACCGAACAGAAAGGTGCTAGTTACTCTTATTTTTAAAATTCCCCCAATTCCCAAATTATTTTTCAAAATCGTCAAAAATCGATTAAAATCGCGTCCCACAAATCGCCATCCCGGGTCGGAGCCGGGACGGAACCCGCTCTGATACCAAATTGTAATACCCTGATTTTCTAAATCTTTATAATAAATAATAATCTCATAAAAGTCTCCATTTATTACTTCTCAAAAGTCAAACTCAACACCATAATCCAATAATAGCATAAATAAAATAAATCCCGGAAAATATCGATAAAAGCATAAAACCAAAGTCTGAAAATAAGAAATAAAACTCCCAAAGCACCCATCCGATAGCAATCACTTCTGTCCGTCAGTCTCACCTGAAAGGGGAAGAAACGAGAGGTGAGTAACAGGAGAGTCGCTCAGTGAGGTATGGGATGCTAACCCGCAAACCACTGACTTGAGTAATAGAACTCCCACTATGGAAGTCTAGCTCTAACATGAACACACACGATGCCTAACACATCACACAAACACAAACAATGCGATGATAGCACACAGCTAATCCATACACCCCGCATTTCCTCATAAGGATATAATATATATACTATGCGTCGCTAGTACAGTATGTCTCTGTACCCCGCACACCATGATCAGCGTAGATATGCAAACGTCTCTGCACCCCGCCCACACACACAAAATCTGCTACGCTAGCTCAGACGTCTATGGGCCCCCGCACACCATATCTACGTCGCTAGCTCATGCATCCCTGAACCCCCGCACACCACATCTTGTCGACAGCTCAGATGTTTCTGAACCCGCACATCACATAGCCCCTACTATATAACTATGTACATACATACATATATATCTCATATCTCAACATCACACAATCCAATCAATAGTTGAATCCTCTAGACCCCTAATTCCGGTTTACAATACATAATCTAACTAACAATCACGACTCAAATAGACTCAATTCATATTTCGAAATCTAAACTACGATAGAAAGAATTCTATTCTGGTACGGAATTTACGGAATAGACCCTCACCTTTGCCACGAGTTCTGAAGATAACCTGAGAAAACACATAATGAACCTTGACGACTCTGAAACAGCAACTCTGGAACTCTCTGAAAATAAATGGATATGATAATTTTGGCAGGACTGAACCCTAGAGAAAACAGATGGATATCTCAAGAACTGACCGTTAACTTTTCAATCCGTCCGGTCATAATGTAGTCCTATATGTCCTCTGTCCATAGACACCGAGTTCACTCCGATCGGACACCATTTGAATTAACCAAATTAGCTTCACCTCCAGGCTTGTCGTAAACGAAGACTGCAGTAATACTTCTCACGAAAACAAACACAACTTCCAGAAAATAACTCGAAATGACAATCCGCTTCTTGGAGACGATAGATAAAAGAGTGAACTACTTACACACTTTTGGATTTTATAGTGTGATTCAGATTAATCTGAGTATTTTGTATGAGATTGAAGTGATTAGAAGATTAGAGAGAATAAGAACAAGAGAGAGACTAGAGAGAGACTCAAAACTCCATTAAAAATATTACAATGAGGGTTTTCAAGGTTTTAAAGAGATTACAAAACTGTCTAGGTTCAATGTATCTAAACCTTATCCTGTTTCTTCTTTTCTGGGCAAGTACTGTAGCTACAGTCTCAAGTCTGGTGCCTAGCTTCTCAAGTCTGGTGCTAACTTCTCAAGTCTTGCAATCCTTTATAAAGTCTAATAAAACCTTATAATCTTTTAGCTTAATTATCAAGTCTGGCATCTCATCCCAACACTACTTACTGAAAAATTTCCAGATTGAAAGCTTTCATTTAGGTCGGCCGTTTGGCCTTTACGCTGAGACTGGTCGGAACTGTATCTGCATCACTAAAGCTTCAGCTTATCCTTGGCCAAGAAGCAACGTCGATAACTTTCCAACCGTGCCTTGGTTTTACGATCGGGAAGATGATATGGAAAGCTGACAACGAGATTTTTTTATGATATCTCGATCGTTTGCTGGTTCCTTCTAGATCAACGGGAAAACACCGATGAAGTTGACTATCGGCGGATCCGATCTACAACAAGTAGCCCCAAAGAAATGTCCATAACTATTAGATGGAAAATCCAAATGATGATCCGCTATCTGATAAACATAGATCTATGAGTGTAGAACATAACCTCAAAAGTTGGATTCGAAATACTCAGTTTTGATCGATCGTTCTTCTGCTCTTCCAAAACGTGTCTGATGAGCTTTAATCTCTCTTTTCAAATGGTGTAATGGCCCTTCTTTCATGGTGGCTGGTACAGACTCTAATGGTGATGAGAGATGGAGCACGTGATGATGGAGAACACAGAATATGACATGTCTGCGTTGAGTGATGGCGGCTCACGTCTTTAGGTTTTAGGAGAAGACACATGTGGTTATATATAAGCACACCCGGTTTTACTAAACCACAAAGATGATGAGTTGGGTTTGTTTTGGTTTGGACCAATAATTAATCAAACCAAATAAATCAAATAATGATTTTAAGAAACTGGGTCGTTACACATATAATAAGGGTGATTCTTTACATATACTTATGTTGTGTGTTTCTCTTTCTTTTCGCAACTTTACTCTCTAATAGTGTTATTTCTGATTGATTTTTTTTTGTTTTCAAACAGGTAAGGGTCCTCATGCTCAGAAAGTTCTGAATGCTTCAACCTAAAAAAGACGTTTAAGGTAGAGTCTTCACACATTGCTCTTTAGCATGAATATTCGTTAGTCCCCTGTCTTATTTTTACCTTCTAAATTTGTTTTTTTTTTGGTTATGTTGGAACAGCCATTAGTGTAAAAGAAGCGAAGAAAATAAGCAACCAACCCACAGTCTACACATATATCTCAGTCTCTCCCCGGAATATGCATTTTGTTTCAATTGCTAGAGGTAAACACTATAACTCGACGTAAATTCAGAATTGTGTCTAATCAAATTCAGACACCTTTCAGTGAAGGTTCTGTTTAGACGATGAGCGGATTCTGCTTTAAGCGGAGCAGCAACAAGTCGGTCTGATAATTAGTCCTTTTTGTTTATTGATATTTTATAGCATTTGACAGTTGCACTAAGCCACCAGCGCTAGCAAATCCTACCACTGTTATTTATGCAGGTATCGTATACAACTCTCTGTTTCAGATGACTCGGAGGCGGCTGTCTTTGTGTCTTTTGATGGTGAAATGAAAAAGTTAACCAACATCCGTCCTGCAGATGTAAAACTTATGGTAGCATTAACCAAAATCTTGCCAAGCACAACCACTTAAAATAATAAACGCTTTGTTGATTACAGGAGCTAGGGGTTGAACCACTTGTGGATTGATTGAGGAAGCTACAACCGCTACCAGTGACTTGAATGATGATCATGTGGTTGGTGGAATCACTAATGAGGGTAAACCACTCGAGGAAGAAGGCCACACCGGGAAGAAGCCACGCACTTCTTAACTTCCAAGGTTTTAGAAAGTGGTCAAGTCCAATGCCCACAATTGATGCTGCAGAATATTTATCTTTATCTCAAGTTTGAATAAATTGTTAGTGTTTCGTTTGCTATTTGAATCATATTGTGTTGGTTTTGTAACTTATCTTCTTCTTGACTTGGTTATAACAATAACTATTGTGGTAAAGACTTTTAAAATAATTTTGACGCGAGCGCGTCTTTCGAATATAAATGCGGAATTTAAAATAATAATAAATAAATAGTAATGCAGCGGAATAATAATAATAATACGGATAATAAACTCCACGTCATATCATAAAGTCGAATACAATACTATAAATTCAAACCCGAAAAAACATCCGAAATATCGATAACAACATAAGCCCGAAGGCTGAAATAAGAAATAACATAAACGATAGAAGTCCAAAGGCCTGAAGGCCCAATAATGATAAAAGATAAAATGATAAAACGATAAAGCCCACGTGCCCAAATAGTAGCACCAGTCCGATATGATCACTCCTGCTCATCGGTCTCACCTGAAAGGGGAAAGAAAGAGGGGTGAGCAACAAGGGAGTCGCTCAGTGAGGTATGGGATGCTAAACCGCAAACCACTGACTCAGTTCATAGCACTACAACTATGTAGGCTTAGCTCTAGCATGGAACAAACACGGCATCTAGTACACCACACATAACGACAAATAATACGCTAATAGCACACAGCTAATCTCTGCACCACGTATTTCCTTATGAGAATATAAACATATACTCGAAGCGTCGCTAGTACAGTCTGTCTCTGTACCCCCGCCCACCGTAGCGTCGAACGCAAACGTCTCTGCACCACGCCCCAAACAGTAGCGTCGAAGCTCAAACGTCTCTGAACTCACGCCCATATCACACCGTAGCGTCGAATCTCGGACATCTCCGAACTCACGCCCATCACATAGTCCCTACTCATAACTATGTATATACATATATATATAAAAACCGTGCTCAGCATCAATCTATTCACACAACCGTTGAATCCTCTATTAACCTAATTCCGGTTTAACAATCAATAGCAATAATAATCAAAAAAGACTCGCAAACAGACTCGATTCACAGAGACAGATCATGTTTCGAAACTAAACTTTTCATAATGGTAGTACTAAACTAGTTCGGGATTTAACGGAGAAGCCCTCACCTTAGTAATGAAGAGAAGTGATGTCTATGAACTCCAGCTGCTCAAATAGACTCCAAATCTGAAATCAGATCGAAATTCCGAGTCAGAACACCCTTCGAACGGGTGAAAACTGGTGTGTAAGGAAAAGTCACCCCGCTGGTCAAAGATCAACCCGGTCAAACCTTGACCAGAAATCAATTTAGCTAACCGACCGGTTTACTCTGACCTAAATCGATTTCAATTGGACCGTCCGGTTTAACCTTAACCGAAATTAAATTAATTAATTAATTAAATCGACCGGTTTATCCTAACCGAAATCTAATTAATTTTAACCAACCGGTTTACCCTAACCGATTCGCAATTAATTTAAACCAGTCAAACCAACCGGTTGACCGAGTCACCGAGTTGACTCACCGAGTCGACTCAGCCGAGTTGGCGAGTCGCCGGCGAGTCACCGGCACCGGTCACCGGCGGCGACGGCGGAGGGACAGTGGCTTACCGGAAAAGTCACCGGCGGCGGCGGTGCGGCGGCGACGCAGCGGCGGATTCCCGGCGGCGAACAGACGGCGGCCGGGCGCGGCTGCTCCGGCGGACGGGCGGCGGAGGCGGCGGTGCGTGCGTTTCACGCGCGCGCGCGGGCTGATCTTCCGGAGGCGCGTACGGCTTCGTCTGAGCTCCGATTTCGACGATTTCGGTGGCTATGGATTTTTCTCGTCGAGAGGAACGTGATGGTGGTCTTGCATGCACGAAATACTAAGCGGTTAGGAAGTTATGGGTGTTTTACTAAAACGGCCGAAATAAACTTAAAGATCAAGGCGGTTTCCGGCGTTACCTAGGGCTGCGATCGGTGGTGGTGAACTGAACGCGATCACTGGACGTGGTGGCTCCGGCGACGAGCTCCGGTGATCCTCTCTCTACAAAATGATCAACCACTTCCTTAGCTCTCTCTCTCTTACTCTCTAACTTTTTTCTCTTTTTTTTTTGTTGCAATGGCGAAGAAACTGATGTTGCAAAGTGGGTTTTTAAAGAAAAATACCATGGGCCTCTGGAAATGGGTTTGGGCTTCGCCGGGCTTCAGATGGGCCAAGGTTTTGGGTCATGACAACTCTCCCCCACTAATAAGGAATTCGACCCCGAATTCGAGCCAGCAACTGACTGTTCCATAACATCCCGAAACAACTCTGGATGGTCAATCCTTAACACGACCCTAGGATGAACTCTGGATGATATTGGATAGATCCTTGCAAAGATGAATCAAAAACTCAATCTTTCAAGGCTTGTGGATGCGATTGGTGACACAAAGAGATGCGGATGACTCTTTGATACTCCTAGACGACTACTTTAGATATGACACACTAAAGGAGAAGTCCTTAGACTCTGGATATGACACACCAGAACTCTCGAACTCTTGTTGATAGCAATAAGAGAAGAGAAAGGTTTTTAGGTTAAAGATGATGATCTTATTAGACTTGCTTCGACCAGAATATATAGTGAGAACCTTGTACATGCACAAGGTCTCGGAAACAACTACTAGTCATAAAGGAACAGGCTCCCTTTGACTTGTGTAAACGAAATAAAAAGCATAGTCTAAGATAGAATAAGATACATAATGTAGTCTGGTCCGAGAGTATCATACTAGGTGATTTGAAATAGCAAGACAAGGCCTCGTTAAAAACCTATCTTAGCAAAACCCAATGGGACAAAAACTAAGACAGGAAAAGAGCACACTTCTCTTGCTAGCCTAGATGATACTCAGCTTGATGGTATGATGACTTGAATGGTGATGAGTGGGTCTTGAAGTATCAAGCTTCCTTCAAGACTTTCTTTCTTCAAAGACTTTCGGATTAAGCCTCCAATAGCTTCCTTGAGCTTCTTTGATCTTGCACGAGTCATGGGACCTTTAGAAAGGTCTAAGGCATCTTCTTCTTCAGCTGGTTGGTCCTTGTTCTTCTTGACATGATCTGGAATCATATCATTCCCTCCCTCTTGAAAAGGATTTGTCCTCAAATCTGGATCATCTGCAATAAAAGGAACCAAATCAGCAACATTAAAACTATTACTCACATCATACCTTCCCTTTAGATCAAGCTTGTAGGCATTGTTGCTGAGCTTCTTCACGATCTCAAATGGTCCATCAATTCTTGGCATCAGCTTGGACTTCCTCTCGTTTGGAAATCTTTCTTTTCTAAGGTGAACCCAAACAAGATCTCCTTCTTCAAAGATCATCTCACGCCTGCCTTTGTTTGCATGCTTAGCATACAACTTTGTTTTCTCTTCAATGTTGTGGCGTGCTTGCTTATGGATCTCCTGCACCATCTCGGCCTTTCTTTTTCCATCAAAGCTAACTCTAGCACACTCAGGTAAAGGCATTAGATCCAAAGGAGAAGTGGGATTGAACCCATAAACAATTTCAAAGGGTGAAAACTTAGAAGCAGAATGCACAGCATGATTGTATGCAAATTCACAATGAGGCAAATGTTCTTCCCAAGACTTCAAATTCTTTTTGATGAATGCACGCAAGAGAGCTCCTAATGTTCTATTTACTACCTCAGTTTGACCATCAGTTTGCGGATGACATGTAGTAGAAAACAACAACTTAGTTCCTAGCTTAGACCACAAAGTTTACCAAAAGTAACTAAGGAATTTAGCATCTCTATCTGAAACAATGGTCTTAGGCATGCCATGCAAACGAACTATTTCTTTAAAGAACAAATTAGAAACATGCAATGCATCATCAGTTTTGTGACAAGCAATAAAGTGAGCCATTTTGGAGAACCTATCAACAACTACAAAGATTGAATCCTTTCCGGTTCTAGTCCTAGGCAATCCAACAATAAAATCCATAGAAATGTCATTCCATGGGTGATAAGGAATAGGGAGAGGAGTATACAAACCATGAGACTGAACTTTGGACTTAGCTTGTTTGCAAGTTGCACATCTTTGGCATATCTTCTCTACATCTTTCTTCATGTGAGGCCAAAAGAAATGATCCTGCAAAACCTTAAGAGTCTTGGCAACACCAAAGTGTCCCATTAAGCTTCCTCCGTGAGCTTCCCTAGTAAACAACTCTCTCATAGAACAGTTAGGTACACATAGGCGATTATCATAAAACAAATATCCTTCATGCCTAAAGTAGTGACCTTTAGCAATCTTTTCACAAGATAGATAAGCTTCTTTAAAGTCAAGATCAGTTTCATACATTTCTTTGAATTGCTCAAATCCTAAGAGTTTAGCATCTAGAGTGTTTAAGAGAACATACCTTCGGGAGAGAGCATCAGCAACTATGTTTTCTTTACCTTGTTTGTACTTGATGACATAAGGAAAGGTTTCTATAAACTCAACCCATCTGGCGTGTCTCTTGCTGAGTTTGTTTTGACCCTTTAAGTACTTAA
Organism: Raphanus sativus; assembly: GCF_000801105.2. Taxonomy (NCBI): domain Eukaryota; kingdom Viridiplantae; phylum Streptophyta; class Magnoliopsida; order Brassicales; family Brassicaceae; genus Raphanus; species Raphanus sativus. The sequence goes on along the minus strand of NC_079514.1, from coordinate 20,897,075 downwards.
GAGACTCATGATCCGTGTGTATCACAAGCTCCTTAGGCCAAAGGTAGTGTTGCCAAGTTTGTAGAGCCCTCACAAGTGCATACAACTCCTTGTCATATGTTGCATAGTTGAGTGTAGCTCCTCCGAGCTTCTCACTGAAGTAAGCTATAGGTCTCTTATCCTGCATCAAGACAGCACCAATACCTATACCGGAAGCATCACATTCTATCTCAAAAGTTTTATTAAAATCTGGAAGTATAAGAAGGGGAGCATTAGTGAGCTTCTCTTTTAGGCATTGAAAGGCGGCTTCTTGTGCTTCTTCCCATTTAAAACCTACGTCCTTCTTGATGATTTCGGTTAGTGGGGCTGCAAGAGTGCTGAAATCCCTTACAAATCTTCTGTAGAAGCCAGCAAGACCATGAAAACTCCGGACCTCACTGATTGTCTTAGGGATTGGCCATTCTTGTATGGCTCTTATCTTTTCTTGATCAACCTTAACTCCATCTGCACTCACAACAAAGCCTAAAAAGACCAAGTTATCCGTTCAAAAGGTGCATTTCTTAAGGTTAGCATAAAGTTTTTCCTTTCTCAAAACATCAAGAACAGACCTAAGATGAACTATATGCTCTTCCAAACTCTTGCTGTAGACAAGGATGTCATCAAAGTAAACTACAACAAATGAGCCTATGAATGATCTAAGCACATGATTCATCAACCTCATGAATGTACTAGGTGCATTTGTCAATCCGAATGGCATAACTAACCACTCATACAAACCATGTTTAGTTTTAAATGCAGTTTTCCATTCATCACCTTCTTGCATCCTAATCTGATGATAGCCACTCTTTAAATCTATTTTAGAAAAGATGCTAGAACCATGCAATTCATCAAGCATATCATCAAGTCTAGGAATAGGGTGTCGATACTTCACCGTAATATTGTTGATTGCTCTACAATCAACACACATGCGCCAGCTCCCATCCTTCTTGGGTACTAGTAAGACAGGAACAGCACAAGGACTCATGCTCTCTCGGATGTGACCCTTCTCCATCAACTCATCTACTTGTCTTTGTAGCTCTTTGGTTTCTACTGGATTGGTTCTGTAGGCAGGTCGGTTAGGAAGTGTGGATCCAGGTACAAAGTCAATCTGATGCTCAATCCCTCTTATTGGTGGCAACCCTGTAGGACTATCATCTGGAAACACATCATCATATTCCTGCAAAAGAGATAACATCTCACTCGGGTATACCGGTGCAAAATCAGTTAGATTCAAAAGAGATTCTTTGTAGATGAACAAAAGAATAGATTGATTAGAGTGAGGAGATCTCTTGATATCACCAGTTTTGGCATAGAAGTTGTGTTGCTTGGTTTGAGTCGGTTTAAGATCAATCTCCTTTTTCTTTTGAAGCTGCAGCTGATCTTGATGTACTTCTTTTGGAGATAGTGGCACTAGTACTGTCTTTCTGCCTTTAAACTCAAAGGAGTGCTTGTTGGTAAAACCATCATGAGTTACACGTCTGTCAGATTGCCAAGGCCTTCCCAGCAGTATGTGACTTGCTTCCATAGGCAAAATGTCACACAATATCTCATCCTCATATCTTCCAATGGATAAAGGAACTAGAACCTTATCAGATACCCTCATCTCACTCTCATCATTGAGCCACTGGAGTCTATAGGGTTTTGGATATTTCTGCACCTTTAGTCCAAGCTTTTGAACCATGGTTTCACTCGCAACGTTGACACAACTACCACCATCAACTATGAGGCTGCAGACCTTTCCTTGTACCAAGCACCGTGTGTAGAATAGGTTCTCTCTTTGCTCAAGCTCTTCGGTCTTAGTTTGAAGACTAAGGTTTCTCCTTGCCACCAGTAACCTCCCATTAACCGCCTCTTCTTCATACTCTTCTTCAGACTGATCCTTAGTATGATCTTCTTTCTCAGCTTCAGATTCAAACTCGCCATTATCAAGCAGTATCATTACCCTTTTGTTGGTACATTCATTGGCATAGTGACCACGACCTTGACACTTGAAGCACTTGACATCTCTGGCTCTTGAACTAGTTGTTTCAACCTTGCTTTTATCTTTGTTGTAGATGCTAGCAGGTTTCGGTTCTTCTTTAGGCTGAGGCTTACTCTCTTTCTGGAAACTTGGCTTATCTTCTTTTGAGTGTTGGAATCGTGTGGAACCATAGCTACCACGTGAGTGACCCTTTCTCTTAAGCTGCTGTTCCACCAAGATAGCCTTATGCAACATCTCTTCTATCTCCACATAGTGTTGCATCTCAACGTTGTCTTGTATCTCACGGTTTAGCCCTCCAAGGAATCTTGCCATAGTAGCTTCTCTGTCCTCTGAAATACTAGCTCTCAGCATCAGTAACTCTAGCTCTTGATAATATTCCTCAACAGTCTTGGAACCTTGCGTGAGTCTTCTTAGTTTCTGATGTAGATCTCTGTGGTAATGGTTAGGCACAAACCTCTTGCGCATAAGAGACTTCATCTCTTGCCAAGATTCAACTGGATACTCTTGGTTGAGTCTTCTACTAGTTACCAATTGATCCCACCAACTCAAAGCATAGTCATGGAACTCAGTAGCTGCAATTTGGATTCTTTGAGCGCTGGTGTAGTGTTTGCAATTGAAGACTAGCTCAATCTTCTTCTCCCACTCCAAGTAAGCATCCGGATCAACCTTGCCATGAAAAAGAGGGATTTTGATCTTTAATCCATTGAACTCATCTCTCTGAGTCCTTCTTTCATCATGATCACGTCTCTGCCTTCTCCTACTACCTCTGGATGAAGAAGATCCACTGAGTTCAGACCGGTGACGCTCATAGTAGTTGTCTGTTTCATGAGATTCAGCATGCTCTCTACGATCTCTCCTTGGTTCAGGATGATTATGTGGACTCTGACCTCTTCTGTCTCTCCTAGACTCATTACTATGGCCCTGACCAGTAGCTCTTGCCTTATCTCATCACGAAGACCCGTGATGCTAGTCTTGATCATATCAGCCACAGTAGTGATCAGAGTTTGCTTCAACTGTTCTGTCATCTCCTCCCTTAGTAGTTTACTCTTTCTTACAAGTTCTGCTTCCTCATCTGTCTCGTTCCCCATTGGTACCTGAGACAAAGAAACAATCTAAACAAGTAAGATGTTCAAGAAAATTTTTAAAAAGGAAACAACTTTGATTAAAAGGAATAACTTGCGATCTAAGGCAAAACAATTTGAAAGATCAAAACTTGATAACTTTTATCACACGAAATCGAAACAGATCAAGATCAAATATGAAGAAACTTCTTAGATCTATCAGGATTTGATTCAAACAACAACAATAGATATTGAAACGATCAGATCTAGTGAAATAACACAACAAAGAACACAGATCGATTGGCGGATTCAAAAGAAGTTGAAGGGTTCTATTTGAAAACAACAAAAGATCGAAACTTCCCTATCCAGAGCTGCTCTGATACCACTTAACACGACCCTAGGATGAACTCTGGATGATATTGGATAGATCCTTGCAAAGATGAATCAAAAACTCAATCTTTCAAGGCTTGTGGATGCGATTGGTGACACAAAGAGATGCGGATGACTCTTTGATACTCCTAGACGACTACTTTAGATATGACACACTAAAGGAGAAGTCCTTAGACTCTGGATATGACACACCAGAACTCTCGAACTCTTGTTGATAGCAATAAGAGAAGAGAAAGGTTTTTAGGTTAAAGATGATGATCTTATTAGACTTGCTTCGACCAAAATATATAGTGAGAACCTTGTACATGCACAAGGTCTCGGAAACAACTACTAGTCATAAAGGAACAGGCTCCCTTTGACTTGTGTAAACGAAATAAAAAGCATAGTCTAAGATAGAATAAGATACATAATGTAGTCTGGTCCGAGAGTATCATACTAGGTGATTTGAAATAGCAAGACAAGGCCTCGTTAAAAACCTATCTTAGCAAAACCCAATGGGACAAAAACTAAGACAGGAAAAGAGCACACTTCTCTTGCTAGCCTAGATGATACTCAGCTTGATGGTATGATGACTTGAATGGTGATGAGTGGGTCTTGAAGTATCAAGCTTCCATCAAGACTTTCTTTCTTCAAAGACTTTCGGATTAAGCCTCCAATAGCTTCCTTGAGCTTCTTTGATCTTGCACGAGTCATGGGACCTTTAGAAAGGTCTAAGGCATCTTCTTCTTCAGCTGGTTGGTCCTTGTTCTTCTTGACATGATCTGGAATCATATCAATCCTCATCTGTAGCTCGGGCTCCCATGTCTCCTCCTGGATCCCGTCTCTCTCCTAACGAACCTTGACCAACATGGTCATCATTCCCTTATCTGTTTTCATTTGGCGATCCAAAATCTCCACTGGCGTACACGGCGCACATAAATCTTTGCCAAGATCACTTGGTGGCTGCTGTAAAATGAGCTCTGGCTCTCTAACGACTTTCCTCAAAACGGAAACATGAAACACGTCATGGAAGTCTGATAACTCTGCTGATAACTTCAATCGGTATGCAACTGCTCCAATCCGCTCCAAAATAGGAAATGGTCCCATATATCTCGGTTTAAGCTTCTTTAGTTTCCGAGTCTTAGATCCTCCCTGAAATGTCCTCATTTTCAGGTATACCAGGTCGCCAACCTCGAACTGCAAATCCTTACGGTGCTTATCTGCATAACTCTTCTGTCGATCATGGGCTTCCTTAAGCCGACTCTTGAGCATCTCAACCTGCTCTACCGTCTCTTGAACCATTGCAGGTTCAATCTCACGTCGCTTCCCCACTTCTGTCCAACAAAGCGGTGTGCGACAAGGCCTACCGTAAAGAGCCTCATACGGTGCCATCTTAATGCTCGAGTGATAAATGTTGTTGTAGGCAAACTCCGCTAAGGGTAAATACTTTGCCCAACTTCCTCCCCAATCTAGAACGCAAGCTCTCAGCATATCCTCTAAGGTTTGAATAGTCCTCTCTGACTGACCGTCAGTCTGCGGATGGTATGTTGTGCTCATATGGACCTTTGTCCCAAGTGCCTTCTGAAAGGCTCCCCAAAATATAGATGAGAACTTTACGTCTCGATCCGATACAATGCTCATGGGAACTCCATGCAATCTCACAATCTCATCAATATAAATCTGCGCCAACTGACTCACTCCGTCGGTCGTCTTAATCGCTAAGAAATGGGCTGACTTGGTAAGTCTATCCACGATTACCCAAATGGAATTCTTTCCTCCTGAAGTGGTCGGCAATCCCGATACAAAATCCATAGTCACCATGTCCCATTTCCACTCCGGTAATGGCAGGTTTTGCAATAACCCGCTAGGAACCTGGTGCTCAGCCTTAACCATCGGACAAGTCTGACACTGCGATACAAATGTAGCAACATCCTTCTTCATACCCGGCCAATGATAATAACGCTTCAGGTCTCTATACATCTTGGTGTTCCCTGGGTGAATAGAGAAACGCGAGTGGTGTGCTTGCCGTAAAATCTCCTTTCTTAACAACTCATCACTGGGCACCCAAACCCGGTTCCGGTACATGAACATCCCACTCGATGCTATATGATATCCAACACTCTCGATCTCAATCTGCTTACGCAAAGCCTCATCGACATCTTGAGCTTTACGTATCCTCCATAGTAAATCTGCCTGATCTACCGCCTCGAGGCCAACAGTCTCTCCGTCTACCGTAGTGGCGCATAATCTGAGACTAGCAAGTGTTCCCATACACTCCTGAACCTCCTTAGTTCGCGAAACATCGCTCCTGCGCCTACTCAAGGCATCTGCCACTTGATTAGCTTTTCCCGGATGATAAGCAATCTCCAAGTTGTAGTCTGCTAACAACTCCACCCATCTATGCTGTCTTAAGTTCAAGTCCGTCTGAGTAAAGATGTACTTCAGACTCTTGTGATCTGTGAGGATCTTCACCTTCTCTCCATACAAATACGACCTCCAAATCATCAATGCAAAGACAACTGCTGCTAACTCCAAGTCATGTGTAGGATAATTAGCCTCGTGAGGTCTCAACTGACGTGAAGCATAAGCAATGACCTTACCCTCTTGCATCAATACACATCCCAATCCCGTGCCTGATGCATCAGTATAAACCTCATATGGTATCCCTGACCTCGGGAGTACCAAAACTGGCGTCTGTGTCAGATGTCGCTTCAACTCTACGAAACTCTCCGAGCACTCATCTGTCCAATCAAAATTGACGTCTTTGCCCGTTAACTTTGTCATTGGCCTTGCAATGCTAGCAAACCCCTTGACAAAATTCCTGTAGTATCCTGCTAAACCGAGAAAACTGCGGATCTCCGTCGCACTCTTAGGTGTCGGCCACTCTGAAATAGCTTTAATCTTTTCTAGATCTACAGCAACTCCCGCTTCTGAAACCACGTGACCCAAAAATCCAATCTTTCTCTGTCAGAAGCTGCACTTACTCAACTTAGCAAACAACTGATGCTCTCTAAGCTTCCCCAACACAGTCCGTAAGTGCTCAGCATGCTCTTCTCTACTCCGAGAATAAACCAAGATATCGTCGATGAAAACGATCACACACTTATCCAAATGCTCGCGGAATACGTCATTCATTAGCTTCATGAATGCTGCTGGTGCGTTCGTCAACCCAAATGGCATCACAACAAACTCATAATGTCCATAACGTGTGCGGAAAGCCGTCTTCCTTACATCTCCCTCTGCTATGGCAATCTGATGGTATCCTGATGCTAAATCAATCTTAGAAAACCATGAAGCTCCTTGCAACTGATCCAACAACTCGTCGATACGCGGAAGCGGATACTTATTTTTGATGGTGACTTTGTTCAAACCTCTGTAGTCGATACAAAGTCTAAAACTTCCATCCTTCTTTTTCACAAACAAAACAGGTGCTCCCCACGGTGAAATGCTCGGCCTGATAAAACCTTTATCTAATAGTTCCTCCAACTGCTTCTTCAACTCAGCCATCTCTGTGGAAGCTAAACGGTAAGGAGCTCGTGAAACCGGGGCTGCCCCTGGTTCCACCTCGATCTAAGAACATTACTTCTAGCTGGCGGTGGCCCTTTTAAGGCCTCAAAAACATCTTCGTACTCAGCAACCACGGGAATATCATGCAACTCCTGCTGATCCTCATCATTAACCATCGAAATGGTCGCCAAAAACCCCTCTGCTCCACTCTCCAATAATTCTTCCGCACGCAACATGGAGATAATAGGAATTCCCTGCTGTGACTGGATTCCTTCAAATGTGATTTTCCCTTCCGCTCTCGGGATATTAACTCTTGCCTCTGGGAAATCTAATACAACCCGATGTCGCGTCAACCAATCCATCCCAAGTATGACGTCGTAGAAGCTCATCTCCATCTCTGTCAAATCTCCGAGCAAATCGACTCCTCCAAGCATAACTGGTACATCACGATGAACTCCAATCGCTCCCAATCTCTCGGTGCCGGAAGTCTGAATCTGTTTAGCCTTTGGTTCAAAGACACCCCGGAAAGACCACGACTTGACCAAACGCGGACTTACGAAACTATGAGAAGCTCCTGAGTCGAATAAAGTGTGAGCTGACTCACCTCCAACCGAAACCAATCCTACACAAGATTTTTACTAACTACACATGATAACCACATAACCAAAATACTGAAAACATAACAAGTATGAATAAGATGCATACCCGCTATCGGCTCGGTTCCCTGGGCATCTCCAACTGTAAACACACGTGGAGCGATGGCTAGACGCTTCGATGGTGGTGGAAGTGCTGCATTGCCCCTCCTCGGGCAATCCCTGATCATGTGACCCGGCTGGTTACAGCCAAAGCAGTTCCCAACTGCCACTGCTGGGGCTGCTGCCACTGCTACTGGCGGTGCAACACGGGCACCGGCTAGCCTGCTTCGACAAACCCTACTCTTATGTCCAAACTTCCCGCAATGAAAGCACTGGATGCCTGACTGATCCAAGGTCCTCTTCTGCGACCCGGAAGTCCCTCCGGTCTTAGGTTGAGCTGCCTTGTTGAACTTCTGCTCCGCTGCAATACATTTCTCTTGCACAACGGCCTTCTCTACCAGATCCTCCAAACTGGCATAGGTGACCATACTGCACCTACCGTGAAGTTCTACTCACATCCCTTTTAAGAACCTCCTGATAAGATCCTCCTCATCCATACCATTACCCGCAAATCGGTGAAGCTGGCGAAACTCATGCTCATACTCTCTGACAGACTTTCCACCCTGCCTCAAACTCTCAAAGTCGTTCTTCTTCTCATCCAAAGCTTCTCTCGGAAAATATTTCTTGTTGAACGCATACAGGAAATCCTCATAAGTCATCTCGCCGTGGTGCATCACTCGCACTCCATCCCACCACACTGCTGCATCTCCGCGTAAATACAACTCAACAATCCTAAGCTTGAGCCTTGGTGGGCATGAGATAGTGTTCAAACACTTATCCAAACTGTGCCTCCAATCGTGAGCAAGTGTAGGATCCGTGGTACCACTGAAATGCTCCAAGTTCACATACTTCATCTGTGACAACACCCTGATAAATGTTTCATCAACCTCGGACACATGCACTGGAATGACGGGTGGCGGCGGCAGAACCTGAAAGACACCTGGAACTGGCTGAATAGGAACCTGCGGATACTGTGGCGCTGGGGCCTGCTGAGCGGGAACCTGATGATCATGCTGAACCTGAACTGGCGGAACCTGCTGCATATGAATCTGCGGACCCTGCTTGATACGCCCAAAATCGGGAGGATGGCTTTGGCCGGATGTTGGATATGAACCGAGAAGGCGAAGGCACTTCTGGAACTGGGATGGATTGATAGGATCGTCAAGAGGTGCGGAATGGCTCTTGATATACCCTCGATCTAAGGCTAACCACCAAAGAACGGATGTAGTGTGTTGGCTAACCACCAAATAACACACAAAGATGATTGGCTGACCACCAAATCAACAAGCCGGTTCAAACCGATGAACTAGCTAAAGAACTCTCTCTCACTCAGAGAAGAAGAACAAAAATGAAACCAAAATGAACTGATTTTTATTCATCAAAGTGACTACATATTTATAGTGTTTGTAGTCAAAGACTAATAATGAGAAATGCGGAAAACAATACATAGAATTTAGATATTTGACCAGATCTAGTCAAGGCACAGAAAATAATGTATAGAAACTATAAATTTGACCAGATCTGAATTAACGAGTCAAAGACTCAGTCTTCCATGCAGATTGGTCAAAGATGACCCTTCAGATAATGTCCAGGTTCATCCGAACCAGATGGATGCACGGGGTAAAGATAAGGACGCCTACGGGACTGTCCGGATGGTCTGCCGGATGAGAATGCATGTCCGTCTTGGGTTTCCTCACGACCCAAGTTAAGTCTGGCTCGACCATGGGTCTTAGAATGTGCGGCTCGGTCGGTGTGATCATCAGGAACTGGTGGAGAAACCTTGGTTGAGTCGAGCTGGTTGATAAGATCGCCACTTTGGATCGTGTCCATGAACCAAAAAGGACGGTGCTCGATTTTGGTTCTATCATACTCTCCCTCTTCAAAAAGATTTGTCCTCAAATCTGAATCATTAAAAGGAAAAGGATTATAAGCAAAAGAATTATAATCAACACAAAGCTCATTATGAATGTGGTCCGACTTTTGAATGGACAAAGATACTTCCTTTTCTGGCTCGGTTTCAACTTTCTTCAAGGTCACCAATGTTTTCTGTTTGTGGCACTTGTTAGCATAATGGCCGACCTTATGGCATTTGAAGCACCTGGTAGAATGAGCTTTGCTTGTGGGTTTCACAGCTTTGCTTTTATCAAAAGAAATCTCATTAGTTTTCAAATCAGAATTTGAAAGATAAGAAGACTTACATTGCTGTTTTGGTGCTGAAGAAGTGTTGGTGTTTTCCTTCCTTTTGAGTTGCCGGACAGCATGAATAGCTTTATGCAACATCTTCTCCAAACTGGCATAAGTCTGAATCTCATTCTGATCAAACACATCACGACTGCTTCTCTTGGTTTTGGTGAAGGGACGATCACCACTTCTGACCCACTTCTCATCATCAGACCTGTTTTGTCTCTTCCTTTTCTGCACAAAATCAAACCTATTAGCAGCAAACTGTTTCTTATTTCCAAAAATTAATTGCTTTTTTTTCGAAACAGTTTTAAAAGGAAATAGGATATCATCTTGTAGTGGTTTTGATTTCTTGAGAAGTCCAAACATCCTGAAACACTTAATAAACGTTAGCACATAAAAATCCTCACACTCTCAAAGTGTTTGATCTCACGATTTTTAGGTGATCACTCAGAGTTCTTTTACTGGTTCAAAGGATGATAGGCAGTCAAAATTCAGCAATCAAAAACCCAAAACAAACTTTGTGGAAAAAGAAAAGAAATGAAGATGAAGAGATTTTTTTTGTTTTGTGTGGATCCGCCTTAACTGTCCTAAGGCTGGGTTTCTCTTAATTAAAATTTAGATTTTCTGGAAGAGCTTCCTAAATATTTGAACTTTATTTGGTGATTTCTATAGCCAATGAATTTTCTTATAGATTTTGATTATGTTTTTTTTTTAAGATTAAGTTCCAAATTAGGATAGCCATCCTGAACAAGAATTGTATAACATTCCTTATATGCTTTTGATTCTCTTCGAAAACACAATTATGCAAGAAAACACACTCATTTTATTCTTATTGGAAACTCATCCTTAAAGTGCCAAAAGGTATCCTATATAACATATGTGTTTTATAATGATACCACATTTAACACTTTCTTGATAAAATTATTGAAAATGCTTCAAGCTATATTTTAATGTTCTCTGTTTGATATGTGTTATCTATTTTGTAGACAATGAACTCTATTTGGTGATTTCTATAGTCAGTGAATTTTCTTATAGATTTTGATTATATATATTGGAATATTAAGTTCTAATTCAGGATAGCCATCCAGAACAAGAATTGTCTAACATTCCTTACACGATTTTTGATTCTCTTCGAAAACAGATTTATGTAATAAAACACACTCATTTTATTTTCTGGAAACCCATCCTGAAAGTGCCAAAAGCTATCCAAGATAACATGTGCATTTTATAATCATACCACATTTAACACTTTCTTTATAGAATTACTGAAAATGCTTCAAGCTATCATATTTTCATGTTCTCTCTTCTCTTTTATACGAGTTCTCTATTTGGAGATTTCTATAGCCAATGAATTTATAATTATGCTGTTTTGTTTTGATTGTTCTGAAGATTAAGTTTCAATTCAGGATAGCCATCCAGAACAAAAATTGTCTAACATTTCTTACACGCTTTTTGATTCTCTTCGAAAACAGATTTATGTAGTAAAACACACTCATTTTATTTTCTGGAAACTCATCCTGAAAGTGCCAAAAGCTATCCAAGATAACATGTGTCTTTTATAATCATACCACATTTAACACTTTCTTTATAGAATTACTGAAAAGGCTTCAAGCTATCATATTTTCATGTTCTCTCTTCTCTTTTATACGAGTTCTCTATTTGGAGATTTCTATAGCCAATGAATTTATAATTATGTTGTTTTGTTTTGATTGTTCTGAAGATTAAGTTTCAATTCAGGATAGCCATCCAAAACAAAAATTGTCTAACATTTCTTACACGCTTTTTGATTCTCTTCGAAAACAGATTTATGTAATAAAACACACTCATTTTATTTTCTGGAAACTCATCCTGAAAGTGCCAAAAGCTATCCAAACATTTATAATTTTAAATGGATATTTTCTGGAAACTCATCCTGAAAGTGCCAAAGCTATCCTAACATTTATAATTTTAAATAGTAAGTCCAATAAATATATACATTTTTACTAGATATTCTAACATTTAAAATTTTAATTAAATATTAAAATTTCAAGAAGTAATTACTAAATATTTTATTTGTTATCCTAACATTTTTCTTTTTAATTAAAATTTAGATTTTCAGGAAGAGCTTCCTGAATATTTTAACTTTATTTTGTGATTTCTATAGCCAATTAATTTTCTTATAGATTTTTATTATGTTTTTTGGAAGATTAAATTCCAAATTAGGATAGCCATCCTGAACAAGAATTGTATAACATTCCTTACAAGCTTTTGATTCTCTTCGAAAACATAATTATGCAAGAAAACACACTCATTTTATTCTTTTTAGAAACTCATCCTTAAAGTGCCAAAAGTATCATATATAACATATGTGTTTTATAATGATATCACATTTAACACTTTCTTTATAAAATTATTGAAAATGCTTCAAACTATCATATTTTAATGTTCTCTGTTTGATATGTGTTCTCCATTTTGTAGACAATGAACTCTATTTGGTGAAATATATATATATATATATATATATATATATATATATATATATATATATATATATATATTGGAAGATTAAGTTCCAATTCAGGATAGCCATCCAGAACAAGAATTGTCTAACATTCTTTACACACTTTTTGGTTCTCTTCGAAAACAGATTTATGTAAAAAAACAATACTCATTTTATTTTCTGGAGACTCATCTTGAAAGTGCCAAAAGCTATCCTAGATTACATATGTCTTTTATAATCATACCATATTTAACATTTTTTTATAGCATTACTGAAAAGACTTCAAGCTATCATATTTCCATGTTCTCTCTTCTCTTTTATATGTGTTCTCTATTTGGAGATTTCTATAGCCAATGAATTTCTAATTATGTTGTTTTGTTTTGGTTGTTCTGAAGATTAAGTTTCAATTCAGGATAGCTATCCAGAACAAAAATTGTCTAACATTTTTTACACGCTTTTTTATTCTCTTCGAAAACATATTTATGTAATAAAACACATTCATTTTATTTTCTGGAAATCCATCTTGAAAATTTTAAAAGTTATCCTAGATAACATGTGTGTTTTATAACCTTACCACAAGTTATCCTATATAACAAGTTATCCTTGAACAAAACGCTCTAACTGAGAGTTGACCTCAGCAAGACCAACACCATTCTCTCACGATGCTTTCTGTAAGGCAAAACCAGTTAACTTCCCTGTCTTTTCAACAAAAGAATCATTTGAATAACTCTCACTTATCTAAACACTGTTCTGCTAACCAGTGAGCATCCAACATATTCTCACTGCCAAGTAGTCCTTAGCAACAGCTTCGTCAAATCTCAGACCCACTTCCAAAGCATGTCTTCCTCGCTTTCACTCTCAGATGACTCAGTCTCTTCAGTGCTATTTTCCTTCATCTGATAAATCTTCAGTGGATAGTCTCATCCCTCCTATAGAAATGAATCAAGAGTTCTTCTTTGATGGTTTTGACTTCATCTTCTTCTTTCACCAGTTTCTTATCTCCCAATGCCTTTGAAACAGAAAGACTACCAATTTGATGCCTCATCATCATCATCAAAAAAAAAAAATCTTTCTTATCACTGAAAGATAAAAGGAGCTTCCTCCCTAATCCTCAGTCACTCGTTCATCTCTACGAGGCTAGTCACCGGCCGGGTTCAATCCTCTCACGGACTCAGTGTAGCCTCGTCGTGGATTGTGGCTTCTCCTTCACTCACGATGTCCCCCTCCTCCACAGCTTCACGCTCAACTACGCCATCAAGAGGATCTCGGAGGAAAAGCTTACACTAATTACCTGAAGGAGTTGGTTTCTTATCGATCCATCAATGTCATGGATCAAACCTTCTTGATGGATGATTCTAAAGAGAAGCTCTGCTTCGTCTCTCTTCACCTCCACTATCTCAACCTTGCTCGGTTCCTTCCTCTCTCTCTCTCTTTTTTTGCTCTGTTCTTCATCAATCATCAAATCATTTATGTATATAGAGATTGTAAACAGGGAGCGGCGTAAAGGGAACCTGATAAAGTCTACATATGTTCTTCCTGATGGTGTCACACATACCAAAGGTTATGTCAAGGATCCTCAATCCGCTAAGACCTTCCTTACTTTAGGCTTATCAGATGAAGGAGCTAACACTCTCGTCGACACTAAGGTTGACGTTGAGAGGAAGAAGGCTGACATGAACAAAAACGTATATAAAAAAAAAGATTCCCATTCTCTTCTCTATTTGTGTGTTTGTAGATGTTTTTTTTATTTTGTTCTCAAGCTTCCATGGTTGGTTGAATGCAGCAGATTGACTTGACAAATGAGCGTTTTCTTGTATTGAGACGTTATTCCAGCCTGCAGATCTAGGTTTGTTGTTGTATCAACACATGGAGTTTTTTTTCTCTAGATTACACTGAAAAATGCTAAGAGAACGCCCGGAGATTGAAGCTGACGTCGAAGAGATCGACCTCTTCACCGACTCTCATCTCTTCGATCCATCCTAATCTCGCCACTTCTTCATCATCATCACCTCTTATCACCATTATCAAGGTCTTCTCATGGGAAAACGAAAGTGCAATTCGAAATATCGCGTCGACTCTCCTTCTCCGATCCTCATGACAACACTCCGCCGCTTCAATCTCCTCAACAAATCTCTGGATCTTCGAATCAACCTCCGACCTCCGATTCGTTCTTCGCATCACTCTGATTTTTTTCTTTTTATTTATGTTTGTTTAATTAGTTTTAAACCAAGGGTATTAGAGTCTTTTGAACAGTTAATGAATGTTATTTTGTGACTTTTAGCTTCTAGTGTTATTTTTGTGACAAAAACTTCAAAAGTGCTATTTTGGACAATTGCCCTTCAAGAGACTCAAACCAATAAAATTTACACTATGATCTTAGAAAATAAATTGCTTTTATTATGTTCAATTTAGAGTAGTTTTCAATAATTTATAAAATTTAAATATATTTTAATACAAACTAATTTTATTGTAAACTTACCACCCGTAGAATTACCATAAAAAATATCATAAAATTTTAGTATATAATATATGTATTTAAAATAATATATATTAAATTATAATATATTAATAATATATTTGTTATTGAAAATAATAAATCTTATTTAATTATATAAATTAAATTAAATTTTAAATATGAAATATTATTATTTAAAAAACTAAATGTAAACTTTATTTAAAATCTAAATTATTAAATAAAATAAAATAATTATATATAGTTTATATAAAAAATTATCATTATTTATTTACTGGTAGAGCAGTAGATGATTCATTTATAATATTATCATAAAAATTAATCTATGACATATAATTTATTTATTTCTAAATAATATAAATGTGTTTATTTAATAATATATAAAATATAGATATATATTATGTTATTTGTTTATGAAAAATGATGAATGATATGTGTAATTACATAAATCGTATTATATTTTAAATGTGAAATATTGTTCGTTTAAAAAAAAAATATTTAATTGCAAGTTTTATTATTTTACTACAAACATAATTTTTGTATTATTAAGCAAACAAAAATTATATATTTATTTTAAAATTTTATATATGCTAACTGCTAATTCTCTACAAAAACTTCATATGAAAGTATTGAAAGCATTTAGAGTTAGAGAGCATTAGCATTTTGTAAATATTTTTCTAAATTCTTATGTGATAAATGTTGATTGGATAATAATAACGAGCATAATGCTCATGCTAATCTTAATGATCTGCCAATAACGAGCACAATTTTATACAAACTTACAAAGGTCTGGAGAATATATTACACACAACATTTTTTAGCAAGAAAAGAGAGTTAATAATGCTGTAGTGTAATAGTTAGACAGATTCTATATCAAACTATATGAACTTCATAATATTGAAATAATAATTTTATAGATTTAGTTCATAGAAACAATTATTTTTTATATATTTTGTTAAGTTATTAATTTTATAAGAAAATGTTTAAACATAGACTACAATGGAGGCTCACTCCATTATTGTAAACTCTAACCATTACTCCCTTGAATGGTTATGAAAACAAATCATCCTATTGAAACTGGACAAAAAAACTTCAAACAATTCTGGTGGACGATAAGCAAAATGAGGACGTCCTCTCGGATCATGAACCAAACTAGAAAGTGTATCATGAATTGTTTCTCAATTATCGAATTGTTTTGCCATAATTTTTTTTTAAATTAAGTGTTCTTAGCTTATGTCTATATTTTGTAGTTCCTGAAAGGGAAATATGTGATCGGCCTTTTAAAAGAAAAAAGCATATGATCGGCCAACATGCAAACTGAAATTGTTTGACTGTCAGTAAAAATTTGATTACAATAAAATAATACCACCTTTATCAACTTAAATTTATCCAGCTAATCGGCTCATTTTCCCAACTTTAGGTGGCTGTGATATTTATGACATTTATGCCTTTATGGTATAGAAATCCTTAGAATTAGAAAACATCACTCTTCTCTAATCGATACGTCAGCTAAACATACCATCCACAACTCAAAAGATGATCATCATAAAAAATACAACTAAAAACAACTTCGGATCCTCTCCCAAACTATCTTCGTTTTTGAAATTCAATCTTTGTATTTTACCAGACCAATAAAAGAAAACTTTATATTTCAAAAAAAAAATAACTAAATAAAATATGTGCAGTTGTAAAGCTACATGCAACATCCATACAACAAAAATCAGTGCATCTTTCCCCTCGTATACTATATTCTATAGGCTAAAGAGTTTATAAATTCAAAATGACTCTACAATATCTGATATTTGGACAACTATTCAATTATAAAATTTATAAAGAAATTATCCGCGCGTAGCGCAGAAGACGATCTAGTATAACTAATAGTTGTATCTTTAATATAAATCTAATTTAGTTTTTTCGAATTGTGTTTTTCACTTTTATACACAATCACATGCAAAAAGTAAAATAATATTATCATAAACTAAGCTTGCCATCATTTGCATATTTCATGGAAAGTCACCCACTGTCGATGACTTGAAAAACCGTTTTTTATAACAGATCTTTTTTTCTTCTCTTATGTGTTTGCTTCTTGAAATTTTCTCCGAAAAATCACCAATTTCATACAGACAAATTTTGAATTGTGAGATGTGTCAAAAATGGTCTCTCTGATTGAATTAGAGACTTAAGGGTAAGGAAATATTGGTGTAGAGAATCGGTTTCAGCGCATAGTTTGCTCTTCTCCTTCACCCTTCTTCTCACTCTCAAGCTTGTTCATGTTCTTTTTCAATCATTGTGATCAGTTTCTTTCTTTCTTTTTCGTAATTGCTGCCTTGACTTCTCTTTTGTATAGCTAAAGATAGGATAATTATATGAATCAGTTGATGTACAACTATAAAAATTGGATCCTTGTGTATTTAGCGATGTCTAAAGTAGAAGTTTTTATCATAATTTGGCTTTGTTTTTGCATTTTTATATTTATACCCTTGTAGCAGTTTCGTGCCGTGATTTTTCGTGGTAGATTTCTCTGTGTGCTCCATCTATGAAATCTTTTGTGATATTATCACCTTTGATCTCTATTAGCATCATGTTATTTTGTAACTTTTAAAGTTCCGGTTTGTGGCAGTGGGGTCCTTTTCATTATGTTTTGGCAATGTCACTATTTGTTACTTTCAAGATCTTGCTCTGTGTACATGTTAAAGATTAATATGGTATACTCTTTAACTTGTAATATTAATCGCGGCTGTGTTTATGGATGGTGTGTTTGTTTATGATTGATGGTTGTGTCCCTCACTCCTTGTGTTCCAATTGTTTATGATGAAAGATTTGGTTGTGTCTTACCATTGCTTGTATCTGCTTATGGCTGGTGTGTTTGCTTATGATAGATCTGGATTTGGTTTCTTAGTTATTGTTCAATAATACTTACCATCATTCTAGAAAATTGTAACTCGTTATGTTTTCTTTTCTTTTTGTTCTTAGGAAAGAATTATTCTTGCTCATTTGTGTGATGAGCTGAAATGTGAAGACTGAAAATAGTCATGTGCATGGTAAAAAATCCATAATTTTCACTCGTCATTCTTTCTATCTTACTGGTTTGGAAACAATATATTTTTATTTTAAAATGCAATCTCTACTCTATATTTCTTTTTTGCAAACTATATAACTGAAAAATTGAATGATGAGTATATTTTTTTGCATATTTACATTTTTCTCGAGAATGTGCAAGACACTTATGCCTAGAGATGAAGAAACTATAAGTGATGAAAGCCATATGAGAAATATCAAATATAAGTTGATTCTTCACTATTTGCATGTGAACTTATCCTTTTTTGTAACACTTTTTTTTGTAATACAAATGTGAACTTATTCAAACATATTTTTTTGTATAGAAGAGGCTTTTACTATATTTTATGTAATATTTCTATTTCTATTTACGATATAAGTTTAATGTAAATTTTTAATTCTGTATATTTAATTATTGTTTATTTTTCTTATATTTTATATTTACTTATTCTAATTTTCTTGCTTTTATATCAAATGATAATATTATGATATATGTTTAATGTAGTATTTCTATTTCTTATATTGTATGCTTGTTTTCTTATAATGTTTATTTACTTATAAAAATATTTGGAAATAATAAAAGTGTACAACTATACATTTTCAGATAGATGTTAATGTAGTTTTTCCATTTCTTATATTTTATTTAATTATTATTTATTTTTATTATATTGTGTATTTACTTATTCTAATTGTTTGGCATTTTATATCAAATCGTAATATTCTATTTACGATAGATGTTTAATGTAATATTTCAATTTCTTAATTGTATATTAATTTAATTATTTTTTATTTTTCTTATATTGTATATTTACTTATTCTAATTTTCTTTCTTTATATTGTATGCTTATTTTTATTAAAATATATATTTACTTATAAAAATATTTGGAAATAATAAAAATGTAAAACCATAAAATTTTTAAGATAGGTGTGTAATGTAGTTTTTACATTTTTATATTGTACATTTACATATTTTTACTTTTTCTTATATTGTATATTTACTTATTCTAGTTGTTTTTCTTTTATATCAAATTTTAATATTATGATAGATTCTTAATGTAATATGTATATTTCTTATATTTCATATTTAATTATTATTTATTTTACTATATATTTTCAGATATATGTTTGATTTATTTTTCTATTTCTTATATTGAAATTTTACTTATTTGTTTATTTTTTATCTTGTATATGTACTTATTCTAATTTTATTTCTTTTATATCAAATTTTCATATTACGATAGATGTTTATGTAATATTTATATTTCTTATATTTTATATTTAATTATTATTTATTTTCTTTAAATTTCATATTTAGTTTTTTTAATAATGTCAGGTGGCATCTTTAAGAAAATATTACATTTAGTTTTTTGGAAATAATAAAAATGTTAACTAAATGTAATACTACTATTTCTTATATTGTATATATTTTTATTCTAGTTTTCGAATTTATTTATCCAATTTTAAATATAAAATGGTAATAATATATTATGGACATTTTAATGTAATATTTCTTATATTATTATTCTCTTAAAAATAATAATAGTAACATGTGGCATATTTTAGACATCAACAACACAGACTCATATAGACTCTTGACACCAAGCTGGTAGCTCCGCTACCATGTGAACGACGAAAAATGATTGTTGTCTGGTACTTCGTGCTAAACGATCTGCCCTTGTATTCTCCGTTCGTGGTACATGAATAAGCTGTGAACTTTGGAAACTACTTTGTAGACTCTTAATATCCTCTTTTGGAGAATTTTTTTAATGCTGATGTGGACGCTCTCTAGAGTCTCAAAAGACTACTTTTATATAGTATAGACTAGGGTTAAGGTACACAAATATATAAATAATTTAAATATATTTAAAATGTTTAATCATTTTTAGATTAAAAATAAACTATATTTTTATCACGTCAAAATTTTCTATTATTTTACAAATCAAAAAGCAATTCAAAAATAGAATTATGTTTTAGTTTCTAACAATATGTCACTTTGATTATTTTTAACATAAACATTTAACTAATAGTTGTAGCCTTAATATAAATCTAATGTTAATTTCAAATTTTTCTATTATATTTTTGTTTTTTCTCTTATATTAAATTTTCAATAAGTTAATAGAAATATAAAATCTAAATCTTAAGATAATTTTAACATTTTTTATTATATTTGTAGTTTTTATTTATTTTAATTTTACATACATGAATTTTTGAAAACTTAATTTGTTTTTTTTTAATTTTTTGCTCAGTTAAAAATTTATGTGGAATTTAAAAAATTTATGTTATATATCAAGTTAAACATTTGATGAAGGATTTTGTCTTTAACTTATTATATTTTCATTTTATTTTGAGAGAAATTATGTGTTCACATAGAATTTACAAATATCTTAATTTGATATTTTTAAATATAAAAATATCAGAAAAATATTTAAATAGTTTCAATTTTGAAATCATATGTACTTTCAATTCATATTTTATTTGAAATTCTTTTATTTTTTAAGATTAATATTTGTTAATTAATTTTACGGTTATCTTTCAAAAATTTAGTTTATTTAGTAAACAATATGTTGACATTCAATGATTTATAGAGTTAACTTATATATAGTATATGCTATTTGTGGATATTTCAATAGCATATAACATAAATTCTTAAAAATGCGTCAACTTGTATATAGTATATGTTATTTGTTATTTTCAGTATCATATAACCTAAACTTTAAAATTACGTGTTTTGAATTTACATATTTATAAGTTTTGCAAGTTTTATTTAAAATTATTCTTATTGGTTATATTTATTTCAAAATAATATGTGAACATTCTCAATTAAATATAACATCAACTTATATATAATGTTTTAATTTTTTAATTTTTAATTTTCATATTGATTTTATTTTATTTTAAAATGAACATTTTTGGTGATATTAACATTTATTAGAAATAACAAATTGAAAAAATGATTGGCATATTTTTGGTGATTAAAAATAATACGTGGACATTTTCAGTAATTTATGACATCAACTTATATATATTATTTATTATTTGTGAATATTTTAAATAGCATATAATACAAAAATTGAAATTACCTGTTTTAAATTTTTATCATTATAATTGTCGAAAAGTTTTGCATTTTTTAGTTTTTCGAAAATTTATTATATATTCAGTTAATTTTTAGTTTTGTTAGCTTTTCTTATTTGATATTGATTTCCACTTTATTTTGAAACAAACAAATTTTGGAATATTGACATTTTAAAAATATTAAACTAAAATATTGATTTCTCATATTATGATTAGTTGTTTTAAAATCCTATGTGTCTTCAATCATATTATTAAATATTTTCAATAGCATATAACCTAAACTTTAAAAATCATGTGTTCTAAATTTACATAGTTTTAATTGTTTAGATATCTTTCATTTTAAAGTTAATTATTATATTTTAAAGATATTTAATGTTAATTTCGAAAATATATGTTATATTAAGTTAAATTATATATAATTCTTTGACTTTTGTAAGTTTACCATATTTAACTTGATTTCACCACATAAATATGTCAATATTACGATAGATGTTTAATATAATATTTTTATTTCTTATATTGTATATTTATTTATTATTTAGTTTTCCTTATATTGTATATTTAACTTTTAGTTTTAGTAATAATACCACGTGTATCTTTTGAAAAACAAATTTCGATGATGTGCACGCTCCATGGACCTTCTAAAGCCTCCATGTTAGTTATTTTTATGTTAATTTACAAAAAATGGTTTAACATTAAGTAACTTCTATATAATGTTTTTAATTTTTTAAGTTTAACTATTCATATTGATTTATATTTTATTTTAAAATGAACAGTTTTGGTAATATTAACATTAAAATTAGAAATAATAAATTGGAAAAATGATTGGCATATTTTTGGTGATTAAAAATAATACGCGGACATTTTCAGTAATTTATGACATCAACTTATATATATTATTTATTATTTGTGAATGTTTTAAATAGAATATAATACAAAATTGAAATTACCTGTTTTAAATTTTTATCGTTATAATTGTTGAAAAGTTTTGTACTTTTTAAAATTTCGAAAATTTATTATATATTCAGTTAATTTTTAGTTTTGTTAGCTTTCCTTATTTGATATTGATTTCCATTTTATTTTGAAACAAACAAATTTTTGGAATATTGACATTTTTAAAAATATTAAACTAAAATAATGATTTCTTATATTATGATTAGTTGTTTCAAAATCCTATGTGTCTTCAACCATATTATTGAATATTTTCAATAGCATATAACCCAAACTTTAAAAATCATGTTTTCTAAATTTATATAATTTTAATTATTTAAATATCTTACATTTTTAAGTTAATTATTATACTTTAAAGATATTTTAGGTTAATTTTAAAAATATATTATATATTAAGTTAAGTTATATATAATTCTTTGACTTTTGTAAGTTTACCATATTTAACTTGATTTCACCATATAAATATGTCAATATTACGATAGATGTTTAATATAATATTTCTATTGCTTATATTCTTTATTTATTTATTATTTAGTTTTCTTTATATTGTATATTTAATTTTTATTTGTTTTTCTTTGTTTAATAATAACGCCACGTGTCATCTTTTGAAAAAAAAAATTCGATGATGTGGACGCTCTATAAAGCCTCAAAATGTCTTTTTTATTAGTAGGGATTCTTTTCTATTAGATTTGAAGAGTAAATGATAGTTTTTGATAGTCCAAAATAACTTTTGATAAATCTCAATGATGAAATCCATAATTTTCAATAAGGGGTGATTTTGTAGGGTGTTTATAAATGCTACCTTCAATAAGGGAGGATTTGTAAAGTTTTTTATAAATACTTAATCCAATAAGGGAAGATTTGGCAAAAAAACAAAACTTTATGAAATCCCTAATCCAATAAGCCCCACTAAAACTTCAAGGTGGTCTCAAAAAACCCCTTGTATTTTAATAGTATTGATATCTTATATGCTAATTATAGATGACATGTTTGTAAAAATACTCTTTACAAATCGTTGTATAAATTGTTTTATCAAACTATATTTATAAATAATTATTCAATACTATATTTTGAGATTGTGTTTTTATTTTCATCACAAAGAAATATTAATTCATTGTAATTAATTAATTTAAATATTTGATTTTAAATGAAATGGTAGAATCTGTAAATAATAAAGAAATGCAATTGCTAGATAAATAAATAAAAATAAATATTTGATCTGCTATCCGTGTTTCCAAACAAATCTCATTTAGTTTGTTATTCAAGTTTCCAAACAGCATAATATGTAAATAAAAAGAAATTCAATGGCTAAATGTGTAAAAAAATTAATCTGCTATCCATGTTTCCAAACAGATTTTATTTAATTTGCTATCAAAGTTTCCAAACAGTCGCAAAAGGTACTTCAGTTTTAGTAATATAAATAGATAAGTACATTAAAATGGTTAATATAGTTAGAATCATTTATTTACAAATATGTTATTTGATTTAATATGCAACCATAATAGGATCAATCAATAATTTTTAGATACTGTAATCAAAGCTGTCAGTTCATGTGAACCACAAATTTTACCTACCCACAACAACATAATTCTAGTTACGTACATGTAACAGTTTCATCGAGAAGCTCAACATTAACCACGTACTCATCCTACTTTTCATACCGACATTTCATTTCCTCTTCTGAAATTATAATTTGTTTTTTTTTTGAAATACCCGATTTGTTATTTAAAAATAGATAACAAAATTCCTGTTAAAAGAAAATAGTATAACAGTTTTTACGAAAAAAATATCTGCACAACGAAGAAACATTTTTTTCACAAAATCATTAACTAACAAAGATATAAATATCTTATTTTTAACCAATTTGAAATAACAAAATGTCAAATAATCTTATATATTATACTCAAAAAATAATTTTATATATAATATCAGGGTCGTCTAACCGCACATGCAAGTGAAGCGATCGAACATGAATTGAAAAATATAAAAAATTTAAGAATGTTTTAAAATAAATATATAAGTTATGATATAAAACTTTAAACTTTTAGAAAGAGTACTAAATTTAAAGCTGATAATTTCAAAAAAAGATGTCAGATATATATAAATAAAACTATAAATTTTTAAAACTATTCCATTAAATTGTTAAATATATCATTAATATTTTTGAATAGGGTTCATAAATAATTCGAAACGGCCATGTATAATATAATATATTTCTTTTACGTTAAGCATATAAAAGCATTATTAACGGGAAGTATATTCCCAGTGTGGTTTCTAACCAATTTAGTATTAATATTTTTGTATAATTTAATTAAAAATAAATTATAAATCATAAAAATTAATGAAAACCAATGAGAAAAAAACATTGTAAAAGGGGTATGTAGCGATTTTTTGTTGGGGTTGGTAGCAGAGAAGCTATTGTTTCTCGAGTAATTCTTGGGTTTAGAGGTTCACCCACCAATAGGAGTACACCATTTTATATTTAATATCTTTTAAAAAAGGAAATAAAATATTGTCAAGATATATTATGTTTTTTTAAAATTAAAAGATAAAAGCTCAAGAATTAAAATAAAAAATAATAGTAGTTAAAAAAATATTAAAAAAAACTTTTAATACCATCAGCAAAATGCTAAACCCTAAACCCTAAATCTTAAACCCTAAACTATTGGATAAACTCTAAACCCTTGGACAAATTCTAAATTCTTCATTTTCTAAAGTAATTTTAGTACCGTCACCAAAATACTAAACCATAAACCCTAAATAATATACCCTAAACCCATGGGTAAATCTTAAATCATTGGATAAATCATAAACCCTAAAATTTAAGATTTATCCAAGGGTTTAAGATTTACCCAAGGGTTCAGCATATAACATTTAGGGTTTAGGGTTTATTATTTAGGGTTTATTGTTTTGTCGATGGCATTAAAATTTTTTTTTAAATTTTTTTTTTCAACTAATATTATTTTTTTATTTATTTTTATCTTTTAATTTTAAAAATGTGACAATATTTTGTTTCCATTTTTAAAAGATATTGAATATAAATTGGTGAATTTCTATTGGTGGATGAACCTAGAGGTTCACCCTAGGGAGTGAACCCAAGAATTACTCTTGTTTCTCTCTTACTCCAATACTTTTAATTTTTTAAATCAATAGTACCTGTCCTAAAACATCCAAAATATCCGTTGGGGTTACCCTAAGAAAGTTCAACGAGATAGAGTGTTACCAACCAACTACCATCACGAGCTTTATTGCTCAGACATTCCATTCTCCTATTTATTGCTTGCTAACTCTCTTGTCTTCTTCATTGTACTCACAAACATGGCCAACACCAACCAGCCAACCACAGACTCCCACGTAGCCGTTCTCGCTTTCCCCTACGGCTCTCACGCCCCTCCTCTCCTCGCCGTAACACGCCGTCTCGCCTCCGCCTCTCCCACCACACTCTTCTCCTTCTTCAACACCGCTCGATCCAACTCCTCATTGTTCCCCTCAGATCTTCCATCGAACATTCGAGTCCATGACGTCGCCGACTGCGATCCGGAGGGGCACGTGTTCTCCCGGAGACCACAGGAGGCGGTCGAGCTGTTTCTCGTAGCGGCGCCTGAAATTTTCCGAAAAGCGATCGCGTCCGCGGTGAGTGACGTTGGTAAGAAAGTAACGTGCATCTTAACGGATGCGTTCTTATGGTTCGCGTCGGATATGGCGGCAGAGATGAAGGCGAAATGGGTTGTGTTTTGGGCAGGAGGACAAAACTCAATGTCTGTTCATCTCTATACAGATCTCATCAGAGATGCCGTATGTGTGAATGGTAATAGTAAAAAAAGACCAAACTAACACTTGTGTTTTTTGTTTTTATTTTATATTACATTATTATTATCCTAAGTGATTAGTCGTTAATATATTTTTAATAGTTACCATACTTTTTAAGGCTTTTATGAAATTTAAGCATAAGAATTGAATAAGTTTTTTTTTTGCCAAAAAAAAAATTATTATTTTTGTTTATTGTTATAAATGATAATTTTATCATATATTTATTTTATTTATTTTTATTTGATTATTATATAAATGAACATATGTGTGGAATAACACATATAAATATTATATTGCATTCAAAATTAACTATTCACATGTATACTGTAAATCTAAATTAAATATTATTTATAAAATTAATTTGATTTGCAATTTAAACAATTTTAATTTAAACAAATATTTAAATAGTTGTTACCATTTTTATGTGTATGATAAAATAGACTTAACACTCAAAACAAAAACACCTACATGATTCTAATATGTTAAATTTGAGGTTTGATTATTAAAACACAATGTGTATATCTATATATATATATATATATATGTATATATATTAATTTAATTACATATAGATTGGAAGTAGGTTTTACTGTTTTGCATAAATATACAAACCTTAAATTTATACAATATTCTTTTGTTCAACATATTTATACAATATAACTCATTTAAATAGGCTAATATTTTTTTTTGTAAATATATCAAATTTGAAAATAATATATTAATATAAAGATGAGACAAAACTCAAAAGAATTGTAACAGTTTGTCTTTTGAGTAACACATGTACATGTTTAACTTTTAAAACTTAACTAATTTATGACGAATAAAGTTTGATCTGCACAACCATGAATATCATTATGGTTAAACATATATTCTACAAAAGCAATCAGATTTAATAACGTAAAAGAAAAAAATCTGGTTTGATCAATTTCTTTTTGTTTACTTGTCACATGGTTATTATAGGTAGGACAAAAATAAATTAATTATTTGTTTACTTATCAAAATATTAATAGTTTTTAGGATGAGAAAAAGGAGGGAAAAGTGTATTAAAATTGTTGGAAAAAAATAATAATTATAGTTTGTACCTTAATTTTAATAAGAAAGATTAATTGTTTAGTTAAAAAAGAGTGTTCAGTTTGGATCGGTTGGTTTATTTGTTTTAAGAAATCTTATCTAAAGTTAATCCAAATAGTTTGGTTTGGTTTGTGTTCAGTTTGGATTGTGTTTGGTTCGTTTTAATTTGGTTTTATTTGTGATTGTTCCATTCAGTCGAGTTGATTTTTTAGTTTTGTTCTAGTTCAGTTACAAATATAAAATTTATAAAAACATAAATAAATCATCATTTAACATTAAATCTATATTTTTCTTATTTAAATGTAAAACCAAACGTCACAATTAAAATGTAAAAAATATAAGCAAATAATTTTATATTATTATTTTTTTATTGTTAATGTATGAGATTCATGTTCTTTTATTTTATTTTTGGTAGTATTTATTCTATTCATTTAGAAGTAAAATATATAAAATATGTTTAATTTAAGTGGTGAAATATATAAATTTTTAATATTATTAATATATTTAATTAATCTAATTAACAAATACCTCGGTTTTTCAGTTTGGTTCGGTTTAAAACCAAAACAAACCGAATCATTGGAATTATAAAATCTTAAAGCAAATGCTTACACATTGATTTGGTTCGGGTCAGTTTGATTTAATTCGATTTGGTTTCTTGTTCACCCCTAACTAAAATTGTGATTTTAACATCGTGCGTGATTATATATTTTTTTGTGGTAATGATTTTTGATTCCTTTTACAGAAGTAGATGGGCGTATGGAGGAGACACTAGGGTTTATCTCAGGGATGGAGAAGATCAGAGTTAAAGACACACCAGAAGATGTTGTGTTTGGGAACTTAGACTCTGTTTTCTCAGACACGTTGTACCGAATGGGTCTTGCTTTACCTCGTGCCGATGCGGTTTTCCTCAATTCATTTGAAGAGTTAGATAATACACTGACGAATAACCTCAAGTCGGAGTTGAAACGTTGCCTTAACATTGGTCCTTTCGCGTTGTTTTCATCTGTATCACAATCAGATACACCAGTGCATGATCCTCACGGCTGCTTGGCTTGGATCAAGAAGCAGGGGACTGCTTCTGTAGCTTACCTTAGCTTTGGTACAGTCGCGACACCGCCTCCCGGAGAGCTTGTGGCGATAGCAGAAGGGTTGGAATCGAGCAAAGTCCCGTTTGTTTGGTCGCTTAAGGAGAAGAACATCGCTCAGTTACCAAAAGGGTTTTTGGAACGGACAAGAGAGCTAGGGATGGTGGTTCCATGGGCTCCACAACTTGAACTGCTGAAACACGAAGCAATGGGTGTGTTTGTGACGCACTGTGGATGGAACTCGGTGTTGGAGAGTGTGTCCGAAGGTGTGCCTATGATTTGCAGGCCGTTTTTTGGTGATCATAGACTCAACGGAAGAGCAGTTGAGGCAGTGTGGGAGATTGGAGTGACAATTGTCGATGGAGTCTTCACGAGAGATGGATTCGAGAAATGTTTGAATCAAGTTTTGGTTCAAGATGATGGTAAGAAGATGAAGGGAAAGGCTAAGAAGCTTAGAGAACAAGCCCACCAAGCTGTCTCTGCGAAAGGAACCTCCTTTGAGAATTTCAAAGAATTGTTGGATGTAGTTGTGAGCACTTTAAATTAAAAATCACGTTTGTATTGATGATAATTTCAAGAAGGGAGTTAAACAATGTCTTGCACCTAATAAAAAGAACCGCTTTAACAAAAAAACACTCGAACATGTCAAACCATGTAACTAAAAGTAAAAAAAATGAGCTTACTCAAAAATGAAGTAGCTTAACTATTTTTGTCATCACTTTTTCCCAAAATAGAATTGAATTGAAGTAAGATTTAACCCTATCGAAGATATTCTAAATCATTTATATTACACAAACTGTTATTGAACATTTCAGATATATCTTTTTCTAAAAAAAACATCTCATGATATATATATAGATATCTAATACAATAAAGTTAACATATCTGTCCTCTCAAGCCATCCACGACACCTTAGGTGAGAGGGGCAAATGGAGACACGTGTCGGCACGCTGGATCGGCTGTGTATGTCACGCTCTTTTTTTTTTGTTTCGCGCGTCACTTATTCCTCTTATTACTCACGCGTTTCGTGTTGTATTCGAAATGGGCATTTGGTGTTTTCTAATCTATAACATTCGAAATGGATTTTTGTTATATTCTCGAATTGAGCCCAATTTTGCAGACCCACTACCTTGAATTTATGTTAGAAGGCCATATCGTTTCTTCAAAACACAGCAATTCTTATGTACTACAGCAATAACAAATATTTTAATCACATTAGTTAACAACATATGTATGTCAACTTTTAAACCAACCACATGTCCACCCGTAAAAATGTTTACAAATTTCAAATAAAATAAGAAATCTTCAAAAAAAAATTACACATGTGAATATCAAAATAAAATCAATTTGAGGAATATATTTTTTTCTGACATATTCCCAAAAAATGTTATTGATATGTTAAGTTAAAAGATTTTATACACATTAATATATTGTTTGTTAAAATATTTATTTACATATTCTACTATTTATGATATATTTATAATATCAATTTAAGGTACTGAATTTCCATTCTTAAAATATATTCAACTTAATAATTTATTCATTATGATTTTTAATAAAAATATAAATTGTGTTTAGTTTAGTGTTTATAAAAAAACTCTAAACTGCAAAACAATAATTGTTGTAAATATTTTTTAGGATAATAAATATAGTGATGCGTTTTGAAAAAGAATTATAAACAATAGGGCATACATGATTAAATTCTTTGGAATATTTTTTCTAAATTAATTGCTTGGTTGATATTAATTAATTTTAACATGCATAAAATGTAAGTGACATGCCATTGTAATTATTTTACAAAATCAAGGACAAAATTTTATGAGAGGTTCTACTTTAATAAAGATAATGATTCGTTTCTTTTATAAAATATCAACACAAATGATTAACATTTAATTAACATCGTATAATGTCATAAATACAAGGTAAATAAAAACCAAAACACATCATAGATGTAAATAAACATGAAAGCTTTAAGCGAAATAAATAAAATCTTTGCACACACTTGAGAAGTGTTATTTCTCTAATCTTTAATGGAGAGGCTTAAGCTGTGGCAAAATCAGCTCCCTCTTTGGTTGTAACCAACCCTTAGTTGGGGTGTAAACTATTTTTAAGTAATGTATGTTGTTTGATCAAAAAAAAAAAATGTACATTGTGAGAACAAACATCCACCTCTAAAAATTATTCACTTACCATTTGATTTTATATAGGAAAATAGTCAATTTAAGTCTGAACAATGCTGGACCATGTTTAAGAATCTATTGACTGGATTCATTATCAAAGAAAAAATATTTAACCAATACATACATAATGAAGCCCCAATAGATTGCCACATCCATGACATCGACAACACATACACATGTATGAATTGTTACTACTTTATGATGATGAAATAATTTGTTATCTTTATTCAAACAAGATAATCACAAAACATAACACATGCATTTACATGTTTTTGTTTTGGAACATCGAATTTAATGTATATTTTAAGTTCAATTATATTTACTTTAGTGTAACTATCAGCTATTTATTCAATTTTTATTAAATCGATCAGTGAAAACCATTGATGCTATTTTTCTTTGATTTAAGTAATTTCAAAACAAAGTAATACATTATTATCACTAACCACTATCAATTTGATAAAAAAATCAATTCTAAATTTATTAGAGAATAAAACATACGAATCCGGCGCGTAGCGCCGGAATACCACTAGTATTATTCTAAATGAAAAGATAGAGAAAAGGTGAGAACCATATTTTCAATGAGAATTAGTAAGATATTTTTAAGAATTCATTAGCTACTTGTCAATATATAATATTTGCTTAAAATATTAATTAACTAATTAATAAATATAGAAAATAGATTATTCTATAGCTTTTTGTCAAAAATACTATTCTATAGATAGTAGATTACTTTATCTGTAGAATAATATTCGAGTGATTTTTTTTGTAACCCCGAGTTTATATCTTGAGTACAAGAAAACAAATACATATAATAAGAGCATCTTTTATTATACTTCATTTTATATTTTAAAATGAGGTTGAAATCAAGTCTCCTCCAACACTATTTCATTTTGTATATATATATATGGGTTTATTTAGGGAATAACCAAACAAATATGTGTTATTTAGTCCTAATAAATTCATTGTGGACAAAGAAATATGTGTTAAAATGGGGAGAGCACTCTTTCTTTTTTTAATATTCTAGTGACCGTAGTAAGAGCATTTCTATCTCCACTCCATATTTTACTCCATTTATAGAGTAAATGGAATAAAAAATAGAATAGTGAATAAAAAAAATAAAAACATCATTTTATTCATAGAATAATGCTTTTATTTTTTTGTTCATAACTATATTTCTGACTACATTTACTCCATAAATAAAATAGGAAAAATTGGAAATATGGAACAAATAATCTACTACATTGTCTCTATACTATATACTGAACATAAAGTTGTCCCAATGCCATAATTTTTTGTATAAACCCCATTAACCCCCTATTATAAACATAATTATATATTTTTAATATTTTTTCGTAATTGATTAATAAAATCATTAATTAATTGATTTGAAAAAAAAAACAGATAAGAAAAAAGGTTTGACGGGATCGACTCCATTTTTTCCCCAAATTGAGTTCCTTAGAACCCTAAAAAATCCCTCTCCTTCGTTCTACTCTAGAGAGCAAATCGGAGACAAATTAGGAGCTATACATCTCGACGCTGCTTCTCTTCGCCGGCTCCGGTGTTCGTTCTCCCCTCTTCGACTCCGCCGTGGTTTTTTCATAAGCGAACGCTCTCCTACACCAAACCCACTTCGCGGTCTTGCTCTCAGGTAACTCGTCGGAACTCTTTAGCTTCTTCCTCGTGAATTTCATTTCTCACTCATGTCTTATTAGAAGCGATTTTCGGGTTTGGTCTCGGACTTGGGATTCGTTGCATGTTTCTCTCTTTCACTTGAGTGTTCTTAATCACAATTTGAGTGTAATAGGTTTCGTTTTTTTGTTTGTATGAATGATTTAGCTATCTAGGATATGAAAGTAGCTTACTTTGATTTTTTTGTGGTCAACGAGTTGGTCTCATGACTCGTATACAGTTTATGTTGTGTCTTTTTGTGACATTGATGTAAATGGAATAGTTTTTTGCTTCGGTTTAACATCTGAAAAGCTTGTAAACTATTTAGTTTTGGTTTCATGTTTGGTGTGAGGCTTATAAAGATGTTTTGCCTTTGTTTTTCTATTTGATTTGAGTGGTTTTTGTGGTTACCGAGTTGAGTTGTTATCTCACTGCTATACAATCCTGTTGTTTTGTTTAGTGAGAATGATATATGAATGGTATTTGGTCTCGTTTTTGAACACTTATCTTTGTTTTGTTTTGACTAAGATGTTAGAGTTATGAATTATTCTAGCATGAATTGAGCCTGTGGTGATTGTATTTGTTTCATTGTTCACAGGTATGATGTTGGATCCGTTGCCTCAGTGCCTATTCAAAGAGGGAAGTGAAACACAAGTGGAGAAGGTTAACAACACTTGTCGAACTTCCATACTTAAGGAGGTGGAGAAGTACATTAAAGCCGACTACAAGGATGTGTTGGATGATCTGCTATTTGCTCAGGTTATGGACATTTATGTTCACCAGCTTTAGTATTCGAGGAGAGTGATCCACACGTTTGTTTTGAAGCAGCTTCTGACCTCGAAGCTTCATGAGCTGTGGTTCCATTATGCTAGGAGGCCTCTCAGATTTTCAATGCAAGAGTTCTATGCGATCACTGATCTGAAGTATGAAGACGACGAGCCTGACTTGGATATTGATAATTGGAAATATGATAAAGGGTTTTGGGCAAAGTTGCTAAGGAGAAAAGGAAAAATTTCCTTAGAGGAAATCAGGAAGGTGCATCTGAAGAATTGTAATACATGGTCTCGTGTAGATAGGCTGAGGATGGTGTATTTGTGTGTGATCTGTGGTATAATTATGGCGAAGGATGAGAGGGTTGCCATCCCACACAAGTACATCAAGCTGGTGATGGATTTCGAGAAGATGAGGAAATATCCATGGGGTCTTCACTCCTTTGATATGCTGGTGACTTCTATTATCGAAGCTAGGGATAAAGTGAAGACTCAGAACAGCCATGTTGTAGATGGGTTCTCTTATGCACTTCGGATTTGGTTGATGGAGGCTATTCCAGACATTGGGTCGCTTTTGGGTCAGAAACTCCAACAAGGCGTGACTAGCATGAGATGCAGGAACTGGAAAGGATCTGCCAAGGTTTCCTATGATGATATTACTAGCTTAGAGTCTACTTTTGGATCCATTGTAAGTTCTATTTCTTTAAATATATATGATTTGACTTATAGTTTCTTAATGTTTGTGCTAATCTTTGTTAATTTTTTTTTATGTTTTGTAGGGAGATAAATTTCCATATTTATCTTCCACTGGAAATTACAATGTCGTTTTAGGTGAGGAGTTTAAACGAGCTTCTGAGATGAAGGATGAAAGAGACGATCTGATGATGGAGATGATCGAAAAGAAATATGCTTGGAGTAAGCATGAGTGGGGTTTCAAGGAAACTGTAGAGCCATTTGTGGACAGTTCTGATGAAGATGGTTCAGATAGAGAGGAGGCTGGAGAAACAAGTGAGACTGGAGTGGAAGAAGAAATAGAAACCACCCCTGTGTCTGCTCCAAGGAAGAGAAAGAAGAAATATCAGGATACTGGTGCCGAGTCAAGGAAGAAGAGGTTACTTTTGCAAAGATCAACCGAGAAGTACAGAGATCTTGAAGAGGAAATAAAGTCCTATATCCAGGTTATGTTCAAGTCTTCTTTCACTGCCTTGGGGCTCGAGGTACGCGACATGATTGATGACCGGTTTGCCAAATTAGAGGAGAAGCTCCTTTCATCTCAGAATCAGGGTGGTGCTCCGGCTGATACTCCTGCTGCGGCTACTGTTCCAGTTTCTACTACTGCTCCGGTTTATACTCCTTCTCCTATTCCAGCTTCTACTAAAGTTCATACTTTGGTTTCTACTCGTGGTGTTGCTCCTTCTGGCAGTCGAGCTTATGCTCCTTCTCGTACTCGAGCTTCTGGTCCTTCTGGCAGTCGAGCTTCTGCTCCTTCTCGCAGTGGTGGTCCTGCAAATGCTGCGAAGGCAAGGTCTCAGACAAAGGTAAACAAGAAGTAGAGCTTTTTCATGTCTTCGGTTACTCTTCTTTGAATCATGTCTGCGGTTGCTCTTTTTTCATGTGCTCGGTTGCTCTTCTTTTTTCATGTCCTCGGTTAATGTTCTTGCGGT
This sequence comes from Raphanus sativus, assembly GCF_000801105.2. Lineage (NCBI taxonomy): Eukaryota > Viridiplantae > Streptophyta > Magnoliopsida > Brassicales > Brassicaceae > Raphanus > Raphanus sativus. The sequence continues at coordinate 20,862,980 of NC_079514.1, read as the reverse complement.
TTGTAATATTTTTGTAAGGATGATGTTGCCTTTGCTGTGTGCAATATTGATGTAAGGATGATGTTTTGGATCATGTGTGTAATTTTATTGTATTTTGTGGTGTAATATATATGTTTTAGAATTATTAATGTCATGTTTTCTGTTTTATAACCAGGATACAGACTTGTCTGATGTGTTTGGCAGCTTATTTGGCACCTTAGATGCCAATTTAGGGATACAAGAGCATTTACAGAAGACGATGGGCAACCTTACACAAGAGTCAAATGTTGATGGTTTTGATCCATCTCAAAACAAGCAGTTCGAAGAACCTTCTGCTTTCACTACGCCTATGACTTCTTTCCGGCCAGAGATCTTGAAGCGACCATTCTTGACTGATATTGATGATCCAGAAGTCCGTTGCAAAGACAGCGACTACGAATTGGTGTTTGTTCCAGAAGACAAATGGGACAAACTAATGGAATGGACCATGAATCCCACTTAAGTAATATTTCTATTGTTTGACTTCGTTTTCTCAAATCTACCTCTTATACCAATTCTTTCTCTTTACAGAGTACTTCAGATTGGGGATCTAAATTTAATGCAGAGTTAGTTTCGCGTATAATGGGCCCTAACCATTGGTTGAAGAACCATGTAAGTTTAGCTCATTTATTTTGTAGATTGAATTTTGTGGTTGCTTCTCATTCTTAAGAAAAATGTTTTGTCTTTTTCAGGACATGGACGCCATGATGTATTTGTTTCGGGAAAGAACCTCATTGCGTCGATGGAATCCAGACCGAGTTGCTTTTTTGAACTGCCTGTTAAGTAATCAGATCATCACGGCCTACGGCAAGTTTGACGGAAACAGGAGAGGGTACAAACTCGACGAGAGTTTTCTAGAGTATGGAAGAGGTGAGCTTCCATATCATGGAAGCAGGGGATCAGTATGGTAAGTTGATATCGATCGTCTCTACATCCCTAAGTGTATTAACCAGGCCCACTGGATCTCTATATGCGTCAATCTTGTGAACCGGACAATAGATGTCTTCGATTGTGGGGGTATGATCTTTGGGAAGCAGCAAATGATGAGGTCTTACAGTTTCGGATGTCCACATTTAAGCCTCCAAAGCGTGCTCCTGGGAAAGCTGTTGACCTCGATTGAGTTCATGATGTCTTTGATATTTTTCGATTTATCATTTTAATTCATACACTACTGTTATTGTTATGCAACTGATCTTGTATTTTAGTTGATGATTATTGTTATGAAACTGATCTATTTTCGATTTAGGGAATAGGCTTTGAATCCTATCTAAATTATAGTTCATAATTAACTGTTCTGTTCTTATTTCATTTTCAATAAGAAATTGTTGAAACTCTAAACTGTAAATTTGATATGGTTTAAATCCCTAAATCGTATAGGGTTCAAACCCTATACCCTAAATTGCATTAAGAGGGAATGGGTATGAATTTAGTATTTTACTTCTGTTTTACTAAGTTATAGACTTTAGGTTATACAGCCCCGAAATCATATACGATTCAAACCCCTATACCCTAAATCATAGCGGGTTCAATCCCTATACCCTAAATTGCACTAAACTATAGTCTTACACTCACTTATACAAATTAATATGTCACATGACGATTTTAATGGTAAGTAAGATTTAGTTTACACTTTCACTAATACAAATTAGTGTTCTCTATTATTTGTCTTCTTATAGTTTTATGATTTCGATTTAGTGTATTAGAGTCTTACTTTAGAACTCGATTTATGTGTTTTAGTGTATAACCAAAAATGGTTTATATCCAGTTGACCCACCTGACATTTCTTTAGATCCGACCCATAACCCAGATCCACTAACCCCCCCCCCCCCCCCCCCAAACGAGTCTTTTGCTTTCATTTGTCCAAATATTAGAAAACGAAAGCCGACAGAGGAGGAGATTAGGGTTCTGTCTTTGCGAATCTAGAAACAGCATATCAATGACAAGTTCGTCAACTTCTTCTTCTCGTTTTCCTCGAATCTCCACTCATGGTGTGCATATAAGATGTTGGTGTGGAGAGGGCATAACAAATTTTGGTTCATCGACGGCGGAGAATCGATATCGACGATTCTACCGATGTCAAATTGCAAAAGATGTAAGTCCATGTTTTCATTTCGTTTCTGCTCAGATTAAACATACTATATCGATTAGAACTACCGTTTGAAATCTGAGAATTTTGTTTCTGCTCATAGAATTTTGTTTTCATTTGTGGTAGAGAAAATCTGAGAATCATCTATTTAAATGGATCGATGAAGCTTTGCTTGACGAGATACAAACGGTAGATGCGAAACATGAGAGAGTTGCGCAAGGGCTTAAGAAGTTTGAAGAAAGGGTAATTGAAAATGTTAAGTCTGAAATTGCTAGAATTGAAGATGAGATGACTGAAAAGCTCAAGGAGAAGGTGAAGCTGGAGATTGAAAAGGGGATGAAACATAAGCTTAAGATTGCGACGGTGGCTATGGTTGTTGTAGGAGCTGTTGTCGGGATATGGAATTCTCTTGCTGTCTGAGAAAATTGCAGTGATCGGTTGGCTTATTGTCTTAAACAAAAGTATTGTTTTCATTTTGATCAAGCTATATACATTAGATGGCTTCTTGTTTACAATCGTTGGTTGATTTTAATGAGGTTCAATTCACTATTGATGCGTGATTTTTTTATTTCTTTGTGTGTTAAAAGTTAGTTATAGTAGAGTGACAAATAACAGAGCAAAAATAAAGGATTACCTTCAGTTCACAATCACCTAGAGTTCACGATAATGAAGAACAAATTCCAAAAACCAAAACCAAGAAAAACACATAAATCCAGTAACCAAACCAGTAAAACAAGAAAATCAGAAACAACGAAATGTTTAAATAGCTCTGTCACATGTAGCCCTGTTATGATTTTCTTCGCCACAACGACTGCATTTGCGTCTCCTTTTTTGTTGACTTCCTTGCGATGAACGGAGCTTGTCTTCAACTGTTACGTACCTGCGTTTTCTTCTCCTTCCTGCTCCTCTTCTTGATTCAGGAGGAAGCACATTAGTATTGCCAACTACATCTGGAACAACCCAACTATCCTCAGGAACACCTATTGGATTTATAGTTTCTTGATAAGCTGTTCTCCATGTGGCAGTAGTGTAGACGTCATCCGTTAGCGAGGATGGGGTTCGACCAACTGTCAAACCAGCCTTGATGGCATGTCTACATGGAATTTTTAGCAGATCGTATTTCCCACATGAGCAAGTTCTTCTGTCCAAATCAACCAGGCAGTCAATTGTATCTCCAAGAACCAAAAAACGATGCTCGTTAACCGGCTGGACAAGAAACGTTCTACCCTTTCTAATCCGCCTATCTATCTTTTTTCCGATAGCAATAGTTAATGGTTTAGTGTGCTTCCTGCTTAGATTTCGACGTTCGAAGAACCAACGGGTCAGCATTTCTCTGATGCTATCCAACAAAGGAATCACTGGATACTCTCTTGGTCTGCGCAAAGCAGAGTTTATTGATTCAGCTGGATTTGTCGTCCTCATGTCGTACCTGTATCCTGGAAACTGACAGCGAGCCCACTTTCCAACTTCTGCATCTGTTAAATATTTTCCAATAGCTGGACTTATATTGCACACGGCATGGAATAGCTTCTCGTAATCAACGACTCTATAAGATTTGGAAGCTTTTGCAATCAATCCGACCAGTCCCTTGCCTATGTAATGTGTGACCACATTATTCAACAAATGGTGAATGCAAATTCCATGTTGAGAAAGAGGATACACATTCTCTATTGCTTTGCAAAGCGAGCCATTTCTGTCTGACACAAAAGCTAGAGAACGCTCGTCCGCAACAACAAGTTTTAGATGTCTCAGAAACCAATCCCAAGAACGATCATTTTCTGAGTCCACAACCCCAAATGCAATAGGATACAAGTTAGAGTTTCCATTTAAAGCTGTAGCAACAAGTAATACTCCTTTGTACTTGCTCTTCAAAAATGTCCCATCAACAACAAGAACTTTCCGCATGGATGTGTGAAAACCTCGTATTGATTGCCCAAACGAAAGGAATAGAAATCGGAATTTACCATCAACATCAGTTTCATAAAACGTTTGTGTTCCTGGATTAGCTTCCCTCAGCATGTACAAATATTTCGGAATTTTTCCAAAACTCTGCTCCGGAATAGCTCGAACCACATGAATTGCAAATTCACGAGCATCCCATGCTAACGATTTAGATATCTCGCACCATCATATCTATGCATTATTATACTGCCAATAGTTTTTGCAGAAGCTGTCCGACCACTATTATTCATACTCGACGCAGCACATGTATGATCCGCCACATATTTTTTGATGATGAAATATGTGGATCCTGATAACCCGTAGCACGAACACTCCACTTGCAATGGTTGTCAATGCATCGAATGTACCAAAGTTTTCTGTCCGATTTCACAACTTTGTAATCGAAGTTATGCTTCATAGCTGACATTTCCAACGCTGCTTTCAACATCGACTTGTTTTGAAACGTTTCACCCTTCTTCACAACATCGATCAAAGAAAATCGAACACTTTTCCCCCTATCATCATCTTTTCCACGTATGGCGAGATGATCATCTTCTTCCGAGCCGTTCGCGTTACAATCAGATGAACTACCACTGTCATCTCTAGCTGAAACCGAGGAAGCTTCACCGACCTCTCTGAAAGACGAGTTAGATTCCTCCTTATCAACGCCAATGCTGTCATTGTTCCCATGCATAAGCGAAATAGACACACACAACCTTGTCGAAGGTTTTCCACATACATATGTAAGAAAAATTTTGACTTGTCTATCATTCTCAATGATAACTAGGGGACAGTCGATGGTGCCGATTAACTCCATAGGTAGGCAGCTTAACTCAAGCTCGACATCGTTTTCGTCTATTCCAAAATCCTTGAAAACCATAATCCTTAGATCTTCAAAGGAACTTGTCAATTCCAAAACCAGTACTCTGCTTCGTTTTTTCATATCAACATCAAATCCCCACCCTTTTTGGGATTCAAACTTCCACATCCCACAAGAAGCATAAATATGCATCTTCTTCAACAAGAAATTCAAAAAATTTTGATGGTTTCTAAAGAAAAAAAAGAGATCGATGAGGATGAAGAAGAGAACACGTTATTTAAAAAAACTAACTTAGGAAACACGAAAAATAAGGAAAGTATTTATTTAAAATATATTCTAAACAGATTTTAGAGAGATTTTAGGAAAATATACATTTCGCACTTGGTAGAATATACCTTCTACTGCCGTAGAAAGTAGATAAAACAGTAGGTTGCATAACCCGCCCACGGTAGAGTAGAGTAATTTGGTAGAAAATGCCAAGCATACATTAGTAGATATATTAGAAAACATATTTAATGAAATCAACCGAAATCCAGAAATAAGGGAAATGGAAGCTGAATAAATCTACCATGGTAGAAATGTATTTACTGGTAGCTGAATGTTTCTACGATGGTAGAGAAGTGTACAATGGTAGATATAATTGTTCTACCAGATGTAGATAACTAAGTTATTTAATGAATATACTATCTACGGCCCGTAGTTGGTAGATTAAATTTTCTTCTGTCCGTAGATCAAAGTATGATATTTTGATATAATAATATTTAGTCTATAAAATTATTTTTCATACGATAGTTACTTGTTTATATACATTTTGATTATTTTCCATATTTTTCTGACTGTTAAAATAATTGATATGATTTTTTAAAGTTATTCAGGGGTATCTAAGTCCAAAACATACCAAAAAGTGATTTATGGCAAAGGGACAATGCAGTTGTTTTTATGTTCTCTTTTGACAATTTTTCAATAAAATATGTAGTGGGAATGAAAATGCTCTAAAGAAAATTAGTTTTGGGGTGGGTTCGGGTCGGGGCAAAATTGAAAACTCTTGCTCATCAATCATCATCATCATCGGATCATGAAACTACCTCCTCCGTCCCTCCTCCTCCCCGTGATGGTGCTCCACGGCAGGATAACGCCCTACTTCCTCAAAAGCCCGAGCATCCGTACGTTTTGCTTTCCCTTCTTCCATCACTCTCGCTTGCTTGCTTGTCCTCTTGATTACTACCCAAAGTGTATATATATATATATATATATATATATATATATATATATATATATGCTAAAGCTAGTTAGAAGTGTATATGAAAAAACAAAATGTTATGATTCCAATTGGTGTATCTGTCTCTGTGTGTTTGTGTGAGCATTCATAATTTCCTAGTACCTCCTTTCTGTGCTCTTCTTGCAGAGTGGCTGTGTAGGAACCAGAAATGCCAGAGGAAGAAGTAAAGTGCACATTAGAAGCAGTAGCATCTACCGGAAAGTTCTGGTAAATACCACATCTATGAGAGCATTCATGGTTTATTAATTCTCTACTTAAAAAAAAAATTGGCGTCTTATCGGTTTTGTATTATCGCTGCATAGAGTTTAAGTGGATTGACAAGTGGGTTTATTTTTCTGAGTAATTTTAGGTTTTTTATAGGGTCTCATCTCTCTGTATTGCTTGCTACCTACATCTAGTTGACTACCTTGTTATACTTACTACAGGCAGGACTGGGAGAAACTAAAGGGAATGCTTTCGTGGTGGTTGAAGAAGGTATGTTCCAGGTATTACTAGCTGTGTGCTTTGAATACAATATTATTATATCATCCCCATGATTACGGACAGTATCTGACTATCTATACGGTGCGTGCGTTGTAAAGGTTCTGTCAGAATATCCTGAGGCAAAAATGACGGACGAACGGCAAAAGGAAGCCTTAGGAGAAACATATTCAGTGCTCGTCACTCGATTGGATGAAGGTCAATATCTACTCACTTTATTAGTAATCGTACTTTGGTTGCCAAAAAAAAGATGAGAGTTTGAAACTGGGAGAAAGAGGGTTTGCGTAGGGGTTTATCTCGTCAATCATTATCCATCTATTTCGCAATAGACGAGCTATATAACTTGACTCATTCTCTTTTTCCTCAAAGTTACTATCAATAAACGCTCTGCAAAGAATTAAGAAAGTAGCGTGCGTAAATGAAATGAAGTGTCGTATCATCGTATAGTGTGAGAAACATATGCTGAGACTTGTGTCAGGGCTTTTGCAATCCAGTTGTTTAAGCTGCTTTTGTTTTTTTTTCCTGACCCTTTTCAGTTTTTTATAATATGCTTTTACAACTCTGTTTAAAGCATGTTTTTTTTTTGTTCTCGTCTTGTTTTGCAGCCCTTCTTAGTTTCGACGAAGGTCCTCCATTTACACTGCAGAGACTCTGTGAGGTAAGTAGATACGTTTGCTAATCGTGATTTACGTTCAATGGTGGATATATCATGTTCCTAAACCACTACGTAGTCTAAAAATCAAAGATCAGTTGACTCCTCTCGTAATTGTTTTGAAAGCTACCACACAGAGCTTATTGGTTTATTTGTCTTCAACATATCCTTTTGGCTGCAAGGAGTATTTACCCAAAGCTCTCTAAGCTTGCTCTTGCTTTAGAAAAGGTACAGATTTTGAAATCATTACATTTGGGGTTTTATACTTGATATAAACATCTCCTTGATGTTATTCTGAAAGAAAAATAATCCGATTCTTTGCAGACTCTGTTGGTTACTTCGATGTTATCCATCAGTACGGACCCACAATTACAGACCACTGAGGATACAAACGCAGCAGCAACGGAAGACACAAATACACCAAAGCCCTGTTCGTTTGGTTGCCGCAGGTTTCTGCGTCGGCGTTAGCGTCGGCGTCAGCGGCTACGTCAAACTCGTTATCTGATGTTCGTTTCATAGACGCCGACGCTGATTGTTGTTCGTTTCGAAGACGCCGGAAGTTGACGCTGACGCTGACGCAGAAAGCAGAATTAAGTACTGTTCGTTTGATAGACGCTGCGGCTATTATCATTTTATTCATACTAGATATTTTACCCGGGCTACGCTCGGGTTTTCTTATATAATTTAATTTTATTTAGTTTATTATAGAGTCGGTATTTGACTACTATAATGAATAAACTATATAAATTATTAAACAAATATGCAATTTTGAATTGTTTAATTTGGTAAAATAACTGAAATTAATCATTATATGTAGCTTGTACTTTCAGCAGAAACTTACAAAACAGGAGTAAGTGGTGATAACTTAAGCAGAATTCTCTAATTCTAAATTATTGATAGCTTGTACTTGCAGTAGAAGCTTACAAAACATAAGTAAGTGGTGATAACTTAAGCTTACTTCTCTAATTCTAAACTATTGAACAAACTTACACTGTTTAACTTCCATGACTCCAAGTCTCCAACCAATTGCATATGGAAAAAGAAATCTTAAAAAAATGCTTTACAAAAACTCTCATTTGTTCTTTTTTCTTCTGTAAACATCAAAATATTTTCTCGTTGAGCCTGTACAATGTCATTTCTTGCTACTTGAAGTATCAACGATCCTCTTTGTCCACCAAACACATGATTCAGATAATACTTGACATTGAAAATGTTGTTGATGTTCTGAGAATCTAGTGTGTCTTTTCCTGCAAAAAACAAACTCGTTATATAGAAAGAAAAGAGCTCCACATAAAAGTAGCTTTTTTTTTTTTTTTTTTTTTTTTTTTTTTGATAACCGTGGGGGTCCCAGGCTTCGCCCAGACTAATCCCACGAGGCCGACGGCAACCCACGTATTCTTGCGATTTAACGCTAGCCCCGGTGGCCACCGCATGTCGAACCCAGGGCGCTTCCTCTTTGGCGCTTACCACTGGGCCACCATGTGATGGTTAAAAAAGTAGCTTCTTCCACTGTTATATATGTTCTTTATCATTGCTCCGTTTTTCTCCAATAGCTCTGCTTCACCCAACACCTTAACCATGCAAGTGTAGTGTTTTATGATGGCTTGATAATACTTTTATCTCATCACTAAACTGATCAAATAACCAGTTGTCTTCTCTAATTCAAGACAAATTTAAATTTACAGTTATCAAATATCTTATCACCTTCCTAGCAAGTGACCATTGTTCTGCATGACACACCCATATAACCAGGTCAAAAAATTTAAGCAATGACAGAACCAATACAACATATGTGTGTGCAAAAACTATATGAAAATAGGAACATCTAGTAGTAAGCAAGAAGGAATTTCTAACATTACATATACAACTGGTTAATGTAAATTAAATAAATACATTTGGTTCTAGCATTGTTTTATTAATTTTTCTTATTTATCTTGTTTTGTTATTTTATAGTATGTTCTATTTAAAGTAAAATACATTAATTATATTATATTTATATTATGGCCAGATTTTCTTAGGCTTATATATTAATTTATGTTTATATAAAAATTTGATAGGTAGACAATATATATGCATATAAAAAGTAAGATAAACCCAATAGTATTTATATATATTAAAATATATTGTTCGCTTGATGTGTAACTAAATGTATTTATTTAAATTACATTAACCAGGTTGTGCATGGTTATCGTAATCTAACATATGTGCCTCTCATAATTTTTTTTGGCAACGGTTTATTATTCCAATAGTTTTGTTTCATAAAGATTATTCCAGAAAATATCATTATTCCATCTACAGAATTTAATAAAATTGTATGCTGGTGTTATAGATTACGACTTTTATAAATTTTTATATATGAGAAGAAAAACATGAAGTTGTACATGTTCGTCGATGAGAAATTGAAAGAATAAAAGAACATCAGATTTGATAATATATGGTCAATCCATGCATAGGCTTGCCTAAATATGGTCAATCCTTATACATACTGGTTGAACATACGATGACCAAGAGCATTATGTACACTATAAAGTTACACAAACTCTCGATCTAATACTTAAGTATAGAAGATTACTATCGGATATCTCATTTTGCCTAATGATAACCCTTGCATTTCATTATAATCCTCATTTTAGTTCAGTCACTTCGCCACAGGACAAACACTTTCTCAAAACTTCTTCCGTAGTACTTTTGTCCAAGCTTCTAACAAATATTTCAAACTCCTTAAGCGAGCGTCTTCATGGAGCACATCATGATGTTCTTCTCTTTCTTCTTACACATCAACAGCTTCTCCACGCTTAATTTCATCATAAGCATGCACATCACTACTTTGACACTCTAGCTCCTCCCAATGTCGTCGGTAAACTCACCTGCATTTTCATCGGCCTCTGTTTCCTCCTCAAGTTTTTCATCCATCTGATTAACCAACCCATGTTCCTCCTGCTTCAATTCTCTCTCTTCAAACTCCCCTTCACCATATTCATGATCAGCATCAAACCCTGGTTCACTGTCACCTAAATCCAATCTCTCATCTGCGGGTAAAAGCGAGTAAAATATGTAGATAATTTAAGGCATACCAATGTAACTTCACATAAATAAAGAAAGACGAAACCCAAAATTGTGCCCTTATATACGTAATCATTAATACTGATAGATGCAATATTTTCCAACCTGAGACTTGACAGTCTCTAAAAACAGTTTTAATAAAAACCAACAAATAAGTCGAGCAAATATGAGTGGTTCTCCCTCTGAAAAAATTCTTGCGACTCATTTACAAATTACAAATATATTCACTTACCAACACTTTCTTCCTTTTTCAATTTAAAGCTTTCCGTAACCATATGTTTTTTTTTCCATGTTGGTTTGCTGCTTCACCGACTCTGTTTGAGCTCTTCTTCCGCACATGCCTGATCCCATACAATTTAATATATATTGGAACCAATTTATCACAACACTGCAACATGAATTCCATATGGAAGACCGCAAATTTGAATTTTGGAATCAAGCAAAGAGTAGACAGGAGATAAATTATTTCAAGACTATTGTTTAATTAAAAATGATTATAGTTGAATACCCTAACATCCACGGTTGAACAAAATAACAATTAGATTAACTGAACAAACCCATGATGTAAAATCCCATCTTTCTTCTCTAGTAATTAAAGATCGAAAGGAAGCATTACAAAGCCTACTCTTTTTAGCAATTTTTATTGCTGTGATAAGACATCAGAACCTGGCTCACCTTCCAGATGTGTCAATATTGAGGTACCTGATACTAACCAAAATATGAGCAACATTAGTTGAAGAACTGCAAGGAAATTCCAAACAACTTAAGGATTTTATAGAAATCAGAGCTAAATATAGTACACCTGAACCATATAAGCAAATAAACAAACACAATACTCTTTGGCATGCAAACAAAGACATTTTAGTGAATATATATATATATATATATATATATATATCTCGAGATGCTGAGATGTACAACACAGAACACCACCATAATTTTAGATGTATTAATCTCCCAATATCCTTTTCTACTCCGGCTATTAGAGATGGTGGTGGAGTGACCAGTTCAGTAATCTCAAATCAATCATGTTTACATATATATTTCTCCTACAAAAAAAAATAACAGACATGAGTGACTGCGCCCATTTATTATATATACTCAGGCACGGATGGTTTCTAACTGTCCGAAAAAGGTTTGAACAAAAGAAGCAGAGACCATATATTAACATAGAAAATTTGATAGACGACCCAAAAAACACATACAAAATTTGATAAAAGACCGAAGTAATAGAAGAAAATAAATAATGAAAGATATACTCTAAAATACAAAGATGTTTATAAAATCAGGGGAAACTAAATTTTGGAGAATTTCCGAACCTGTTCGTTGAGGAGCATTTCCAGACCAATAAGGATCTTTTTATTGGGTTCAGATAGGTAGTGTAACTGGGTTTCGTGGGACCTGGTGAGATATTTTGAAGAACATAACTCCTTGATCATTGGCAGAGGAGACAGGGAACTTGCCGTTTGTTTTGATCGCCATGGCTTGAGCTTAAATAGAGCAGGTTCTAGGGTTTTGGTTTGTAGAACAGAAAGAAAAAACAGTATATAAAGAATGAGAAAGAGGGGAGGTGAAAGGAAACCATTAAGAGGAGATTGAAGCAAACGTTTGACTGTAGAGGAGGTTGGGTAACGGAGATTGGACGAAGTTAGAAGCTGAGAAGACGATGGACAATTTTAGGGGGATTGGGGTTTTTTTTTATCGCGAAGGGGGATTGGTTTGTCATGTGTTTTTCACCTGGACCGTATATGGGGCTTAGAGAATTGATTTCGTCAGATTTTAAAATCCCACCCGACTTTTAAGAATTAAAAACATAGATTTGGATCAAACCTGTCTGACGTGGTTGAAATCTCTCTTCCTATTGGCTGATTTAATTAAAGGACGTGAACACTCTAAAGGAGTTTCATACTCTCCTTTTAGTAGTGTTATAGATTTTATTTTTAAAAATTTGTAACATTGTTTTTTAAATAAATAAAATATAGTTTAAATATATTTACATCCATAAAAATATTATGTTTACTTGGTAATATTTTTTTGGTCAAATATACAAATATAACAATATTTTTGTCATAAAACTAAATCATACATTTAATTTTCGAAATTAGCACTTGAAACAAATAAGGCAAATATGTGTTACAGATAAAAGAAACATGAAATTAAGTTGGTTGATAAAAAAAATATTACAGCAAGTCTTAAATAACTATAACATATAAATGATAATCAAAATTATAATCAAAGAAAAAATTTAATCATTAACTAAAACATTTAATATGGTAAACGGCCTCTACTGCATCCATTTGTGATGCTATCACGCAAAGCTTCCATTGCTGTATCACCTGTCGGTTCATATTCAATATGTCCACCAGCATCACCTTCTTCTTCACCATCACTGATCGCAGCCTTGAATGCTTTTTGTTAAACAGCCCTAGTGCACTAACTGGTGCTTTTCCTCTACGAAATTGACCAATATGATATCGCATATTACGATGCAGACCAAGATACCCTGTCCTGGTCGAGTATCCGGAGTCAACTAGATAATACTTTCCAGGAGGAGGATGTGGGAAAGAAGCCTCATTCCTCGCAAAATGAGTCAAGACCTTTGAATAATGTGCTCTACCAGGTACTCCGACATTTGCATATATGAACTTCATATCGAAGTTACATATAGCAAGAACATTCATTGTAACTCCTTTTCTACCATTATATGCTTCTGCATTCTGACTTGGAGGACGAACCGGGACATGCGTTCCATCAAGTGCTCCGACACAATCTTTGAAATGAGGCCAATACTGACGATCATTCCTCACAACATGACTTACTCTTTCAAACTCGCCTTCTTGTGGTCTTAGTGTATCTGCTGCAAACTTGGGAAGAGCACTCAAGACATCATCAAGCTTCCTTTGTACCGTATCCAATGATCTTTGATACCTTGAAGCAATAACCCGCTTAGTCTTATCTTGACCAACAACCTCAAGAAACATTGCAACAGATTCCTCAAGGTAGACATTGTGAGACTCTTTCAATCCATATTGCTCAGTTAGCAACTTACACAAAGCTTTAAAAGTTCTCTGATGCATCCGAAGAATGTCATAGCACTGCTGATCAGATTCATACATAAGTTGTTGAACATAACGCCATCCTGCTCCTCTATCTGTTCGATGACTCACTCTCTCAGTAATTGCCACATCAAACAAGCCAAGTTCATCATCATAATCACCATCCTCATCTTCCAATATCCATCTTTCAAGCATCTGCAAAACATTGAATATAATCATAATCAGAAACAGTCCCATGTTATATAACAGTAACAGTTTTAGTGACAACAAGCTCATGTAATAAAAGTAACAAGCGACCATACTAAACTTAAAATTAAGTTCCATATATATATAAAGCCACAAAATGCATAGTTTCATACAGAGATCATACCAACAAGATAACAAAAGACTCATAAGAATCAGATCAACAAGATCACAAAAGAATACTAGTCCTAAGCTCCATACTAGTCAATCAAAACGCTTTATCTTAGTCCTAAGCTCTAGAAATTTAATCTTAGCTTCATATGTTTTCATTGTAACAAAGGCCCTACGGTTCCCTTCACTATCTATAAGCAGTTCCATTGATGCTTCATACAATGGCGACCACTCTTCCACTCCGGGAAGTACAGACAAAATCTCTAGCACATTCTCAAAGGAGATCACTCTATGTCTCTCTTCACGCTCCATTCTCTGTCTCTCTTCACGCTCCAACATCTGCTCCGCTATCCTATTCTTCACCACAATAGCATCAGTCCTTTTGTCACAAGCTTCTACAACCATGTCTTTCTCCGTACGCCTTCTTTTTGCTCTTGAACTTCCGCCGGAATGAGTCTGAGCTGCTGGCTGAGTTTGGCGTTGGGTTTGTGTCTGAGCTGGTGGCTGAGTTTCTGTCTCCAATGCTTGAGGCTCTGCTGCTGGCTGAGAATCAGCCTCATCATCACCATCATCTCCACCCACTCTAGAGTTCAAACTTGCTTCTCCATGTTGAGCACTCCATCCTTCAGCTCCAGTTATTACTACACCACCAAATTCTGCTTCATACATATCTATATTGTCAATCTCTTTGCACACGGATTTTCTAATCCCAGGACACTCCTGTATAACAAAAAATAAGCAATGATCAGTCACAAGCATACAAGCAATGACCAATAATCACTTAATAGCTAAGTTCACATAAGAGAATGTGTAACTGACCTTTTCACGTTCATTCCACCAATCATCTGACATGAGAATTCTTCCCATGTTGTCATACCCAAGCCCTGTCCTGTTTTGAGTCAGCGTCTTAATCTTGATGTATTTCTTCCTACTGGTGTCGTACTTGTTCTTAAAGTCCCTCTTCCAACCGGAAAATCCCTTCTTAAACCTCAGCTCAAATGCATCCATGATGTTCTTTTTCCCTACTTTATTCATGCCTGTAGCACCCTTATTTCCTTTTCTTCTCTCTTCCGCGTACAGTTGAAAAAAATACCTAGTTTCCTCGGGAGTCCAAGTCTAAAACACACCAACCAATTCTCAATAAACTTTAACACAAAAGAACAGACAAGAGATAAGTATATTCTCAAAAACAGTTCCATACAACCTAAAGCATCACTACAAGAAATACGAGTATTGGTAGCAGTTCGCGGTAGCACGAATTCTCGAACTGCTACTAAAAATGTCAAAACTCAGATCCTAACTTTATCATACCATTAAATAAACGCTACACCGGATTTTCATTAAGCGGGAAATCAAAAACCCACTTTCGAGTCTGTTTTTATTTGGTAACATTTTGAACCGCCAACACTTTGGGAAATTTTGGTTTTCACACCAAAACTTTTTGTGTTTGGGATTTTTTTTGTTTTTGCCAAGTCCTTTCTTCATCTCAACAAAAAAAAAATCATTCATGTCTAGAGAAAAAGGTCAATTCTTTTTCCACTCGATGTATTGATCTCAAACCCAGACTAGGCACAGCTCCGGCGACGCTTCTATTCTGGCAATCCCAAGCCTCTGCTTCTGCGAAACCCTAGACGTTGGAGGTGAAGAAGACCTGCTACTCTTCAATGGCAGAAGTAGAGAACACTAATTCTATCCGGTCTCAGAAGACGAGATGGCAAGCTACGAGCCTGGAGACGGGTAGAACTTCTTCCGCCTCTCTCTCTGTCTGTTCGATTCGATCTCATATATATTTCTCCATCGCTGCTTCTCTGTCTATTTCAAGTTCCGTTGATTCTTCTTCTTCGTCGGGTATGATTTTATTTGGATTTCACCATCATCGGTTGTTTCTCTGTATAATTTGCTTTCAAATCCAATTCGCTAGGATTCTGTTTCCTCGCAAAGCTTCTCTGCAGTTTGACAGTTTAGTAGACTGAAGAAGTGAAAAGTCACATTCTTTTCTCTAAATGTTTCACTTAGGGACTATTGATTCAGTTACTCCAAGAGACCTGATGCAACTGCAGATTTGAGTGGTGCTATTGAGGTTTGTCACTCTTACTTACCTGTCGAGTTACTTGTTTTACTACCGAAAGAGCATAGCCTTAGTAGCCATTTTCATGTTGACAGGCTGGAAACAAGGAGGACATTGAGAAGTACAGCAAATGAACTGTGAAGTTATTATACCATCCACTTCAAAGCAATTGAACCAAGTACTCTTATTAGTACATCTACAATATCCCACTCTCCAGATTGCAGAACAATCTTCGCTCTGTGGTTGCTGTAACAGACTCGGAGTTGCTCTATAATCAGGCAAGTCTCTTTCATATCTCTTTGTAGATTTGTTGTTTATATGAAATGGCTTTGTAGATGCCTATATGTTTTCAGTGGCTTTGTTTGTTCATTGAGTTCTAAAGGTTGTCACTTTAATGGTGTTTGTTGTGTAGGGGAATGATTCTACTCTTTTTAGCCTCTCCTTCTAGTTTTCTCTGCTCTAATAATCTTCAAAGACTTAAATTCATTGTTGATAATCACTTATATACAAGGATGTATCAGTAACTACTCTGCCCTTGTTAAATCTCCTTCCACACTTGTCGTGTCCTTGTGAGATTCTGTAAACGTTGATAAATCTGTGTCTTGTATTTTCAATAGGTTGATAAATTTATGTCTAGTTGGAACAATGACAAAGCTTTTAGGGATAGATTTATTCAGTAACTTCAATTCTTATTTGGGTGTCTTGCTGTCTTTCTTGGATAACAGTGTGAAAGTTATGGTTTCGTTTTATGTGTTTCAGGACATTGAGAAAGAGAAGCTGAGGAGCGAGAAGCTTTTTTTACTAGAATTAAGTTAGTTTCTTTGATTTTTTATTTGAATGATTAGGTTAGGAAGGACTTATAAGGATACAAGTCTGATGACGAGTACTTAATATATGTATGTTTCAGATTTATGTTTAAAAATTAGATTATCATTTATATTTATAAAGTTAATGATATTTTTATTTCTCAATCCTCTAAAACCCCTAACTTTCAAATATTTCATTATAAAATCTAAAAATGACACAAAAAGTAATATGATAAAAAGAAAACCTAACACTAATAATAAACTAGAAAAAGAAAGAAAAAGTACATTTTTACATTAAGTTTTAAACCCTAAACATGCCCTAAACCCTAAATACATACCTCAAAGCCTATATCCTAAATACAAATTTCAACAATAATATTTTTAAACTTGAATTAAAACTCTAAATTTAGTCATTTCAGAAAACTTAATCTTGACTATATATTTGATTTCAAATTCCAAACCATACTTACATACCCTACATCTATTAAAAGTTAGGGGTTTTAGAGGATTGGGAAATAAAAATATCGTTAACTCTAATGAAATACCATTACAAAATATTACTAAAATTATGTATTTTGGAAATTTAATAAAATATAAATTTTATATTTAGATTAAATTGCATATCTAAACTCTAAACATATAATCCAAACTTTGTATCATACTTCAAACCCTAAACCCTAACACTTGAAGTTAGTTTCTTAAAACTTCAATCTTAAACTTAAGATCAAATTTAAATAATTTTAAAAATTTAATCTTAGATTTCTATTTTAAACCACAAACACTAAATATTAAATCTACACCGTATATCTAATACCCTAAAACCCGTCCTATATACAAAATCACAAATCTAATATTTTCAAACTTATAATATAAATTTTAAACTCAAACTTCAAGTCTACATCAAAACTCAACCCATATACATAACTCTAAATATAAACCCAAAACACTATATTCCAAACTCTAAACTTATTAATCATTTTGTTAATTTTATATTATTAGTTTTACTTAACGTAAAATTGCTTATAAAAATGAAATCTAATCATTTTGTTAACTTTATATCATTATTAGTTATAATTGTAAATGTATTATTTAATTGTTACATAATTATCTAGAGTTATACATTTTTAAATAATTATAAATAAATGAAAAGACAATTTCTGTTAGCTTTTTTGGGGCCTTTGATTGATTTTGATCCAAAGGCTCAGAATCTATATTTTTGTGATCTCCGTCCTTCGTTCTGATTGGTCGAAACATAATATGTATGGATTGCAAATCTTAGCCATGGATTAGATTAAATCAATGGACAAGATTGACTCTTGTTGTGTTTGTTCCATTCATCCTATTTTACTTATTATTTTTTTTTGCTTCTTCTTCTTCATTCATCTGTTTGTTCTCTCTCGAAACCAACCAACACGACAATTGTTTTTGCTTCTTCTTCTTCAAACCTTAAACTCATAATCCATGGATTAGACTAAGCAAGACGGTGTTACCAGCTGGAGTTTGTCCTCATCCGAAGCCTGAAGGTTACCAGCCGTGGAGGCGACGGCGTTTTATCTCCGTGTATGTCATAGTCTCTGTGTACACTGCGACATTCATTAGTCTAGGTTTAATGGATTCGTTTTATCTCTGTGTAGGTCATATTCTCATAGAAAGTCCTTGTCTTTGTCTCGATGCCATTCAAAGGAGATATCTTATCACCGGAGTCGGAACTAGCCGGAGTCGAAGAGAGAGTATAGTCGGAGATGTGTCAGATTCTGTAAGCGGAGGAAGACAGTGAGACGATGACACGGGAAGGAGAATTGTTGGAGGAGTTCATGATGGTGGATGATGGAAGAGCACAGCAGAGGCGGAGGTGAAGCTCTATGGCAAGAGGCGGAGATGGAGCGAAGAGTTAGGGATTTTTAGGGTTAATTTTTTTGGTTAATATTTTGGTTTACGGTTAACCAATTTTGTTTTAGTGTTGTTTTGGTTCAGTGTGTAAACTGATTTATTGGTAAACAGATTATAATTAATAAAATGAAATTTATTTATTTTGTTTATAAATTAATTCTTGATTTTTTAATCATTTGTTTTTAGTTAATTAGTTTTAATCAATTAATTTAATTAATTTAATAAATTAATAAATTTAATCTCTTATTATTTAATTTTTAACTATAACGTTATATTTGTGTCATTATAAAATATATTATGGCACAGGAAAAACGCCATATAAAAATATGTAATAACAAAAATAAGACGCTATTAAAATAGTTTAATATAGCATACGATCAATGCTACAATATCATTATTTTTTATAGCACACGAAAATATGCTATGATAGAGGGGAGGTCTATTATAGCTGCGGCTGTCACGGCGTTCTTCGAAACGCTACGAAAACTCTATAATAGCGTTTTTCGGATGCTACTAATACCGATTTTTCTTGTAGTGCATACAACCAGGCAGTTCCATACGTATAAGAGACAAGACTAAACAGAAAGATTAAGCTAATGAGAGAGCCTTACATCTTTAGCCATCTTCAAAAGTGAGCTTGGGAGAGCTTGAGTGAGAGAAGCTTGGGAGAGCTTGAGACCTGCACAAAACAGAAAGATTAAGCAATGAGAACATGAAGTTTATGACTTATATACAAGCAACAGTATAGAGGCTTGAGACAGAACACGACTTTAAAAATCATCTGAATCAGTCTCAAGAAACAGTGTGAGCTTGAGAGAGAGAGCTGAGTCTCTCACCGTAAACTTGGAGAGGCGTGGGAGAAGAGAGAGAGAGAGCTGGAGAGTGTGAGCTTGAGAAGAGAGAGCCTGCAAAAAAGATAGAAAAGGAACAAACTTTAAGTACAGTGGTAATGCAACAAGCTCTTTTCATGTCAATGAGACAAAGTCTCGGAAGTACAAACAGAAACCATACCAACAAGATTGATAAGACATCAGTACTTATAATACAGCCTTTGAACTAACAAAAGGTAGATTGTGAGTAAATAACATACGCTGGCTTTGAAAGAGATCACCAAGCGCACGGTAGAGTGGAGCAGCTGCGGGTGGTTTAGGCAAAGAGCCGTACGTGTTGTGAATATTCTCACTGTACGTGTTGTGAATATGCTTCCTTCAAGCGAGCATCCAACAAATGCACATATTCATACAATGGGCGTTTTAAGTAATTTTTTCAGACAGGTTTCAAACAGAGAATGGGACTATTACCTCAAAGAGAGAAATCTCGAGATCGGAGAACAGAGAGATGCGTTGGAGATCGAGAGAGAGAGATGTGAGAGGAAGTAGGTTTGATCTTTCACCTGAAAAAGAATCATGAAAAGAATAATCAGTATCATTTTAATACAGAGTTGTGGAGAGACATATAGCAACAGAGAAGAACATCAAAATCAGTATCATTTTAATACAGAGTTGTGGAGAGACAGAGATAGAAAGAAGAAGATTAAAAAAGTTCAAACAAGTAAGGACATAAACAGTCTGATAGAAGAAGTGCAGAACCAAACGCAAAGACAACACAAGAGACCATCACTAGCATCAAGCACAACCATAAACGACATCACTAGCAACCACATCAAACAGTCTGATACTCAACACTACGGCATCAAACAAGGAACTTAAAAACGAGACGTATAGCAAAAGCAACAAACGAGACGTATAGCAAAAGCAACTTGAGTTGTTGAACTTACCAGAAACAGAGTGAGCTTGGGAGAGCTTGAGTGAGAGAAGCTTGGGAGAGCTTGAGACCTGCAAACACCAAACAAGAGAAACTCATCAAACATATGAATAGCAAAACCCAACAAAGACATGAGCTTTATGTAAGAGGAACTCACGAACCGAGATGAAGAGCTTGAGAGAGATGGAGAGCTCGAGATGCGTTGGAGATGGAGAGAGGGTCGAGAGCTTGAGAGAGGTGTAGAGCTTGAGATGCGTTGGAGATGGAGAGAGGGTCGAGAGCTTGAGAGAGGAGAGCTTGAGAGAGGTGGAGAGCGAGCTTGAGATGTGTTGGAGATGGAGAGAGGGTCGAGAGCTTGAGAGAGATGGAGAGCTCCAGATGTCTGTGGAGGAGACGAGGGAGCTCAGACCAGAAGCTCAGACCACTATTTGAACAAAGGGTTCCGGTAAAAACAGATAAAAATATATCGATCAATGTTTATCAAGACAAGAACACTTTGGTTCTCAGACAAAACAATACCCAATAGACAAGAAACAACACTTAGCATTCTAAACAGTAGTAAGAAAACAAAACCCAGAAAGGAGAGAGCTTAAGAGAGAGTGAGATGAGATGAGCTTCAAGAGAGAGGTGGAGAGCTTGAGAGAGGTGGAGAACGAGCTTGAGATGCGTTGGAGATGGAGAGAGGGTCGAGAGCTTGAGAGAGATGGAGAGCTCCAGATGCGTTGGAAATGGAGAGAGGGTCGAGAGCTTGAGAGAGGAGGAGAGCGAGCTTGAGATGCGTTGGAAATGGAGAGAGCTCTAGATGCGTCTATGGAGGAGACGAGGGAGCTCGAGAGGCGTCGTCTGTGGAGGAGAAGAGAAAGCTCGATATGGGTTTGGTCGAAGCTCAAAGAGAGGTCTAAGCTCGAGGACGAAGAGATGAGAGAGCTTGAGGTCTGAGTCTATCGGATAAGAGAGAGAGAGCACGAAGTCTTCGTCAATCGGAGAAGAGAGAGAGCTCGAGGTCTGTGTCCTGCATCTATCGGAACAAGTGCGCCACTGCCCCTATATCTCGAACATCAATCTTCGAAGGACCTGTTTTAAAACAGAAGAAAAAGAAAAAAAATATTTAAGTGAGAAAATAAGTAAAAGACAAGAAAACCATAGGAAACTTGACATATTTACGAGTTTTACCTGGTTCTATTCGGCTATAACCGATCTAAATTGAAGAGCGAAACCTAAACCATAAATCATTGATAAATCGAAGAAACCAAACCAAATCAACCTGGTTCAGCTAATTTTGAATCGGTTCCATCCATCTATTTACTTAACAGTTTTCCATAAACCCTTCAGTTTCTTCGATTTCTTTGTGCCGCCTTCTTCCCCCCCCTTTTCCCCATTTTCAAACGCTAGAAACCCAAATCAATTTTCCGTTCCATTCAACTTGCTCTCTCTTTGGTTGGGAAGTTCCGTAGATCGAAGATGGTTGAAACAAGAGGAGGAGAGAAGAGGAAAGAGATTCCGAGAAAAGAAGCAGAGAGTAAGACAAAGAAGAAAAAAACGGTGAAAACGAAGGAGACGGCGGAAGAATCTTCGACGGTGCCGATGAACTACCTCTTGGAAGCTGCGGCGGCTGTTGTGTCTGAAGGGAACAAAGGTGCGCCGGAAACGGAAACTGAAGTTCCGCCAGTTCCGCCGTCAGTGGAAGAAGAAGAGGAAGCTAATGTGGAAGAAGAAGAGGAAGACGGCGACCCAGACGGAAAGGAAAACGCCGAGGAAGACGGCGAGGAAGATGAGGAAGACGGCGAGGACGATGAGGAAGACGGCGATGGTGAGAAAGAAGGCTCCGACGACGAGGAAGACGGTGATGGTGAGAAAGAAGGCTCCGACGAGGAAGACATCGAGGGAACAAAGGACGGCGAGGAAGACGGTGATGGTGAGAAAGAAGGCTCCGAGGAGGACGATGAGGCGCATGAAAGTGGAGAGGACGAGGCGCGTGAAAGCGGAGATGGCAAAGATGCGTCTGCATCGGATGTAAACGGTGACGAGGTTTTAGGAGACAAGGATAAAGACATGGAGGAGGAAACATCAGCACCAGAGTCCACACCAGAGATCGAAGAAGAGAGAGAGACGGATGAGGTAAGAATTTAGAATTTAGGAATCAATTATGGTGAAGGAAAACTAGGGAGTTATGAGTATAACTGTATGGAACAACTGTAAAACTAGTAATACTAAGGAATTAAAAACTAGTAATACTAGGGAGTCTAACTTACAACTGCTAGAACTAACATTATTGATAAAACTAGTAATACTTAGGTATACAAAGAAAACTAGGAGTATAAAACTAGTAATACTTAAACTCGAATAAGGAATAATAGGAGTTATGGATATAGGAGTTATGTATAACTTGGTAAAACAATATTGAATCACTGACGTACAACTACATGTTAATTGCAGGAAGTTGAGGAAACCGAGGCAGTCAAGCCAACTAGGATGTTCTTCTATGTATCGGAGTACAAGAAACAAATCAAGCTAGGGACAAGATGTATGATAGCAGACGTTATCGAGACGTTTTTGTCACTGAGCCCAGAGGCAACTAATTCGGAGAGGAGGTGGTTTCAGGAGCATCCACAATTCTGTCACTTGTTCCACAAGCAACTGGATGCAAAAGCCCAAGAAGAGTTCACTAGGAGGAGGAAGAAGAAGAGTTCAAACCACAAGGTTCAGGGAATGTGGATGCTGCTACTGCATACTGCTGATGTTCAGAAGATGAGAGAAGTGTGGTTTGTTGTCAATGGTGTTCCCATCCGTTATGGGCTGTGGGAACACACATTGATATCAGGCCTAAACTGCCGCAACTATCCTCTCGGATACAAGGATTTTGGTGAAAAGAAATTTGTGAAGCGTCATTTCAAGAACGGCGAATCAACAAGGTTGGAGGATGTGAAAGCAAAGCTGTTGGCAATGGGAGGCCACAAAGACGCGCTGAAGATGATGGTTCTGTTCTTTTTAGGAAGTGTTGTTTGTGCCCAAACGAAAGTCAGTCCTGGAGCCAATGATGTATTGGATTTTTTCCAAAGAGCTGTCGATGATCTTGGATACTGCAAGACCTTTCCATGGGGGAGATACTCCTTTGATTATATGGTTAAGGAGATCTCTCACACAATGGATCATTTCGGAGGATTGGTGAAAGAGAAGACGCTATGGCCACTTCCGGGTTTCTGTATTCCACTAGAGGTAAGTAATAAAAAAATTAGAAAATTATCTAACTTTTAGTATTGTTTTTTTGACTTTTAATGTGGGTTTTGTAGCGTCTTGCTTTCGAGGCAATACCTCCACTAGGAGTTAAGTTTACAGAACCGGTTGAAGGAGCTGATCCAGAATGTCCGAGGATGTACCGGTCAAAGTTCAAAAAGACAGAAATGAACGGGTTTCCTCTATCAAGTGTTAATCAAGAACTGGATAAGATAAAGGTACATGTTCTTCTTCCTACCAAGTTCATTCGTAATCGGGATATAAAGTAGGTGAAACTGGGAGAACTATGTAAAACTAGGTATTCTAGATAGGTAAAACTTGGAGAACTATGTAAAACTAGGTAATCTAGATAGGTAAAACTATGAGAACTGTTTTTAATTAATCTTTGTTGTCAGCCACGGGAAATCGACAGCATCGTGCCTACCTTGAATGATGAAGAAAAGGCTCTTTTGGCTGATGTATGGGAAGAGGATGACGACAACGACAAGCCTGATATTGCTGTGGACAGCTGGATTCAGCGTATCAATGAAGGATACACAGTCTTTTTCGAAGACATGTATGAAGAAGACATGGAAGCTCGGAAAGCAACTGCAGCAGCACAGGCAGTCCTTGAAGACGTTGCGCCATTTGAAGAAGTGGCAGAACAGAAGAAGATGTTGGAGGACTTGGTCAAGCTCGTGAAAAGCCTTGGAAATAAGCTGGAGACCGTGTTGGCGAGGCAGAACGTCATTGAGGAAAGGTTGGCCACGGTTGAGGGTAAGAAGAAGGGAAAGAAGGGATGATCTAAGAAGAACTGAAGTAGTAGTTGTTTTTTTTTATTATGTTAGTGTTGTTTCTTTTTATTATGTTCATCGGATGGAATTATGTACTTAATTAATCTGAACGCTTTCGGATTATGTACTTTAATTAATCTTTTGTCTAACGTATTTTATGTACTTTACCTAAAATAGCATAGATCCATAAATTGAAAATGCTCACAAAAAGACAATTTGTATCTTGAGATCCATAAATTGAAGAACAAAACAAGGAACTAACTATACATCAATTGAAGAACAAAAACAAACTTTACAAAAACAAAAAACAAAAAACAAAAACAAAAACAAACTATCCATCAAGCTTGGCCAAGTGGTTGTTTCCATGCTTTTGTGGAAAGAAGAGTGACACCATTCTTCTTGGAACTCCATGAGCATTGACAAATTAGAAAAAGGAATGAAGGAGAGAGAGAGAGAGAGGAATCCGAGAGAGAAGAAGAAGGAAGAGAGAGAGAGAGAGAGAGAGAGAGAGGAGAGAGAGAGAGAGAGAGAGAGAGAGAAGAGAGAGAGAGAGAGAGAGAGAGAGAGAGAGAGAGAGAGAGAGAGAGAGAGAGAGAGAGAGAGAGAGAGAGAGAGAGAGAGAGAGAGAGAGAGAGAGAGAGAGAGAGAGAGAGAGAGAGAGAGAGAGGAATCGAGAGAAAGGAATGGAAAGGAATCCTCTTGGAACTCTTCAAAATTTTGGTTTGAAAAAAAAATATTAGGCGCCAAACGAAATATTCATTTCTCTCCCAAAGATTCGTTGTTAGTTATACCAAATATACTGGTGTTAAGAAACTTTTTCATAGTTATATTTTTGGTGATTTCTAACAAATTTAGTGTTACTAACCCTTTCAAATTTTTTTTTAAGTTTTACTTTCGATTTAATTACTTTAAATGTTACCCAGGATAACTATGTATAAATATTACGGTTGTAATAAAATTTTAAAATGTTATTGATCATCACGATCTTTGTTGAGAAAGTGTGAGTAGAAACTCAAGGTTTGTATTGACTATGTTTCGAGTTTTAAAAAA